>NW_028145458.1:482500-880000 GCF_977016875.1 Pavona decussata
CTCTTGTTCTTGTTCTTATGTGAATGTAAATACAACAAATAAAAATTCTTAACACTCGCATGGCTCGCATGGCTCGCACGGCTCACACCTTAATTGGCTCGCATGGCTCGCTGACTCGCAGATTTTTATCACTTGCTGGATAGTTAGCACTATCCAGCGAGCGCGGGATAAAATTATCCGCTCTATTATTTTTGTTTAGATTCCATCCACTGGATAAGGATTTGTCGGCTGGATAACGTTATCCACCCTTTGTACAACTGGGAAGAGGATTCAAGAAGAATATGAATACTTACCGGAACCTACGGCAACAAAAACTCCAGTTGTCTCAAATATCTGTAATGAATCGTCCTTATCAAGCCCCTTCTCAGCTTTTGGCCATCTTTTTCCCGCCTTTGCCATGTCCTGACATTGCTTCGGGAACTCTGCATCTAGTGTTTCCACCCCTACTCCAGCCCACACCAAGCTTCGATCGATGGTTTGGGCAAATTGTCATGGTACTACATTTGACTGGCTTTGAAAACTTTCCAACTCGACACAAGATAAGGTCGAGTTCATCTACAGGACCGGAGAACTTATGGGCGGATAAATGAGTATCAATACTTTTAGTACAAGAGACTAACGGAATGATTTCGCTTGAGCTTTTCTTGCCATGACCACAGATCGCCTAGAGTCCATTGGCAAGAATTTTAAAAGAACAATACGCCTCCATGATTTACACTACACTACTTGTAAACAAAGTTTTTCTCACCATTAATTAACGATCACGTGAATGCCCATAAACATTAGAAACGGAATATATATTATGTTATGTAATATTTTGTACATGAAAGATGATAAAATCGTATTTTTGTATTTTGACAAACTTCTATTGGAAATAATTACGTCGATATTTTAAAAGTAGAACGGTAGAAAAGAATATGCAAATTCAGACCTTGTCCATTTCAATCAGTCACTTAGTCTGATTCACCCTGCTATAAACATTCTTATAAACAAGCAGTCTTATGCTATTTTGCCCGGCCAACCTCCTTAAGAATATTGTAATTCTTCGTGCTAACTTATATCAAGAGATTTTAATAGATACTCGAGGACGAATTTTATGAAAGCGGGAAACCGGAAGTGATGACCATTTAGGACATTTTGTCTCGCAATTATTATGGCACAAATACAATACAATACAATTCAATACAATACAATAAAAATAAAACTAACCTTAATTGAAAAAATTGTTACAATCTTCTGACCAGTTGTTTTGAAACTGGAATAAGAAACTCCAAATGGGAAAGATTTCGCCTTGGGAGTTGTAAGCAAAAAATTATGCTCGTATTAAATCGATGCTAATTATGTAAAAGTGATTGCGAGAAAAATTGCAGTTTTTAGCCAACTGTGAGTGTCAACAGCGCCATAAAAACTCATTTACCAAGGGATTTCTTTTGATAAACTTCAAGCCCTATGTTTTAGCATAAACCACAGTAAAATTCAAGTCAATCTGTTGTATCGGTCCGGGTGAAACTTTCGATTGTTTATACGGTACTTTTTGACTCATGAAAACCCCGTCTTTTTGAAAAATCTACCAGAAATTAAGAGTTTATTGTAAAAGCCTGAACATCTCCCTGAGATACAAAGAGATATCATACCTGAAGATACTAAAATCAAAAAGATTAAATACAGCTTATTCGATTTTCTAGAGATCGACAAACTTGCATAATTTTAAGCTATCAAATTAGCATATTTACCCTCTCTGCAGAAATGTCAATTTCTCCCCAACGAAATAAATATTTTTCAAAACAAACTGCACAGGGGTTCTTCTAACATGATAGGGTATTAAACTTGAAAGTATGAGCGAAATCGATTTTTTGACCGTTGCCACAAGTATTTGATGTTGTCTGGTTTTTACTAACATTCGCTCTTAAATGAAATAAAATTTGGTAATTTTTAACAAGTCTTGATCTCTTAGGCTTAACACTCCGTGTATTCGTGATTTTTCGGCCAAAAAAAGTTAATGAGTACAAAAAGTGAAGCAATTAAACAAACAGTTTACAAAGGATTGACATTCGTATCTTCATCATGCCACGCCTTTTATTCTTGGTTTAGCACCTATATAGCTCGGTAGCGCTCACGCAAAGTCATTGTGCGTAGGTATACAGGAAAGAAATGCATACAAATTTCACTTTTCATTGCACACTTTAAATAGCAAGCGAACGTCCTCGAATGGGCTGTCCTAAACTTTTATCATTGATAATGGTCATAGTTTAGTATCTGCTTCACAAACTCAGTATATTGTTACAAGGATCTTGTACGGCGTATAGCAAAAAAAGTACTGAATTTTCATCCTACCAGCTTATATGGCTCAAATATGGCTAAGACACATATGCGTCAAATGAGTCACTGATTGTTAATTGATGAGTAGAAATTGAAATGTTAAAAATAGTAAACACGTGAGTCTGATATTGTTTCAAGTTGACCTATTTGCTTGAACCCTTGTTGCAACCTTTATTCCTCACTGTTGCCTGGTAAAGCCACCTGTGACAATACAATGCTACTTTTGTAGGGAAGACACTCTTTTTGAAAACAAAAATTCAGAAACTATCGTCCCCTGTCAGCCATTATTTAAACCAACTTTTTTTTAAATAACACGTCACTGATCGCAGAATGCTTTCTGTCGCCATGTTCCTTTTTTCGACATCACGCGTCATCGCCAGATGTCCAACAAGGAGTGAAAGATCGGTCAGTCTCAGTCCCTTAAATTTATTGAATTTACATAGAATAACAGCTTATAGGAATATCAATTTTAAAGCTGTAATGGTCATAGTCACTGTTTTTTGTCTCTTGTCCGTCAGACTTGCTAGTCTACTTTCTTCTTGCCAATGGATTTTGGATCGTCCGAAAGTGAAATTTATTCGTCTTACAGTTTATTAAAGATGTTATTTCAATGATATGTCCGACTTTTGTCAATCCATAATAACAATGTGTTTTAAAACAAGACTATTACGAACTGGGTTCAATTCAGTTTTGAAATGAGCGTTAATTGTTTACTATAAATGGCATGACGTTTACTTACATTATAATTTTTTTGCGAAAATTAAGCCGAAATTCACGCAATGGTTTTTTTCTTCTTTTTGATATAAGTGGTGCAGATGCATGTAAATGCCATCAAAATTTTGACGGAATGCCCGGCTTTTAGTTTTTCTTTTTTTTTCCACGTATAACTTACGACACCTTCGGTAAAATAATTGCGTTTCCCTACGTATCAACCTTAGTTTGATTTCAGTTTGTTTCAAGGTTCAATAATATTAATTAATATTTAATTTGCCAAGTATGTTGTTCCTTGGCTGGTTAAGCCTGTATCTGCTGAGCAATCACGCTAAAGGCTGGTTTCCATATGATCGCTAATCGCAGATCGCAGATCGCAATAAGGTCTGCGATCACGATCGCAGACGATCGCAGAAGATAGAACCATGCTCTATCTCCTGCGATCGTCTGCGATCGTGATCTCAGGATCGCAGACGATCGCAGAAGTATGTTTCCATATGATCGCAGACGATCGCAGACCTCATTGCGATCTGCGATCTGCGATCCGCGATCATATGGAAACCAGCCTTATCTTCTGCGATCGTGATCGCAGGATCGCAGACGATCGCAGAAGTATGTTTCCATATGACCGCAGACGATCGCAGACGGTCGCAGACGATCGCAGACCTTATTGCGATCTGCAATAAGCGATCCGCGATCATATGGAAACCAGCCTTAAGTGGCAGGCATTTGTACCGCTCTACAGTGAAGATCAATAAGTTGCAAGACCTTGCAAACACGTACTTCCACCTGATAAAATATCAAGCTTACCTCGTTATATCTTATACCGTATTTCAAAATTTCACTCATTGACTCATGACTCACAAATTATTAACTTATTACACTCTTTTAAATGCTTTGTTCTCCTCTTATGGAGCCAGGCTAGAGACGTGTAGAGGGATTTTCCTTTTTGAATCTGTTCTTGCATAATTCCCAGAATGAAAATTGAGATGAAAGTGATTGAACGCTATGTGACGTAAAAAAATGTGTGTCATCCCTTTCCTGGGGTGACACACATTTTGATAACAAAAATGTATAAAGTATAGAACCCTTTGCCACGTCCCGTCGCCATTAAATATACATTTGATATTTTTTTCAATAATACATGACGTCAACCGTGAAAAGCTCTCAGTCGCCATCTTTCCTGTTTTCTGCATCGCGCGTTAGCGCCAGATTTTAACAAGGAGTGGAAGATCGTTCAGTGTTAGCCCCAGCACTTTACTCATCTCATCCAAAATAACAACATGTAGGATTATTTTTAGATGCTGTAATTGCCGCAGTCATTACGTTTCCCTGTTGTTTATTCAGCAGACTAGTATTCATGTTTTGATCGTCCGAAAGTGAGATTCATTCCTGGAAAACAATTTACATTTTGCCCCTATCCAATGTTAATTTGCATATGACGCATTTCAAGAAAAAAATTGGGACTCAACATTAGCGAAGGAGAACGGAGAAGTGGGTTGGGATCGTATGGCGTGGAATTCAAATCCAGATAAATATGACGACAGCAAAATTACAGGAGGCTTATTTATGTCGAAGTTTTATTCGAACGCTCTTGTTTCCATTTGATATTGCTTGTGTAGCGAAATTTATACGTCAACAATGAAGTTTCGTTTTCCTTGGTTTTTGTTTTTCTCTTTTCATCTGTCAAAAATAATCACGTTTTGTTTAAGAAAATAATTGCTGACTATACACTGACGACCTTGCCGGATTGGTCAAGAGGTAGAGCCCAGACAGAGAATAACCCACCGTTCCTACCGGTAGTAGGTTGAGCTTGGGGCCAATCACCCCTTCTTGTAAAAAGTAACAGATTACGGAAACCTTAAATTCTCGAATCAATGAGTGTTATCTCGGGAGTAGTACGACGACTTGCCAAACTCCAGAAGATGAATACATCAAATGGGGCGACGGTGGCATGACGGGTACACGCCCAATTCGAAAGGAAGCCTGTACTCTGATCAAGTCATTTGCTAACCCCAAAAAGATGCTCCGCATAGGAAATTGGAATGTTAGGACAATGTACAGCGTGGGAAAAACAGCCCAAGTAGAAGACGCTGAAAAATGATCGGGCATATACTAAGGATGAAGGCAAATGAGAACCCAAGAATAGCTCTAACCTGGACACCAGAAGGAAAACGTAGGAGAGGTAGACCCAGAGAGACATGGAGAAGAACAGTTGAGAAGGAAAGAGGAGAACTTGGGTTCAATGGATGGACGGAAGCAAGTAACTGTGCCAGAAACCGTGACACTTGGAGAGAAAGAACGCAAGGCCCCATTTCCCTTAAAGAGAAAAGGACCAAATGATGATGATGATGATACACTGACGAAAAACTGCAGCTCGTGAATAACGAAATTGGTTTTCTGCAACAAAACCTGACAATTGACACTATCATCATCTTCCATAATTAATATGAGTTTCCTTTAAGACTACAAAATTGGAATTGAATGCTTTTTTTTTCAGAAAAAAATTGATTGACAATAATTCTGGGGCTATACACCCTCTCAGACCAGTCTAAAATGATCTTGTGAAATTAACTTTATTTAGAGTTTCCTCTTTAAGGCTGTAATTAGATATTCCTGTAAACGTTCCGAGTCGATTCAGAATTTCGGAAGTCTCGGCCTACAATAAAAATTGTAAGATCGAAATTTGATTGCAAGTTCTTTAGACAAACCCCTTCAAGCTTGTTTTCTGTTAGCCTCAGGAACCCAGAAAAGAATTTTTGGCAGTTGATCAATTAGTATTTAGGATAGAATAAATTGCCTTAGAGTGAAAAAAATGTGGCTTGCCGTTACCAGTCTTTCACGTCACATTTGAGGTTTTCGACGTGCGTTTTCAACGTGGCTAGGTATATTTTCACGTATGTCATTTACCTGGAAGCATATAAGCGTATAACTCTTGTTTTACCTCACGTAACGGTACAAAAATCTTGTGGAGCAAGTCTTTATCCATTAACAGAGGCACAAATTCGGGCGAAACGCTAAATTTGATAAATCCTATTGGATCTTGAAAACAAGTGCCATTCATGACTGCTGATTCAAAATGGCGGCCGTAAATTTGCAAGAAGAATTAAATCAAATTAAGTTTGAACGTCGAACCGCAAACGGGTAACCGCAAACCGCGGTTAGAAGTTCTCCGTAAACTCGGATCTAAAACTCTCTACTTGAAAAAAGGACGCAAAGAGCAAAACACCCGAGCAAAGCACTTATCGCGCACACGCCATCACGGAATTAGCCAGCTTTGTAAAACTCAAAGAGTTTAGGGGAAAGATATCTTTTCGTTCTCCTGCCTTTCTCCAAAGCGCTTAAAGGTTTTGAAGGAATAACAACAACTGATGCATAAAATCAACATAAAAATTATTTGATTCGTAGGACTTTTAGCCCGAACTCCCAGCATTTATGGCGCAGAGTCAAATCAAAGCTGCAAGTGAAAATGACGTCGCACCAGCTAGTGAGGAGACGTTGGATTTTGATGATGACACTTTAAGAGGTGAGAAGAAAAGTTTGATACTTTTACAAGAAGACATCAACAGATAAAACACCAAAATTTGGATATCCACCACCCCCCCTCCCTCCGACTAGTGTGGCGTACTATACATGCGGCGTGCTAATGCCGCCATCTTGGATCATGAACATCGAGGAAGGCTGGAGCGACTCGTCCCTGTTTACCGAGTTTTGTGAATTAAAAGCGCGTGCAAGAATTTATCCAAGGGTCAATTTAATAAAACTTCAACAATTGCAGTTTAAAGCTAGGCCGTTCGTTTTACACAGACGCACTGAAAGAAACTCAATGAAACGTATCGTTCAGCTCTTCTAATGTTTATTAGCTTGTTTTTGTTTTTAATTTCCACTTATCCATTTTTGCAGTTTAAATAACAGATTTTTTACTATCATTATTGAGTTCATTTTATGCATAAGCATGTAATGTCAAGGGCCTGAGATTTTTAGTTACAAGTTTTGAGTCAAAATTGGTCATTGGCATGCGCTGCAGCCTATCTACTAATACATTATCTTTTTAATTGCTTCATTTTAGCAATAGCAGAGGTTTACAAAAATGAGGGTAATGACAGTTACAGACAGAATGATTTCAACAACGCCATCTACTTCTACACGGAAGGAATTAAAGTAAACTGTAAGAATGAGGAACTGAAAGCCAAACTATACAGCAACAGGGCGCAGGGATATTTTTATTTGGGTGAGAACTTGTTCTTAACTTAAATTGGCTTATCAAAATATCAAAGGGTTTCCCGGGTTCAAGTCCCGCTTTGACCGCTAGCTGGAGTTGTTTCTCGGTAGTCCCGAGTTCAACTCCTCGGCCGCGCTTGTAAATAGCCAGCTGGTCTGCCTCCTGCCAGTTGGGATTTTTGACCATGTTATTTTCAATTTAAATGATACCTTTGTGAAGTTTAATGCTCGGCCCCACTAGCACTTGTGCTATAAACACTGCCGAGGGTAAATAAAAGTTATTTACTTATTTATTTATTTATTTATTTTTTTATTTTATTTTATATTTATCGAACCCGCATTTATATGCCAGCTTTCTCCTTATGCTTTATTCTTTCACAGGGAACTATACTGATTCCTTGAGTGATGCAAAAGCTGCCACCTCCTTACAGCCGTCTCGCGTGAAAGCGATCTTAACAGGTGCGAGTTAATAAAAATGGATATATTATTAGGATGGAGATAATTTTACAGTGACGTACTTCAACTGAACTACACAGCTAAATGGTAGATCTGTTTAAAAAATACGTTTTCTAGTTTTCTATGCAGATTAAGTACAGTCCATGTCATATAAAAGGACATATTAAAAGGATCAATACAAATGATTTGACCTCAACTTCCACAATTCCCAATTTTATCAGCGATAAGGCCATCGCCTTTTTCCTCCGTTTCCCGCCGTTGCACATTAAAAGTTTAAGAGAGCGTCCGCGTAAGAATCACAATGGAAGTCCATTTTTGTGAAAACTTAGTGTGTTACTTCACTGACTTATTTAAAACTGTTTCTGCGTATGAATTTTCGGGATGGGAATAGGTTAACTTGCAACATAACCTTGCCAATTTGGATAATGAGATTCCTAGTGCGGATGTCTCATATCTCAGTTATTGCTTTATCAAATAAGGAAAAATGATGCCGAGCTTACATTATTCTCTTTTATTAGGAGCAAATGCATGCTTTCAGCTGAATCAGTTTGAGGAAGCCATCACGTGGTGTGAAAAGGGATTAACAGTATCCTTGACTACAGATGCTTCCATAGAAAAGATTTGTCCTGTTCACACTTTACGATAGTCCGTCATTCTTGCTTTTGTGTGCGTACCTTTTTGTTCAAATCTCATTTAAAAAAGTAAATTCTTTAGTTTTTTCATGATAATTTCAATTTTGGCGTTGCTCTTAAATTTACCATGAACAAAATAAAGGAAGAAACAGAAAAGAAAAACAGGCAAAGAATTAACACACAAGTTCCATGAGAACTTTCCTCCAGTTGAAAGGATTTATAAGCTTTTGATAATTTTTGCAACCGGCGTGTTAAAATCTTGACGGATGGAAGATTGACAAGAATAACCAGAAATTGGTGGAACTAAGGAGGAGATCCGTCAATGAAAGGAACGAGCTAAAAGATACAGGCGGAGGGGAAGACGCAGGTGAATATAGTGTCTTATAAGCTATTAGGGAAACACGGGACATTGATAAAGACACATTAAGATGAAAGGAAGTTTTCAGTTTTTTGAAAGACTCGCGTACCAAACTAGAAAGAGTTGCAATAACTTTAAGCTTTCTCTGTGTAACAGAGAAACGTCTTAGGTAAAAAATAATTTCATAACCAAGACAGGCTATAATTTAAATATTTCTCCAGCCAGATTTTGGTGCTAAAATTTTTATGAAAATCACGTTCTATTAGAATATGAAAGGGAACCTTTGGGTGAATGCATCTGAATGGCCCGATTGCCATTGAAGTACGTATTGACGTTGGTGGCGTGAATGTCGCGCGAGCAGAGACTTATGCGAGGAGACATGGTTAAAGGAACGGTTTGTCTAAAACAATTCAACAAAACCCAAAATTAACAAATCCGCAGCCTAAAGGGGCATTACAATAACCAGACATTTCTTAAATGAACATTTCTATAGCTAGACGACATTCGTTTTCAGGCGTATTCGTCTCACTGAATTATCACTTTATATCATTTTTGGACAAGATGTCTTGCTGGTGACAAAAAACTTTGGTACGAAATTGTTCAAAATGCTTTTGTTCGTCACTTGTGATCATAAGTTATTGTGCAAGTCTTATTCGCCAAAAATGGGAATGGGGAGGGAGGGGAGGGAGAATTACCAGTATATATCATGGCTTTGAGTCTATTGAGTTCCCATTCTTTACGTCTCAAAATGAGAGAAAGAGCAGCATATTGAACTAAACTTGCTGACGGGAATTTAAGCTACTCTGAAAAAGATATTTGTTTGATGCTAGCCTTACATCTCGAAAAACAATATCCACTTATTGTTCAATTTGATATTTGTTCAAAGTACCGGGATCTTTATAAGGTAATGGAAGTATGTGTGAAATAATAATTATTTACAACTCATCAATACTTACAGAGCAAAAGCGATACAATTACAAAAGCATTTCTTTAATATTTTTCAAATTAAAAACAAAAGGATGATAGAATTCAAAAACGATAATTACAGATTTCGAGGGCATTGTATTTTTAAATTTTATAATAATCTCTTTATTAACATATCTCAAGCAAATTGCTATTTACAAGTTAAAAGTAGAAAAAAGAACTATTAAAACCTATTAACAATAAATTTCGATTAAAAAAGAGACTACTTTCAAGTATATTTTTTAACGAAAAACAAAAGGTCATAAAGTTACAATACTATCCTTATTTGTAATAAAAAATCATATGATCATACTCTGACTAAACAATATTTCGAAGTAAAACTAAGGTCCTTAAGGAAAAACAACTCTTTTTAAAACTATATGCGGATAATATTCGGTCACTGGAAAGAACAACAACTAAAATTACGAAAATTAAGAAAAGAAAAAAATCTAAGAAATTCTAGCGGTGACATTCTCAAATCTAATGTCTGTGTCCTGAAGGGGTACATTTCTTCTTCTTCTTCCTCTGGAAACCCTAAGGCAAAGGATAGCAAAGGATACTGGTGCTGGCGTAGTCCTCTCCCTTGTTAACGGCGAGTAGTTCAGCAAGTTTGTTGTGGTATCTCTTAAATTCCTCGGCCATTCCACCTGTGGTAGTAAAGACAAGTAGCGTGAAGGTGCCTTGCTCCACCTCCATCACTCTGCTTGCATATTGGCGCTTTTTTTTATTCTAGTGTTGCCTGTAGATTTCCTTGGGACTTAGATCTCTGTAAGAAACTGCATTATCGTGACAAACCCTGACATCGAAGAATGCAGTCCTTTGTCTCTCCCAGTAGCCGATAGTGCTAATATCTAAACGCGCATCCGGAGCTCTGTTGGCGCCTCTGTTCAAAGTCTCTCCAGTGATTTCCTGAAGGACCGGCTCTATTTCCACATCATTACACACCACGCTCAACATCTCTGCTTCCAAGTCGCGAAGCTTATTATGGCGCTGTATTATGAATCCGCCCCGCCGGCATACCATTGCACGATCAACGTTGATCTGGTCCCCGCACCCACAGACGTTCGGTGTGTCGGTGATTTCCCATTTATATCTTAACTTGATCGCATCCCTGAATTCTCTCTTATTTAGGTTGAAGTTCAGGTCTTTGATGGGAATTGCTGTCAACCAGTTCGATGCTCCCTTCTCTGGGCTAGCTCAACCGCTCGTTTGGTTCTTGTCGGCAGAGAGGTCTTCACCTGTTCTAACCTGTCATCCATGATTTGCACTCATCCTTCTCCTTATGCACGCTTAGTTGCAGTGTTCATATTTCCGACGCATCCGGCATCTGATGCACTTGTTCCACAATTTGCCTCACTAGGGGACCTGTGACACTGACTGAAAACTCATATTCTTTGATTGAGGCCCTGGCTGGATCTATAAGCCCAAGCCCTCCCATGCGCACAGGAAGCGCAAGGAGTTCGCGCTCGGCTTCGGTTATTGCGCGGTCCGTAATACCTGGTATGAGGGCTTCGGTTATCGCGCGCACTAAGGGCTCTAACAAGTCTGCAATATTGGACAGTGTCCTCAAGAAATACGTCCATCTCTGCCGTAGCCCAAATGTGAACGCTGCATAGCTCGCCTGAGGTTGTGATATGGCGTACTCTGCAAGTTTGGTGACCTGGTTTACCCAGTCTTCTACCTTCTCGCCGACGTATTCTTCAAGATATGACTTCGACCCAAGAGCTGCACCTAGATGCTTGTGGCCCTCAGTTGTGATCTTAATCGCTGTGTCGCCGTTTAGTGATCAACCAGCACTTTTTTGTATTAGGGAAGTACCCTAACGCCGGACCACTCTCTGGTAGCTCGTCCCACCATTTTCGACAATCTTTCAGCAAACCACTTCCCGTTGCGTCGTCAGCAAACCAACACTGTTTAGCTGCGCTTGTGACGTGTAGACGCGTTATCAGTGGCTGGAGACTTATGGCGTACATGCTCATAGCGAGAGGGTCTCCCTGTGTGGTGTCCTCTACTGATTTAAGTCCTTGGTCGCCTATAATAAAGAGTCTCGCAGGCTGTCTGTTGGTGTTAATCGCATGAGTTGCTGTGGTTGGACACAGCAGTCTGGTATTGTGCAGCGCAGCAGCTCTGTTCAGGGCATTAAAGGCATTAGAGGCGTCAACAAGAAGAACAGCGTCCGTTTCATCGGCGTGAAGATATTGTGCATTGCATGAATGGCAGCCTCACTCCCACTTTTATGGCCTGCGCACACCTGCAGCGAGCCGCTTGCGTCGACGACATCGGGTTTTGTTACTCTCATCACGCACTTTCCGATTATCCTCCGTATAACTTCAGCAATCTCAATCGGACGGACTGCGCCCTCTCCCTTGTCAAGTGGGATCAGACGATTGACTAATATTGCCTCGATACTAAGAGGGTCAATGTATTCCGTGCACAGCCGTCTGGTCATTCTAGCTACAGCTTTGCACAGGTCTGACCCAGATTTCTTGAAAGATTTGCACGCAAGCATTCTCCTAAAGCCATTGGCGTCTACATCTGAAAATCCTCCGGAGCCTTTAGTCCTTAAAGCAGCATCGTGAACCATCTCCCCGTTGATCTGGTAGTACATTGTATCTGGAACGTCTTCGATTGGTCCAAAGAGTAGTGAACCTAGGTGGGCTTCCTGTGCCACAGGGTGTTTTTCCCTAAGTTGTCTCATGACGTCGTCACTTAAGGGCAGCATACCTCCGCCGTCGTCATCGCTGAGGTATCGCAAGGCTGAATTGATTTGACCTGTCATGACGAGGTCTGCAAAGGCTTTTGCTTTATTAGGTGGATCAGCTCTAAGGGAATTGATGAGACGCCCTTGGATCATCCACCCTTCACGCACTAAGACATGGATTTCGCCCTCTCACGACAATGCCAGTCCTTTAGCCAAACACTCTTGGTGCTCTTTTGCCTTAGATTTCTGGCTCGGTTTTTTTGGAGCCCAACTGCGAGGAGGACAATAGCTGCTTTAAGAACAATGTGTTGCATTTCTGACCCATTGTTCCAATCGTTTATGTGCTGTGTTAATTTATCAATGAAATCTTTTCCTGTTTTCCCATAGGGGACAAGAAAAGTGTTCTTCCGCCATTTTGTGGTCTCGTTATAAGCATTGTCAATGGTTGACGTGACGACTATTATTGTTCTTCCATCACTATGTCAGCCCCAAATAAATGAAGATGGTGTGTTCATGGCTTTGTATTCCGGCAAGTCCCTGGCATACTGCCCGACGCATTTTCAAAAGTTCAATGATCACGCTTCTCTGTCGGCCCCTGTGGGAGTTGTGCTGCAGATGTATGTAAATCTAGTATCGACTGATTATGATTTTGGCTTCGCTGATCACCACTGTTTTGATTTCAATTGTCATGAAGCCCACCGCAAGAAATCATATTATTCGCAATATTAGACGCGGACTGAGTTGTGTCCAAAGCAGACTCGTTCATGCCAGCCACTATCGAAACATTTACGCTAATATCGATTAAACCCTCCTGATTCTTTTCCAGCCGTGAAGCTTGATCTCGCAGATTTTGCCCTTTAAAACCAAGATGTTCATATCCTTTCTCGTCCAATAGTTCCTTCATAATCTCGATATAACCTTTCTGCCTGCCATTGATATTACACGGTGCATTATCAGATGTAGACAAAGCCTATGCATGTCGTTTACACTCTAGAACGCCCCTGTTCATTTGTTCCGTCCATTTTACCTTTGGTTTCCTCGACATTGTGTCATCTGCTAACGCTCTGGTGGAATTTTCCCGTAGTTTCGTGGTTTAAAAGCATTTAAATCCCGAAAAAGACTCCCAGTTGCGACTATTAGTAGTGTTGACAATTATGTCCTTCCAATTTGGAGCGGAGGATGAAAGTAAAACGTAAAATAAATCTTAAGATTCTTAGAAGAAGACCGAAGACCAGTACGTCTGTCCGCCATCGCCAATCATGCATTGTATTACTTTCTTTGTCATTCCATAATAATAATAATAATAATAATAATAATAATAATAATAGGGAATAAGAGTGTGTTTAAAATCGGTTAAAAAAGTGTGTTTTGAATTTTGACTTGAGATTCAAAGTTTATCTAGAGTATCTTATTCTCTAGAAAACAGTAGATTTTGGCAAAATGCTTCTAGCTCTGAAGGAACTACCAAAGGTACGCTGTTGTTCGCGTATCTTTTTGTTTTTATAGACAAAAACGGTATCCTCGAAAGAACCGGGATTGGCCTATGGGCAATTATTTGAATTGAAAATAATTTGGTAGTTTATGAGTACAAAATGTATCAGAAAACCAGAGTGAAAGATCCTGGAAATATGCGTAATTCAACCTTCTAGTTCCTAGGAATAGCATAATTAAGCACTCTACAGAGGCTCTTGTGTAACGCAGGTTATGAAGTACCCACTAGTAGCCACAAAGAATACCTACGTTTTCTAAATTAGCTTCTCACTTAATTAAAACACACTTAAGGGTCGTTTACAAGATAGGTAA
Organism: Pavona decussata; assembly: GCF_977016875.1. Lineage (NCBI taxonomy): Eukaryota > Metazoa > Cnidaria > Anthozoa > Scleractinia > Agariciidae > Pavona > Pavona decussata. The sequence continues at coordinate 496,665 of NW_028145458.1, forward strand.
AACACGGTACGTTCCCGTTAAAAAGTGGTACGGTACCCATAACTTTTGTAAAGAAATACCCTTGAAACAGCATTATCACTATTCAAAGGGTCCGTACCATATTTTCACGAAGGGAAGCAGTAATTGGGAAAACTATCTACAGCCTGTATGATTTATTAAAATATGAGCGGCATCTACCAGTGGGCTTGTAGCACCACTAGAACATGTAGCTCTCAAAAGTACTCAATACGTCCTTGTGCTTTCCGTACATAGGTCTTTCCATGGAAGTTACTGAAACAAATCCCTTACTGGGAAGGTTCTAGACACGATAATATCTATGGTCTCCCAAGTTTTATAGGGGTGTTTTACGGTATAGACTTCATTTGATTCTTCCATTGTTAAATTCCCGGTATATTAAGTTAAGTGTATATAGACTCCCATAGCTCACATATCTAAAACATTTCAAGCGAGACTTCCCAAGTTTATCAAGAAATACCTGCAGACTATAACAGTCTGCATAACTTTTACTGGACTCAAATATTTTAAGCTAAAAAGTGGACATCATTTGCTCCTCTTCGAGTTTTATTTCGGGATTTCGATGATGAGCGCATATAAACAGTCAATCATACGAGCAGAGAGTGAAATGCCCATATGAAAAGCCTTTAAAACGTGTTCCTAAAATAAGTATTGTCCTCTATGTACATTTTTACAGACATCGCAACAGTCTTACATAAAATGATGGGTAAAAGAGATTCAGTAGAGGATAGATTCAGAGAAGAAAGGGCTAATGGCAAACTCGTCATCGCACATGGAAGAATGGGCAACTTCCAAAATGCCATAGAGTACCATGAAAGGCGTCTGAAAATAGCAAAAAAGTAGGCGATAGATCCGGAGAAGGAGGCGCATATGGCAACCTTGGCAACGCCTATCTGAGACTGGGCAACTTCCAAAAGGCCATAGAGTACCATGAAAGGCATCTGAAAATAGCAAGAGAAGTAGGCGATAGATCCGGAGAAGGTGTGGCCTATGGCAACCTTGGCAACGCCTGTCTGAGTCTGGGCACCTTCCAAAAGGCCATAGAGTACTACGAAAAGGATCTGAAAATAGCAAAAGAAGTAGGCGATAGAGCCCGAGAAAGTGTGACCTATGGCAACTTTGGCAACGCCTATTTGAGTCTAGGCAACTTCCAAAAGGCCATAGAGTACTACGAAAAGCATCTGAAAATAGCAAAAGAAGTAGGCGATAGAGCCGGAGAAGGAGGCGCATATGGCAACCTTGGCAACGCCTATTTGAGTCTGGGCAACTTCCAAAAGGCCATAGAGTACTACGAAAAGTATCTGAAAATAGCAAAAGAAGTACGCGATAGAGCCGGAGAACGAAAGGCCTATGGCAACCTTGGCAACGCCTGTCTGAGTCTGGGCAACTTCCAAAAGGCCATAGAGTACTACGAAAAGGATCTGAAAATAGCAAAAGAAGTAGGCGATAGAGCCCGAGAAAGTGTGACCTATGGCAACTTTGGCAACGCCTATTTGAGTCTAGGCAACTTCCAAAAGGCCATAGAGTACTACGAAAAGCATCTGAAAATAGCAAAAGAAGTAGGCGATAGAGCCGGAGAAGGACAGACCTATGGCAACCTTGGCAACGCCTATTTGAATCTGGGTCACTTCCAAAAGGCCAAGGAGTACTTCGAAAAGCATCTGAAAATAGCAAAAGAAGTGGGCGATAGATCCGGAGAAGGAAAGGCCTATGGCAACCTTGGCAACGCCTGTCTGAGTCTGGGCAACTTCCAAAAGGCCATAGAGCACCATGACAAGTATCTGAAAATAGCAAAAGAAGGAGGCGATAGATCTGGAGAAGGAAAGGCCTAAGGCAGCCTTGGCAACGCCTATCGGAATCTGGGCAACTTCCAAAAGACCATAGAGTACTACGAAAAGCATCTGAAAATAGCAAAAGAAGTAGGCGATAGATCCGGAGAAGGTGTGGCCTATGGCAACCTTGGCAACGCCTATTTGAGTCTGGGCAACTTCCAAAAGGCCATAGAGTACCATGAAAGGCATCTGAAAATAGCAAAAGAAGTAGGCGATAGATCCGGAGAAGGTGTGGCCTATGGCAACCTTGGCAACGCCTATTTGAGTCTGGGCAACTTCCAAAAGGCCATACAGTACTACGAAAAGCATCTGAAAATAGCAAAAGAAGTAGGCGATAGATCCGGAGAAGGAGGCGCATATGGCAACCTTGGCAACGCCTATTTGAGTCTGGGCAACTTCCAAAAGGCCATAGAGTACCATGAAAGGCATCTGAAAATAGCAAAAGAAGTAGGCGATAGATCCGGAGAAGGGAAGGCCTACGGCAACCTTGGCAACGCCTATTTTAGTCTAGGCAACTTCCAAAAGGCCATAGAGTACCACGAAGAGGATCTGAAAATAGCAAAAGAAGTAGGCGATAGAGCGGGAGAAGGACAGACCTATGGCAACCTTGGCAACGCCTATTTGAATCTGGGCAACTTCCAAAAGGCCAAGGAGTACTTCGAAAAGCATCTGAAAATAGCAAAAGAAGTGGGCGATAGATCCGGAGAAGGAAAGGCCTATGGCAACCTTGGAAACGCCTGTCTGAGTCTGGGCAACTTCCAAAAGGCCATAGAGTACTACGAAAAGGATCTGAAAATAGCAAAAGAAGTAGGCGATAGAGCCCGAGAAAGTGTGACCTATGGCAACTTTGGCAACGCCTATCTGAGTCTAGGCAACTTCCAAAAGGCCATAGAGTACTACGAAAAGCATCTGAAAATAGCAAAAGAAGTAGGCGATAGAGCCGGAGAAGGACAGACCTATGGCAACCTTGGCAACGCCTATTTGAATCTGGGTCACTTCCAAAAGGCCAAGGAGTACTTCGAAAAGCATCTGAAAATAGCAAAAGAAGTGGGCGATAGATCCGGAGAAGGAAAGGCCTATGGCAACCTTGGCAACGCCTGTCTGAGTCTGGGCAACTTCCAAAAGGCCATAGAGCACCATGACAAGTATCTGAAAATAGCAAAAGAAGGAGGCGATAGATCTGGAGAAAGAAAGGCCTATGGCAGCCTTGGCAACGCCTATCGGAATCTGGGCAACTTCCAAAAGACCATAGAGTACAACGAAAAGCATCTGAAAATAGCAAAAGAAGTGGGCGATAGATCCGGAGAAGGTGTGGCCTATGGCAACCTTGGCAACGCCTATTTGAGTCTGGGCAACTTCCAAAAGGCCATAGAGTACCACGAAGAGGATCTGAAAATAGCAAAAGAAGTAAGCGATAGAGCCGGAGAATGAAAGGCCTATGGCAACCTTGGCAACGCCTATTTGAGTCTGGGCAACTTCCAAAAGGCTATAGAGTACTACGAAAAGCATCTGAAAATAGCAAAAGAAGTAGGCGATAGATCCGGAGAAGGTGTGGCATATGGCAACCTTGGCAACGCCTATTTGAGTCTGGGCAACTTCCAAAAGGCCATAGAGTACCATGAAAGGCATCTGAAAATAGCAAAAGAAGTACGCGATAGAGCCGGAGAAGGGAAGGCCTACGGCAACCTTGGCAACGCCTATTTGAGTCTGAGCAACTTCCAAAAGGCCATAGAGTACCACGAAGAGGATCTGAAAATAGCAAAAGAAGTAGGCGATAGAGCCGGAGAAGGACAGACCTATGGCAACCTTGGCAACGCCTATCTGAGTCTGGGCAACTTCCAAAAGGCCATAGAGTACCATAAAAAGCATCTGAAAATAGCAAAAGAAGTGGGCGATAGATCTGGAGAAGGAAAGGCCTATGGCAGCCTTGGCAACGCTTATCAGAGTCTGGGCAACTTCCAAAAGGCCATAGAGTACCACGAAGAGGATCTGAAAATAGCAAAAGAAGTAAGCGATAGAGCCGGAGAAGGAAAGGCCTATGGCAACCTTGGCAACGCCTGTTTGAGTCTGAAAATAGCAAAAGAAGTAGGCGATAGAGCCCGAGAAAGTGTGACCTATGGCAACTTTGGCAACGCCTATTTGAGTCTAGGCAACTTCCAAAAGGCCATAGAGTACTACGAAAAGCATCTGAAAATAGCAAAAGAAGTAGGCGATAGAGCCGGAGAAGGAGGCGCATATGGCAACCTTGGCAACGCCTATTTGAGTCTGGGCAACTTCCAAAAGGCCATAGAGTACTACGAAAAGTATCTGAAAATAGCAAAAGAAGTACGCGATAGAGCCGGAGAACGAAAGGCCTATGGCAACCTTGGCAACGCCTGTCTGAGTCTGGGCAACTTCCAAAAGGCCATAGAGTACTACGAAAAGGATCTGAAAATAGCAAAAGAAGTACGCGATAGAGCCCGAGAAAGTGTGACCTATGGCAACTTTGGCAGCGCCTATTTGAGTCTAGGCAACTTCCAAAAGGCCATAGAGTACTACGAAAAGCATCTGAAAATAGCAAAAGAAGTAGGCGATAGATCTGGAGAAGGTGTGGCCTATGGCAACCTTGGCAACGCCTATTTGAGTCTGGGCAACTTCCAAAAGGCCATAGAGTACCACGAAAGGCATCTGAATATAGCAAAAGAAGTAGGCGATAGATCCGGAGAAGGTGTGGCCTATGGCAACCTTGGCAACGCCTATTTGAGTCTGGGCAACTTCCAAAAGGCCATAGAGTACCATGAAAGGCATCTGAAAATAGCAAAAGAAGTACGCGATAGAGCCGGAGAAGGGAAGGGCTACGGCAACCTTGGCAACGCCTATTTGAGTCTGAGCAACTTCCAAAAGGCCATAGAGTACCACGAAGAGGATCTGAAAATAGCAAAAGAAGTAGGCGATAGAGCCGGAGAAGGACAGACCTATGGCAACCTTGGCAACGCCTATCTGAGTCTGGGCAACTTCCAAAAGGCCATAGAGTACCATAAAAAGCATCTGAAAATAGCAAAAGAAGTGGGCGATAGATCTGGAGAAGGAAAGGCCTATGGCAGCCTTGGCAACGCTTATCAGAGTCTGGGCAACTTCCAAAAGGCCATAGAGTACCAAGAAAAGAATCTGAGAATAGCAAAAGAAGTCTTCGAAAGATCAGTGGAAGGAAAAGCCTATAGCCACCTTGGCGTCACTTATCACAGCCTTGGCACCTTCCAAAAGGCCATAGAGTACCATGAAAAGAACCTGACAATAGCAAAAGAAGTAGGCGATAGATCCGTAGAAGGATGGGCCTATTTTTCAATCGGAAAGGCTTATTTGCGCCTGGGAAACGCCTCTAATAGTAAAGAGTATTATGAAAAATCTCTGAAAATAGCAAAAGAACTAGGCCATAGATGCGGAGAAGGTGTGTCCTATTGCAATCTCGGCAACCTTTACCAATGCCTGGGAGAGTTTCAGGAAGCTTTCAAATGTCATCAAGCTGGTGTATATGTACTTGATATTGTCAGAACTACCATTACTTCTGAAGATTCTTTAAAAATAAGTTTTAGAGACCTACATCGTGTTGCTTACAGTGGTCTTTGGCAAAGCCTTTTGAAGCTGGGAAGAATCCGCGAGGCCTTGTGTGCTGCTGAGCAAGGTCGAGCACAGGCTTTGGCTGACACCTTAAAAAAACAGTACGGTTTAAAAACGTCTTCGCCAGCGTCACTTGAAGCTAAAGAGTTAATTTCTTATATCTCAAACAAGTTATCATCAAGAACGGTGTTCTTGGGGCACACGAAAAACAAAATCATTTTCTGGGTTATCAGCAAGGAAAGCAAGGTTGAGTTTCGAGAAAAGGAATTGGAACAGGGAAGAGGGCACGTTGATGCAGTCACTTTCTTGTTGAATACTACTCTGAAAGAAATTGGAGTTGGAGTCCGGGTTAGATGTGAGAATCGTTCACTCGATGAGCTAAATGATGATGATGTTGATGACAATGAAGAGGACGAGGATAAAGAAGGAGAACCATCACAATGCACCATCAATGCGTTACAACCATTATATGATGCAATTCTTGGCCCCATTGCAGACTTGTGTCAGGGTAACAAATTGATCATTGTCCCCGATGGTCCCCTTTGCCTGGCTCCATTCTCGGCACTTAGCACATCTATCCACATCCATACCGTACCTTCGTTGACCACTTTAAGACTGATCACAGATTGCCCCGAGGAATGCAAGAGTGTGGAGGAGGCACTGCTTGTCGGAGATCCATATCTAGGTGATGTCAAGTATCCAAAGTACAGGCAATTACCAGGTGCCAAAGGGGAAGTAGAGATGATAGGAGAAATTCTAAAGATCTCACCACTTACGGGAACAGAGGCAACCAAAGACGAGGTGTTAAAACGAATTACTTCAGCCGCTCTGGTTCATATCGCAGCTCATGGACGAAAGGAAACGGGAGAAATTGCTTTGGCACCAAATCCCGGATGGGAAAGGCATTACGATGGAAGTTCAAGATCCAAAGCAAAGAACACGGGTCCTAAGGAAGAGGACTATATCTTGAAAATGTCGGATGTCCAAGCTGTTAAACTGCGAGCAAAACTGGTAGTGCTCAGTTGCTGTCATAGTGGCAGAGGAGAGATTAAGTCCGAGGGTGTTGTCGGAATTGCTCGGGCTTTCTTGGCTGCTGGGGCTCGTTCTGTTGTGGCTTCACTTTGGGCAATTTCAGACCAGGCAACTATGAAGTTCATGAGGAGTTTCTACCAACATCTTGGAGACGGTAAAACCGCCAGTATGGCTCTTCACCAGGCTATGAAGTGTCTACGAGAGTCAAAGCAGTTCTATGCTGTGATGCACTGGGCTCCTTTTGTGCTGATTGGTGATGACATCCACTTGAATTTGGACGCAAAAAAGCAAAGCACTGAAATGATGCTTGAAAAAAGTAAGTTTTCCTTTTCCAAATTATGTGGTTGTTGGTGTTGGTGTTTTGTGAAAAACTTCATCTTGTTTAATATTTTGTTGTGTAATTATACACCTCCGGGACAAGTGGTTGTAACTAAAGTCTTCAAAAGCAACGTTGTATAGCGGGCGGGTGTTTTACAAAGAAAAAGTGGTGAAGTGCAAAACAAAGAAAGCCAGATTTAGCACAGGAAATGGCAATCCCACCTCCAACCAAAAATAAAAAAGACTGCTTCAGTAGACGAAGAAGTCTGTAAAAACATTCCCAGAACAGACGTTTCTGTGATTTGGCTACCACAGAGAAGTAGAATCGGTTGCAACTATTTCTGTTGATTGTTTAAAACTATGACTTTACTTTTCTTCCCCTGTGGGTGTCTAAAAGTAATCAACACTAAGAGATATCAAAATACTAATTACTTCCCATGTCTACAAGAATAAAAGTCAGAATAATCCATTTTTTTCTTTGGATTTCTTAGCCTTCATATTTTCCCCGCACCAAAATCTAAAGTAGTAAAGTTAACATTACAATTTCGTGAAGTCCTTGAAAAAAAGCTAGAAATACCAGTTAGAGCACACATTTCTGCCAATAACATCGCATAGGTAAATAGTGATTTTTTGGCTTGGTTGATGTATTTCATTTCTTCTCTCTTGCAGACGCTGAATAATCGATTCAAGAGAATATCTACAACTCAGTGAACCAAACGTTGCCAACATACATTTCCCCTTGTTCTGGGAATTGATTTAATCTCTTTCTAAAAATCTGCAATGTTGCAAAAAGGTCGTGCCATGCATAGTTTCTGAAATCCTTATTTGATTAAACCGCTACTTTTTTCCTAGAGATAATGCGAGGAAATAAGATCGAGGAACATCTTTTAACAAAGTTTCTTATCTATTATCTATACGCCTATAACATTGTTCACATACAGCAAAACAGTTGTTAGAATTTTCTATGTGATCATAATTCTCATTTATAAAGATACACATAGACACTGAATCCAGAACAGAGGCTAACCAAGGCCAGTTAGATACTAAGTAACAAATAAAATTGTCTCCTACACAGCAGTTACTTTAGTATTCACCAGCACTTCTCCCCACTAACGACTGCTCAAGCACTCACACACGAAACACGTATCCTCTCAATTGCTGGCCAATTGCTGTTCTGGTTACGTTTTTCAGACCTGGCACATGTTAAATTCTACGCCGGGAGACTCATTTGTGGTTATTTGCCTTTAGTGGCATATTGTTAGACTCGGGTTTGGTGCATCAGTTTTAAGCGCACCATTGTGAAATTCACGTGTATACCAAGGCTTCTGTGGACGGGCTTATTCGATTTGACTTGAGAAACAGTAGTTTGTAGTCAGTTTTGGCTCATAATTTGGGATAAATAGCTTTTTTCGTGTAATTCTCTGCTTCGGTGCAAAATATTCTTCTTCTAAAGGGAATTCCAGCATTTGGCAGGGAATAACAACGTAAATTGAAAGTGGTAGTGAACATACATAAATGTTGCTTTGTTGTTGGTTCACCAAGCCTGCTGTTAAATCAGCTGGGATGAAATTAGTAGAATGGACCATCACTGAAGATAAATAACCTAGGCAGCTGCAAGAAAAGGAACAGGAACGCAGCACTAGAAACCGTGGTTTGTTGCGTTTGCCTCTTGAAAAAACATCGAAATAGCAGGGAAGCTTCAGATACAGCGGTGTACACACGTTTGAAAGCCTTTCTAATAATACAAGGACTGTTGATATTGTTAATGAATTGGACGCTAAATATTTTTTTGGTACTTTTCTTTGTACAGTTGGAGCTCTATTAAGCGGCCACCCTATTAAGCGGACTTTAAGAACTGGCCGCTTAATAGAGGTTGGCCGTTTAATAGAGGTACCTGATATAAATTGGGTAGAAATAGCATTCAACGTAATTTTATTGCCTCTATATAGCAAAACTCTCGTTGAAAAGTGAACATAAGTGAAGATAAATGCAAAAAACATTGAAACAAAACATTAAGTGCCCTGTATTTGCGCATTTCAAGTTTTAGCTCTTACACATAGAGCATGTGGTCGATAAGTACAGTATTTTCTAGTATTGAGTATGTACAGAAAAATATGCAAATCTATGTAACAATACCCCAAGTTTTTTAGGCCTTTTTGGCATCAACAGTCTGTAAAAAATTTTGGCTCAAAATATTTCACGGACGATTTATTTAAAGTAATACGACACTGCTGTTTGCCGTTGTGGAGCTCGGAGTTGTAACAAGGAGATAAAGTCATTTGCCTTTTCGATAGATAGGGCAAGGTCCTGGCAGGGCGCAGAAAAGAATGGGCGGTGAAACGCGCACTCGGCTCTTGAGCGATGTGTGATGCAGAGTGGGACTGGGACGAGCGCGCTCGAGAGCGCTCAAGTTCAAAAAAATGGCGGCGATGGAGTTCAATAGGTGATGAAGAAAACGGATTACTACAAGAGAACGGTACAAGATTTGAACTTACTTTCAATTTAAATATTATGCCAATTTGAGTTTGAAGCTGTAGGTGATAACGATCGGGTTACACTTGTTAAACAAGCAACAATTTTATATGAAATAAATTTCGCTTCTTCGAAGAATGGTGTTGTTGACTCTTGGGCGCGAAGAGACAAATGCTTATTACCAGCGATCTGAGGCAGCTTGAGGCATAAGATTTAAAATAGACATAGAACAACTTTAGCTCGTTCAGCTCCGTTAATTTCGTTTTGAGCTTTTTTGAACTTTTTGAGTTAGAAACCATAGAACTCAGTGCATCCTCTACGCGTAGTTTATTTAGGTAAGAAACTTCAAATAGAGTAGCTGTCCTCGTCGAGGTCAGTGGCTCGAAACATCGTGCATCGTGTTATCGCAACTTTTTGAAAGGAATAGAAAGTTTTTCTTTGTAACAGTTGTCAAGTTAAGTTAAAAAGTTGTTGTCAAGTTCACGTGTGGTTATGGCTTCAGGAATGAAAATAATTTTATTATCACCTGTGAGCCCCAGTGTGCGGTCTTTAAACAAGAGAATGGCAGTTTTTTCATCACCACAGCATTTAAAAAATTGTGACGAGTCTGGACGAACATCGCCATCATGCTCTACTCCACGGGGCCTTGACAGTGTGGACAGAAATGTTGTTGACGAAAGATTAATTATCAGCTTCAGTTGACAAGCCGAGCAGATCAAGGAAAAGGCTTTTTTATTCATCACAGTCCGCCGGCTCGTCTGTGGTATTTGGCTGCATTCAAATTGATACTCCAGTTGATACTCCCTCGTGTGCTACACCGGTAAAAGCAAGTTCAGTTGATGTCACAAATACAAGAGAACATGAAGCAATTTGTTCCAACACGAAACCACCAGTAGATAACAGACAGAAACCAAAGTCAGATCTTACCTGGGTAAGGTACCTCACGTGTTCAAAGTGACACACCCCTCACTGCAGATGAGCTACTGTTATATGCAGTAATGACTATTAGTGACCATTGTGACCACTCAGAAGAAAAATACGATAACATCGTACAGGTTATCTATCAGGTTCTTGGAGTCCAATATAACAGCCAAAGTGTGAAGAATTATTCCTATTTCTATTTCAGTGACTATCGTACAAAGTTAGAACAAGCACTGCATTTCATAGCTTGGCAGACCATGTTTGACCTCGAGGTAATGACTATTATTTTCTCTATATATAAAAATCTATGGCATACTTATCTTCCATGAATATGAATGCCATGGGGGTGGGGGGGGGGGGGGTGTTGTGAGGGATTCTGTGGGTGAGAAGGCAGCATTCAATAAACATCATAATACATAACACCATCCCTTTATTGTCTTTTGGTGGCCCGTAACTAAATTGACAATTCAACCTACCCTTTTGTGTAACACAAGCACAACTAAGGGACCCCTTCTTAGGGGACCCCCCAATGGCAACCTCTCTCATATTGACTACACTATGGAGCCCCACGCCCTCACTTCCTCCCCTCCCCCAACTTACTTGTCTAAAAAGTACCGCTTGCCACTCTGGGCCTCACTTCAGGTACCAATGGGACTGAATACAGGGGATTCTGCTTAATGAGCTTTAGAATTATTACTTATAATTTCTTTTACAATTTTCAGGTGACAATTGCAGCTACCAATGAACTACTATGTTTCATTGGGACCCAAGAGTTTATAAATGAATAAGGGGAACTGTTTTTAATCCTTCAGAAACTAAATCAGGACTTTGTAGAGTCATTTTTCTTGTGTCAAAGGCAAAGGTGTGGAGGTACACAAAATATGACAGCCTTTGTATATGGCTACAATGTGAATGGCTACACAACCTTTCAAGCTACCAAGGCCTTGGCCAACAAGCAAACCAATGTCTATGAATTGGAGGAGTGTACGTATGTCATATTTCAATGAGGAGCTACAGCTTCCTCAAAGATTAAGCAAAGATGGTATATTTGACATGGTGGAATGGATTGTTGACATATGAAGAATATAAGACAATATTGATATCAAAGTCCCAAAGCCCGTATAACAAAGGTAATGGGAGTGATTGTGCCACAGTATGGTAGTGTACACAAATACATATTTTATTTGCATTATTATGTTTAGTGCCCTAAGTGGTAAAATGAATCTGAAAGCACAATTATCACTGTACAACAGTTACCCTATCCTAAGAGCTACTGAGGAAAGCTACCGTCCTCTTTCAAACAGGACCCTCGTGTGAACAGAAGGGTGCCCTCGGACCACATTCAGCGTCCATTTAGAATAGGTGTCTTCTTGTGGAAGATTAAAAATGCAGTGTTCGTGTGTGGCTGGGACCATTGCTGAGTTGTCCTGTAGGGTATGCATATGCACATCTAGGAGGTGTCCCTTAGTAGAGGTTCAACTGTAGTTCAGATTTAAATTTAAACACAACAAAGATTTATAAAAGTATCTAAAAGGAAAATGTTTACAATCAACAACAGTAAAATACCAACAATTTACAGTGCAATTTGAACTCAAGAAATGTGCTTGGTTTGCTGTTTCTTATAAATACATTCATTTGTATAGCTGCCAACTTTTACAAATGCAAATTCTATCCTGGGAGTTCCAGGAGTTTCCGAAGATGTCGTAAGATCTCACCATCTTTAATCGCTGTCCCTTGATTTTTTCGACGGATTTATAACACATACGTACAACATCATTCACCACTCCTACAAACTTGTGCAGGCTCTCATCCAAAACTCTGCCACTCTGGTCTGAATCCTGACTGCCTATTTTAAGGAAGGATTTCACTGGCTGATCTTGACTCGCTTTCTTCATGACTTAACGACAATCTTTGGAGAACAGATAAAATGTCCTTTACCTCCACATGTTCAGCTTCTTTCACCAAAACTGTTTCAATGATTTCACGGTCTAGATCGTCGTCGTCGAGGCTAAGAAGGATCAGAAGATCTTCCTCCTCGACGGCCGCCATCTTTTTTCACAATTCCAGAAGAGCGCGCTCGCCCCAGTCCCACTCCGCATCACACATCGCTCAAGAGACAAGTGCGCGTTTCACCGCCCATTCTTTTCTGCGCCCTGGTCCTGGTAACCGTGAAACTGGGCAAAGTGTCGGAGTTGATCGGTGTCATTAAAGTGGAGATTAAATTGCAGTTCTTGTTGATATCAGTTATCACCTTCATATTATCTGTCACCATTTCGCTTGAAAAGGTAATTTGCTGGCCGCTTAATAGAGGTAAAAAAATAACAATAAATGCTAAACTTGCAACAGCAAAAAAGGTGGCCGTTGAATAGAGGTATCGAATCAGCACTTTACTGACAAATAATTCGGGAATTCGGAAAGTGGCCGCTTAATGGAGGGTGGCCGCTTAATAGAGGTTTGACTGTATAATAGTAATGCTATTATTTTAATTTCCTATGAAACTAGCTTACATAATTAGGTACACACCAATAGGTATTGCAGCCTATGCAAATAAAAAATCTATCCCTCGGATTCTCAAAGTGTTAGTGTAGTAGGCACATTTAGTCCTTACCTTTCGGTTAGCAGAAGACAACCAAAATCACAGCGAGCTGTAGATAAGAAATCCTAGTTTGCTTAGAAGCAAATAAATTTCACTTTTTTTCCAGCAATTTATATTTGTGAAATCGAAAAAAAGTTCTTTGATCAGAGCAATTTAAAGTTCAATTGCTAATTAGTTAATTAATCGTCTTCTTTTATTTTATTATTGCTGTATTATTGTCAACGTCATTTATTACAGTTTTTTCTCTAATGAAACCCAATTCATTTAAATACAAATACAAATAAACTGTTGTTGTTGATAGTGACCAGTAAAGAAGCCTCTTGCTGTAGCCAGGGTGGGTAACTCTCCTCTTTTCAATTGAAACATTGGGGTAGCAAAAAGGAGACGGCAAGCAAACAGTTCATATGGAGGTGATATATATCTTATTGACCAAGCACGAGGGCCGTACTAGGAGAATATCGGCACCAGGTCTTGACAGATTCTCCCAGCACGGTTCTAAGCGAGTTTGGTCAATAAGAGATTTATTACACAACTGAAAATAATTTATATGTTATAAATACAGCATTGTGTCCAAAAAAAGAGCCGGTACTAGTTAGAAATGTACAAACTTAATTCAATCTTCGTCGTCGCCTACCAACAAGTGTTTCCGCGCGACTGAAAAGGATTTTTTAAACCAAAAGTTAGGATTAGCCATTACAGTGCAGGAATCAGTTTGACTTACTTTCAATTGAACCAATCAGATAATACTTTTAGCAAAAAATTTATCAAGCGTGACAGGAACTGTCAAAACCGTCAAAAAAGCCAACTTGCCTTTTTCATTCAACTCACTTCTCTCGAAAGAAAATAGCTTTGATTCTACGAAAATCTTTCAAAAGGGAAAGAAATAGTTTAACAAAGTGGACTGGTTTAATGCTTTGTGGTTTTTAACACTTGGAAAATTAACGTCTTTAATGAGCCGCTTGTTTGGCATGTCGAAACTCAAGTAAATAGTAAAATCGTCGTTGCAAGGTTGATCGGTAGGAAGAAGCAGTCAACAAAAACGAAAGGGTGAGTTAGAAATATACAAACTTAATTCAATCTTCGTCGACGCTTTCACTGATGAGCCTTCCTGGTAACTTAAATAGAACTAGTTTATCAACAGTTTTAACCGGCCCTGTCATGAACTGGAATGTGCAGCCCTTTATGTATGAACTTATCACTTATATTAGCATCAACGAAGACGACCAGCTGAGACGGCTTCAAGAGCGTATGAGCTTGACGAGTAACCTGACCAGCTGACGACGGAGGCCACAACGTTCTGAATTTTTAAAACTGAAGGAAAATTGACGTAATCGTAGGAATCATAAAAACTGATATCGCTGGAGCTTCCAGTTGTTGACTCGTTTCTTCCACGAACGAAACTGGGACTACAATAAAGCATTCAAACGTTACTTTAATGGTATTTTATAATAAAGTTATACGATGCTTACATAAAGAATAGATAATGAAAAGGGAGTAATAACTTATTGTTGCCGCAATAATTTTTCCAATTTTCAGTTTGATGTAGTACAGAGTTCTGTGAAAGTGGTTTTAAAATATCACTCAAAACAAGGAAAGCTAGAGGGGGCACTTATATCTGGGGGGCTTATAATCGGATGCATTTTTTGGTTTACAGGTAGATGGCCCTATAACCAGGGGGGGCTTATAAGCAGCCGTTTACGGTATGTGGCACATGGAGCAAAAAGAAAGTAGCGCGACTTGCTAAACCACGATTTTACTCGTGGACTGGCTCCGTGAGCTTCGGCTCGTCCACGTTTTAATAATGCAAATTTAACCAAGTTTAGACGTTGTTAAGGAAAAGTTCCCGTGTCTGAACCGCGATTTATCCTATAACCAGCTCTAGCCTAGGATTTGTTTTAAATAGCCGTCTTTTAAGGTTGAAAATTTAACAATTATTCACCAAAGTGGAGGTGAATAGATTAGTGGTGGATATTTACCTCGCCGCTCCGCGGCTCGGTAAATATCCATCACTTTCACCGACACTGAGGTGAATAATTGTTTTAGTATACCACACAAGCTGAATAAGAAGTGGACCAAAAATTACTTTATTTTTGACAATACACCGACAAATGGTGGGAAATTTTAAAATCTCGCGCGCCGCGCGTTAAGCGATTTCTTATTGTAGAAAGTTCCTATTGCTTTCTTGTTGACAAATAGAACTTCTGGAGGCACTTGTTTAAGTTGCTACGTGTCCTTTCTTCGATTTTTGTGTGAAATTTGTCCTGTTGTTGAAACCGTGCTACAAAACATTAGATGTTTCATTGTTTACATTGCAATTATAGTGCTCCATAGTTTCGTAAACAATGCATTTTTATTTTTATTTTTCGCCTTAGAATATGAGGTTTGAAAGATTAAATAACTTACCATGTAATGCCGTCAAACCAAACTTTGTTGCCATATTTTTGTATTTTTTTGTATTTTTTGTAATAGTCGTCTCTTTCGTCGAAATATTTTCCTCTTAAGTGACCGTGGCGAAACAGGAAGTCATCTTGTTTCTCTTTGGCTGCAGTACTTGGCTAATCACCTCCGAGGTAGCCAATCAGCGCATGCGAAAAGCACTATTCACTTGTGTGGTATATACTAACATACGATATTTCCCATTCTTCTTTGGGCGCAGCAAAACTCGCGAAATGACCTCACTTTCTTCATGACTGTACAAGTTGTTCGTTGACCAGTGTACTCGTGCATTGCAACACAGGTTTGACTGGTCTCAGCAGATCATAAGTAATGGCTCCTAGCTGAACACCAATCAACAGGTTTTTACCCGAGCTTCTTGACTGCCGTTGAGGCTGTTTCTGGGGCTGGCTAATGTCGTGGTGATTTTTTTGTATCCGCCCCTCTGCTCAACAGAGCCTCTGCCCGGCCCAAAAAAGGAAGTAGTCTTATATGTCCTGAAGTTCCTTGAAAAGTCTGGCCACTAGCATGGGGTCTTTTTTCGTTTAAATGTTTCTTTAGAAGTCACTTGACTGGCTTCTGACAAATCTTTGACTGACTGATGTCTCCGTTAAACAAAGTTCTCCATCTGGGACTAATTTAATGTGGGGCATCACTTAAAAGTAAAATTTTGTCAGAGAGCCAGGGAGTTTCAACTGCATCTGTGGTGGCGAACGGTTTTTGGCCTCTGCCAGCCTTCATATAAATATCATCCAAAATTCTGGTAACTATAGTTATACCCTTTAAGGACGGTGTCTACTAATAAAGAAGTATTATTGTGAGGTTTATGACTATGCGGCGAAAGCAGATCTTAGCAAGGGCCATTGGAATCCAAAAAGAAAATTGGAAGTAACCAAGTGATCTAAAAAAGAGCAAAGCTGATTCACGGTCAGGGAAGTATTTTCCAATATTTCGAAAGGCACGGCATTTCTTCTCTAGGGTATGTTTATTTTTAGAGATAATTAAGCAACAATTAGTCTAAAAAACAGTAAGATATTTAACAATTATCCTGCGAAATCGCGCGGAATATCGCCTGATACTTAGCCGACGAGGCCGTAGGCCGAATTGGCTAAAATCAGGCGATATTCCGCAAGATTGAGCAGGACAATTGTTTTATTATTCAACACATTGATAACAAAGCACAGGTTTATAGCAGAAAAACTGGATGTGATCCTTATTTGCCAAAAAAATTAACTTGTTACATTTTCCCGCGCGCGGACCGCCTTGAATGAAAGCGGCAGCTTTGTTCAAGTTTGAATGAAATCGAGAGCGTTTTGCATCAAATTAAAAAATTGAATACTCGTCCGCTCCGGCAAAATTTTCCACAAATATGTAGCCTCAAAAGCTAAAACCAAACTGTATTTTGAAGCTGCCAAGGATTTGTTGGTCAGCCGCGCCGAGCTGAACAGACTGGAAAAGCTTTTCAACGATTTCTCGGGTGAGTGTTTCTTTGTTTACTACGCAAGCAATTTCACGATCTTTGACAAACGCATCTAGTGCCTTGTTCCTTGCAAGAACTCTGGATCTTTTATGAAACTAAACGGTTTTTTCAAGCGGCTCTGATGCTTCTTAGAATAATTACTTTGTACTCCGTCGACTCCGCTGGTCTATCGTTTTGTCTGCCAGAAAGCTAAAATTTCTCGAGGCACTTCAGTGCGCTCCATCTCTTCCAGAGGAGTCGAGATCTCTGTTTAACGGTTGCAAGAACGAATCTAAGGAAATACATGTACTGTTTGTAATTTCTGATGATACATGTGTAAGCGTAACAAAGATTACGAATTAACAACGGTTGTACGTTTGGCGTGAATAATAGTACGTTACTATATTTGTGTTTAGTCTATCGATATACGGCGTAAAAGACGTTTCCGGGTCAAAAGGTCATGCATACTTTGATAACTGAGTAAAACGGCACCTGAAAAAACTTAAAATGAATATGAAAACCAAACGCAACCACTATTATTAAGGGGCTATGAAGTCGATTTACGTCGAGTGTTTTCAAGGAAAAGTTGCTTTATTTTGGTGGCCTTGAAACTGGGTTAGCTGACCGGAAACTGGGCAACTTAATAGTTTTGCGAAAAACGAAATCATTTCTTTAATATTTGGCGAAGGCCGTCAACCTTTGGAGGTTTTAAAGGTAGGTTAATCACCTGTCTTTGAAAGGAAACTGAGACATTTTCCATTCAAAGATAAGAAGTTATAGCGTTTTCAAACTAAAGTGGCCGCCAGAAACTCAACATACTGTACTGACATGACTTGCAGATGTAGTAGGCTCTTCAACCTTTTCCCTCTTTTTGGATAGCTACTTCCCCTTGCGAATTTGTTTTTCAACTGTTATGTCATCAGCTGATCATACACAGTGAGGGTGAAAGGCAGAATGAGTCTAGTTTGCGGAAGGCGCCTTCCGACGTGTGGATGGCATAATTATGCGAAATATGAGATATGCAGAAGAAATTAAAGACATAAATTAATTGAAGAGTGCGTCCTGTTTACGCAACAAATTTTATAAGAGCAGGAGCTTTTCTAATGTTGCAAACTCTAGCCGAATATTAAACAACTAAATAAATTAACAGATCAAGAGATTAGAAAATAAGAGCCTGGGATAAAACATGTCTGATCGTTGGTTCAGAAGAAGTGAGGGAGAAGAAATCGATAAGTACTGTATAGTTTTCGCTTTTTGTGCAGAATACTCGCTGCCACGTTCTTTTTGTCAGCTAGAATAATATTGTAATTTACTCATACGGTCGAACCTCCCGGGAGGTTCGACTGTATGAGTACCGGTAAATTGCAATATTATTCTAGCTGACAAAAAGAACGTGGCAGCGAGCATTCTGCACAAAAAAACAATAGCAGACTGGAGGAACACTGGAGAAATAACATTCTAAGGCCCAAAGCTATTATGTTAGAGATTTTGGATTTAAACTGACGGTCATTTTATCGGAGTCTGTGAACATGATTTAATGCATCAGTCAATTCCAACAGTGCCCATCCCCCCCCCCCCCCGGGCGACCCCCGGAAATTAGGATTTTTTTAAAATAAACCGGCAAATGCCCCATCGCCAGGACAAAATGGTTGTTCAAATGCCCCGAGGTGGTAGCTCAAACATGTCCAAAATGTTTTAATTTCTTCGTTTCTCGTCTTACTTTCAGTAAAATCTAAGCTAATTCAGGCCAAATTAAGTCCTAGCTGGGTCTTGTTTCCCGTAGTTAGTCAGGGGCACCCAACGGTAAATTATCTGTTCGGGAGGCCCTTAATCCCCTACAATTTTCTAGAGGGAATTTTCACCACGAACTTTCGTGATATGGGAAATTTAAGGCCTAGTGTTTTCGGATCGATGAAAATGTTGTTCTGGTACCGAAAAAAGGTCAGCTAAGATTTTCGGAAAGGAAATAAGACCTAAGGTTTTCGGGAAATGGACAAAAATCAGAAAAATGCCCTACTAATTTTGAAAAGACTCAAGTTCCCCTAGAATGACCGAACAGATAAAAATATTATAGCGCTGCCTAAAATGAACCTGTAGAGCTTTAAAGCCACTCCAGATCGCCTAAAATAACGTTTCAAAGGATCTGAGAGAAAATTGTCGTTGGGTGCCCCTGGTTACCGCAAAAATAGGTCATTCTACAGCTCTAGCGTCCCATTTTATGTCCTATCTAGACGTATTCAATAAGAAACTTACTGTATTTGCAGACGAAATTGTTATTAAGGAAGCGAAAATGCTGTGGGGTGAAAAGAAGAGATGGTCAAATGCCCTGGGGTAATTGGGTGGAAGGCTAATGCCCGACCCTCGGGATGGACGGTGTGGAAAAATGCCCCACTATTGCCCGGGGGGGATGGGCACAGCTGGAATTGACTGATGCATAACGGTTACATAATGTAACGAATAAGTAATTTGTAATTAACTAATGGTGAAAATATGTTCTACTTTTTCTCACCTTACATTTTCGTCAAGCTACGTACGCAAATAGCTGTTGAGCTGCTGAGCTAGCTAGCTTCAAAACGGTGATTAATACATGATATGTCAGCGCGTCAGGTATCGAACTAAACATATTTTAATGTCTTTCAGTGCCAGACTTCCCAGACTAACTTCAAAATTAAAAGCGAAAAAGCCCTAGAACAAAAAAAAAGCAGATGGCAAGTATGGTGTCTAATTATCCACAGTCTGCGCCAATTTTCCCGCTTGAACATACAGGGTATGAGAATTGATCCTCTACCGAGAGTTTTAAAGATAAATATTCATTATTAATCTCGTACCCCGATCTCAGTCGTCGGTTCGGGAATGTCGAAATGTGAGATCTGGTAAAGTTCGATACAACGCCATTTCTGGTTGGTTACCAGAATTAAGAATGCCTCATTCTAATCTGCTCTGTGATTGGCTCTTTCCTTCTGTGTTTGGTTTTCGCTCAGTTCGGGGAAGAAACAAAAACACGGAAAAGTTTTCGCTCCGATTAAGATTGTCATGCGACGTTTTAGTACATACATGCCCTTTGTGTGGGGAGAGAACAGTGAGAAATTGTTTTTTCGGAAGACAACAGCGACTTTAGCCGAAAAGAGTTTGCAGTAACGTTCAAACGGCCTTGCCAAATTACACAAGTTTCCAACACGATGGATATAAGCTTGCTTACTTTTGGGGATAAAATGGAGGTAAGTCATATATATATATATTTTTTTGTATTTCTTGACAAAAAATGATTTTTTTTAAAATGATTATTTATTTAGTAAACGCAAATTAATTTCCCCAAAATACTTTACCTTGAGTTCCTGAACACGCGCGCCGCATTTGCTAGCATATTTTCAGTTTTTGTCTTCTGCTAAAAGACTATTTTCCTTCTATAAATTGAACTGGACTTTGAGTAAGAGACTTCATAATATAATATTAGTCCTTTCAGACCAGTGTGCTTATTCCTTCAAGATCCATACAACATCTCTCATAGGACTTTGGAGAAATTGATAGAGTGTCCACACAATATTATTATTCAACTTTGGTGAGATCAATATCCCTCCCACCCCTCAGCTAAGAGAAAAATGTCCGACTTATGACCGCCAAAATAATAGTAATGAAACCCGTACTACAACAGAGAACACCTTGTCTGAACCGATTAGGGCCCTTTATGTAAGTGTAGTTAGTTTAATTTTATCCCCTCTCTCCCACCTACTGAGTTAAAAAAAATTTGGATCCAAAATATAAAACTAGCCTTCCTCTAAAATAAAAATGGGGACATTGGTTTACATGTCTGCACCACCTAATGTTTTGCAGGTCTATGCTTGTGATAGGCTTTAGAAAAGAAGTAGTTTTAAAAGGAGGACATGCCTCTTTGGATTTGACATCACTTATAGTTTTTAGAATCTTTTTGCCAAAATAATTTGTTCTTTTCTTCAAGATAGGGGAATTTCTCCATTATTTTATCATTAGTATGGAGTCCTTGAAGTACTAAACACACTTCATTTACTACTTCCATTGTTAATCCTTAGCACATTCTCTGATACAAATAATTATCACTGGCCTCAGTTTCTCCTTTATTTCTTGTTAACTCTGCCTTAATTTCTTCCACCTGATTTCTAGGGAGAAGCAAGTTCCTAAAGTTCCTATCAGTGATGTGAATATCTTCAAGGGCTAAAACAGCTGGACACAGCTCAACACATAATTAAGAGCAATGACAGTCATTTCGGACAACAGATATCACAACAGCTGCATTTCTCACACAAAAGCCAAAACCAAAGTGGTTATAAGCAAAAATTTTCCCCTGCACAGATTTCTGGGGTATTTACACTAATCTGTCATGATGGGTTGCATTTCTTCAATATTTGCACCAATATGATTGTTGTTAAAGTAAAGTTTTGATGTAGCAGGCTTCCCATCTCTTCCACTTTCTTGGAAAAAACTTTCCATAGTTTGCGGAAGACCGAAATGAATAAATTATTATCCTTCCAACACAATGAGAATCAAACCCCATTCCCAAAGATTGTGGCAAATAATATTCATTGTCAGTCTGTAGAGAATGAGACTGAGCCAAAAGTGCATTTTGAGGAATTTGGGGAGTAAGGTAGAACTGGTGATCCCCAAGCTTTCCACCCAAAAAGGCACCCCCAACTCCACACAGTACTAATGATGAGTAAACAATAGGCTGACAGGCTTAATTTTTGACATTGGTGGTGATAAGTTCATCTGCTATGGGTGAAAATATGTAATCAAACTGGTCAACATTACTTTGTGTTAAGATAGGAGGGCCTTTGTAGTACTCCATAAATCTTTCATATTCAAACTTTGTATGATTGTAGTTTGGTTGTTTTTCTGTTGCTGTTGTTGTCATGACAACAATCTTCGCTGTAGGGAATACTGAGGAAAGTGTTCCTCGTTTGCTGTACTCTGAAGTTGTGCCCCCTGAACAAAGATGCAATTAATTAAGAAAAAACTGTAGTCATTCACTGGGATGTTGTTATTCTTTCCATTAGAATAAGACAATATAATTACCAGAAAATGGATAATGAGAAGGCTGAATAAAAAGGGATTCTCAAGTAACTAAGCCCTTTTTGACGCATGGGGTGGTGGAAGGACGAAGCATAAAAGAATCTGCGATAATCACCAACAATATGACTCTGTATTTATTAGCTTTTAACCTTTAAGCCTCAGTGTCAACATACAGTTTCTCCTTACTGGTCTCTACATGTCCATTTTTCATAGTAGCATTATAGGGAGGTTGTTGAAATATCAAGAAATTTCACCACTGGTGATCTCATGACCTCTCCTTGATTGTGTATTGATAAATATTAGGAGAAATTTTGATACTGATCACTACTGGGGCTTTAAGGTTCAAGGTTCACTGTTCTGATATTTTTTGTGTACTTGTGTGAAAAGTCCTTGAACATAATTTTGTGTTGCTGGTCTTAATATTAAGAAAAGTTAGGACCTGACATGGGTGCAAATATCAATACAAGAAAATTTTTTTTGCTCAAGGAATTGGCATCAACAAGGAATTTTCATCCAAGACAGACACTGTTTTCAAAGTTTCTTTTCCCCACCACTTCTCTGCAGAGGATTTGTGTCTGACAGTTTGATTAAATGTTGTTTCCTGGCTATGGAAGGCCATGGTTAAGGAATACTTAGGAATTCATGGTTACTGAAGATCAGCTTACTGTGAAAGCTGTTGTTTTGCTGCAGAAATGGGTGACAGTTCATTAGAACACACAGACATGCACAGGAAAACAAATAGTGGAAATATATTTTTTTATTTGTTTTCTATTTATCTGCCATTTGTTATTTTTATGAGCCCAAAAGACCTTCACACCTTCCTATTATTATTGTTATTATTTTTTTTTGCTAAAATCAAGGATCCCATCAGAGGTGAGTGTCCAAGCACCAAGATAGCTGCTTTGGACATAAAGAACCTTGTACTATTCTTAGTGTATCATCCTCTATGCATGTACAAATAATGCAATGCTCAGTACAACAATGATTATTTAAGCAGCTCATTGTGCCTTGCAAATCAAATGCAGATAATGACCTTTGTTCTTCATATCAAGAGTCAAATATTATTAGACTTGTGTATTTAGTGGTTCTAATTTTCGAGTCTGTGGACTCCTATGTGTAAAATTATAACCTTTATTAACTTGTCATCAAAGAAGCAGTCGAGGGGGCATGTCCCCTAAACTTAACATAAATTTCAGGTGAAAACTTTTCAAGTGTTATGTGATAAAGGTGAATCAAGAACCACTGAAATGGAAAGCTCATCACTACCAAATAAAACTCTAATGGGAAACTCATAGGGACTTGCTCTGTTTGCTCACATGTTGCAAGTAACCAAACATTCTTCAGATCCCAAATCCAGATGTGGTACCTCCATTTCCCAAAAGAAATTCAAACTTCCATTTTTGAGAAAAAAACCCCCTTTAAAACAGCAAGGGTGTACTCGGTATTTTAATGTTGGACATAATTGGGCGCCTACCATTTACACGGACCGGTCTTTCTGGTTTGCTGGTATATAACCAAGACAGTAGCATGGTGTTAGGGCTAGGATGGTTCATGGTTCATTTATTTCACACTATTTACACAACATTAACATAGAAAGAAAAGTATTACAACAAATGATTACAAGATAAAAATAAATACAGTACAAATTATAAAATGTGTGTGGTGGTCAAAGTAGCAAAGGCTTTCTAGCTGACCACCACCTACTTTTAAGTAAACAAAGAAATGACACTGAGCTTTATTGAGATATTAGAAAATGTAGGAAATGTTTGTAGAGCCTAGGATGTACAAGAGAGAATTACATTTGTGTAAATTAAGGTATGTTCGAGATATACTGAACCGAGCAAGAAATCTAAACAGGACAAGCTTAATAAAAGAAGAACAAAACAATAAATAAATAAAAACAAAAAAAAGCAAAAAAACAACATACAATGCGAAATTTAACACCAAGATGCCAATCAGTAACTCTATTGTGCCTCATCTACAACAACGACCACAAAATTTTTCTGATAAAGCTTCGACAACAAAAACTCTCTGCACTGTCTGTTGCTACCTTTACCTTGGGGTGCACAAAAATTATGTGACATTTCCCTGCCTGTAAATTACAGTATCTTCAATACAGTTACCATCTAAGGCGAAAACTGGTACAGCTTACTCCGGTTGACTTAAGTCGTTTTAATTGATCGTCGATAAGCACGTTGATCTTGAGTGGAGAAAGCACAATTACGATGGATTTGTTCTTGGAACAGTTTTCATTACAAAGATGGTCTAGATGGTCACAAAGGGTAGGAACTAATCTTAGTAAAAAAGTGATTTACCGCGCTTGTTGATTGCAATCTCTCCTGTTGCCTTTTTCGTTTTGGTTTAAGTTTCAAGTTTTGTTGTCCTCTCGACCGAAGAACGTTCCGAAGAGCACCCTCGAAAGCGAACACCTCACCTGGAATGATCACAGTTACGAGCCGGCGGCCATTCAGCACGGTGGACAAAGGATGATGGGCAGGCCCGTATTACGGGCCTCAAATCGAACTTTACCAGATCTCCCCTCCGCCTGACCGTGGGAGATCTGGGTACGAGATTAATTCATTATTTGCCCTCGGTAAAGGATCATTTTTTTTTGTTCTGATAAGACTTCACGCTGACACGTTCTTTTTGTCAACCGAAGTCGCAAGGAGAAAAGTAAGTGAGCATTGGATTTAAAGGGCCTTTGTCACGATAACGCGGCATGTGCGATCTTGATAGACAACAATTTTTTTTAACCAATAGGAAATCGTAATAATCAACACTGCGCGGCAGCGCTAATCGCAGGCAGTCTGAAGTTTTCACGTGCGTTCTAAAACCTCTTTGTTTGGCCTTTAACCTTTTGTATTTGTAAGATATTTATGTTTTACAATGTTTTACAATGTCCTCTCGAGGACATCGATTTTCTCGACGATATTCAAATAAAAATACAAAATATGCGATTTCAATCCCTCACAAATGACCAAACAGTTCCTCGATATCATTATTTTCACTTCTTCAAGCCTCACAAGGTGGATGGAAAAAGATTTTCCTCGCAGATGCCTACTTTGAAAACTGTTCCGTCGGATCAGAAATCAAATCGCCGCACATGCGCAGAAGAGTGTCAAATGCCCTTTAATTTACCACGGATTTACTCATAGCATGTCTTTCCCAGGCTTCTCTTTTCTAATCCTCGATCTGTTGTCTAGTTGTTTAATAATTGTATTCGGCTGGAGTCCACAGCATCAAAAAAGCTGGAACTCTTAGAAAATTAGCGCGAAAACAGAACGCACACTCTTCAGTTAAATTATTGCCCGCATATCTCGTGTTTTGCATAATTATGCTATTCCGCAGGTCATGCCACATGCCATTCCGCAAACTCATTCCCCCATTTACCCTCACCGGATCGGACATCATGTACGTCAACGCGTACAACAGTGAGACTTCCGTCTGCAGTTAACATGGCGGTGCTCTCACGGTCTTTTGAAGGGTGAGAAACTGGATTAAATTCTTGTTCTGTTGATGACAATTCTAATGGTTTTTTTTGTCGGCTCTGTACACGCTTTTGCTTGCACTCACGGCGCAGTGTTTAGATGATTGATGCAAAGGTAGATTAGCGGAAGGGAAAGATTCTTCAGACTTTCTTCACTAAACGCAACGCTGTAATGATGTTCACTACGCATTTGCTATCTCTCACGGGATCTCGAATATGTCAATGACGAGTTAGAATTCATTGCTCTACTTCAATTAGGAATAGTTCACCACAATGCCCCCTTGCAACAATGGAAAAAAGGAAATTTCAAAGTTGTGTTTAGGCCTGAGTTAGATTTTGAGCATTATTCTCGCGTGTAAATTTTTTGGAGGGATTGGATTTTTGAGGATAAGGTTTACCTTTTAACACTTCTTCTCCTCTAGTCCCAGCTATGATCATCGTATATGTTCTTTATTTGAACACAACTGTTTAAATGTTTAAGCTAACATAACATGCTTGTACAATGCTTGTTTAACTCAACTTTAATTTGTCTTAAAATTAACTGGTACGACGAAAGCTCTTACATCCTTGGACTAGGACTCTTAAGCATAGTTTTCCATTGCTTTGAAACAGTATTCTTTCGAACTCGTCCTTCAAACTGCGTTTGTTGAGTTCAGTAACATAAAGTAGATTCTTCTTTTAATAAAATCTGTCATACGCACGTTCCGGAAGCAAGTCTTCATCTCGGCGAAGGAGCCGTCCAGTAACCTGGCAATTCCCTAAGCAATTTATTTGATTTTGGTGACATTCATCAAAACAGGCCTGCAACCGTTTTGGGGATTTGTAGCAGTTTTTCGTACAAAACCTTTTGGTGTCTGAACATTGATCTCTACAACTGATGCCGGCAGTGGTGGGCCTTGGTGACATCACCATCAGTAGAACAGATATTGTCAGGATTAACACCGAGAATTTAACCGAGGCCATCTACAACAGTAAATGAAAACATATTACATTGATGTTACAGATAACATATATAAAAAAAAATAAATAATTTTAATATCGTCGCGCATTTGTGCCACCCAAGAGAATTCAAATGAGCTACGATTCTGCAATTTAGAACGCTTATCTTGAAACCATAAATTGCTTTGACCGAGAATGATGCCATGTGAATGTTTACAAAGTGTAAATAGAAAGTATTTAAAAATAAACACGTATGCCGATTTAAGACTGCCTATGATACCAAAAAATAGTCGTACAACGTGAAGGGACTTCAACTCAGAATTGGTCAGACGAAACCTAACATCTGTACACTGATCTTCGCTTTTAAAAAAGACGGGTCATACTACCCGTTAGAAGAGAGTTTTTGGACTGACATTAGGTAATCGTAAATACAACTGAATCGTCCTTGGTGATAACTGAATATTTTGTATTCTTACCTTTTGTAAAGCGATCGTCCTTTCAAACAACTGGGTAACGTCTACCACTCAAGCGTCCGATATGTTTTTACAGCAGTTTGCTCACGATTTATATGCTTATCAGTGAAACGTAATTAATGCAAACGACGCGTTCGAAGAACCAGCTGCTCTGGTAATTGATTATATCACAAGCCTCGCTGTAAAAAAATTGAGGTCTTTCCTTCCTTCAAATGAAAGCGGCTGGGCTTTTCACAAGCAAAATTCTTTAGAGGTATAAAACAACAGGATAAGGCTGAGAAACAGAACAACTATTTACTTAGTCAAATACTGTTTTATTACTCTCTGGAAGTCGCCTTAACAGCGAGCTAAAATAAATTAACAATTCTATTAGGAACCATTGATCTTATTCAATTACAATTTAGACCCACGCCGGAGGCAAAACAGGGTTATAAAAAGGTTTTCTAATGTTTTAAAGGCATTTCTGGCAATAAATGAGTCATTTATCCTTTCCAATGAGAGAACTATTAATCACCATTTTTAACCCTTAAAGGGTTATTTTATTTCGAACCTGTCGACTGTCATTTAGCTGTGCGGTCGAACAACAGGTGAACAAAGACAAGCTGGCTTCCGAAAAATTCTACTTACTAAAAAAAAGAACTTAAACGGATCTTTGTAGACAGGTTAAGCGTAATGCTTTCCAAGAGACCCAAAATTATAAAACTTAAAAGCGTATATTGTTCGTTTGAAGAACCGTGAAGTAAAATATATTTTGAAAAGCGATTTTCTTTGTACGTCCGTGGGCGTCAAATGAGGACGTTGTTTCTCTTCAGTGAAGTTCTCCACGCGGAAAAAGTGTACGTATTAAAATATTTCGTACGTGCCAATTCTACCGAATGGGACTTCGCGATCATACCCATCCATGCATTAAATGTGTTTGCGTGCGATAGCGGATTTTTTTTTTTTTTTTCAATCACAAAAAAGTGCGATGGCGGAATAGTAGATGTTAAGAAATGGAAAATTATTCATCGAAGAGTCATTTCAATTTATATTCAAAAGGTCGCACATTCAAGTTCGTTCAGTGAACATGTCTTGTGTGTCTACTGGAGTACTTCAACCAGCACTTTCAAATTAAAAAACGTTCGATAATGCAATGGCATAAAAGATTGCTAGTTTCTAAAGTTCACTTTGTAGTTGATTTATTTACAAGAGACAGTTGTGCGGGATATCGGTAGCATTACCATTTTACACTCGTTCAAAAAGCGTTTGTCAGTCCCAACTTAATTAAACATTCGGCTGCAGACAGAGCACGTGTTTGCCGTGCTGCTTTGGTCAAAGAAATTGCAGAAATTAGTTGCTTGGTCCAGACAAATAGAGTTTCATTTAAGACTTTTTCTTTAACCTCAAAAGGCCTTCTCAAACATTATGCCAGCTTCTATTGTGTAGCGTTAGGTCATTAACTTTTCCACCTCCACCAAGACGGGTTGTTGACTGTCATATTTCATTCATTTCCTCTATCATAGCGCACGCGCAACAGTGCGGCTTTGGGAACCACTTGATGGCCTCTTGTTTTCATTTGAATTGAAAAACTTCTTACCGCAAAAAAGCTTTTACATTGATATTGCTTTCTTTAGAATGGCTGGGATAAGATGTGTCGGACAGTTTCAATTCTGATCCTTCGATCTCTATTAATTTAAGGCCATCGTAAGACGAGAATACCCGATCTTGTTACTCAGCCAAAGACGCCATAACAGATCGCCGTGTAAATGTACTTTCTATTCCGGCCTTTGTTATGGTTTTAAATGAATGGTTCCATAGCATTTGAAAGGGAGCCTCGTTAATTATTTTAACCTTAAATAACCAATGAACATTCATGGCCTAAAGATACGTTCGTAGCAAAATACAAAATTTAACTGCTATGACCAAAAATACCAGTAAACCTGTATCGCT
Source organism: Pavona decussata (assembly GCF_977016875.1). Taxonomy (NCBI): domain Eukaryota; kingdom Metazoa; phylum Cnidaria; class Anthozoa; order Scleractinia; family Agariciidae; genus Pavona; species Pavona decussata. Next base: position 525,211 of record NW_028145458.1, read on the forward strand.
ATAATTTGAAAAAAAATTTATGTTGCGTTTGACAATATATTTTATGGGCTGAAAATTAAAGGAGTCAATATCAGCTGACTGTCTTTATTTTTGACATGTGTTACTATTTTCCTTTCATCCAGTGTTTTAGCAATTGCAGCTCATAATTAAGTCCTTGTTTAAATGTATTGAAAGTTTCATTCGTGTTCATGTTGACTTGCAGGTAATTCCTTGCGTTGACTTACGTTTAGATTCGGTCAACAATATTCACAAAGTTTCAGGAAAGAGCGTCAGCAATATTTCGCACGATCTCTTCACGAAAGAAAATAGTTTTTGACAAGCCTTAAATTATACTTTCTAAATTTCAGCGAAAGATAAAGAAAATTTTCTTTCATTGATTATATCGGTTATAAATAATGGTATTGTAAATGCGTATACATAAATTCAATATATTATCATTTTTTCGAGCTTTGTTTTCTTAATGCTCACCTGCGTGAACACGTATCCTGTTTTTGAATTAATTCTGCAATACACTGTTACGAACGGTATTACAACGTGTAGTGGTTACTGCGAATAAAACGAGGGTTTTGGTTGCACTGAGGCGTACAAATAAAATGTGTAAGAGCTCATAAATGCAAAAACACCAGTCGCCAACATGTCCTGTTTTTCGTTAAGTTTCGTTAACATATAGAACCGAATTAATACCAAAAGAGCATAATAACTTAAAATTACTTTTATATGGTTTTTGATTTAACAGCAAAAAAAAAAAAACAACAACAACTAAAACGTAAAGAAAGCAAACCTAAAAAATATTTGGAATAAGAATAGCTGATCCTAGGTTAAAAATAGAGGTGTTTAGTAAGGACAACCACCTAGACGATATCTTGCACACAGCAAGTCATGTTTTTATTTATTTTTAAAAGAATGTTTAACATGGGCTCAACTTTCAGTATATTTAGAAAACTAATTAAAAATAAATAGGTGTCGGCGCCCTCAACCTTACAATCTTGTGCCGAACCCTGTCCCCTACCTACGCGTTACGATGAATCAATACCGCGACATAATTTGGCATGTTGTATCCTGACGGGCCGTTTGTTGATCAAACTGGTGAGATATCAGATATTTACCGGTCCACAGGAATTATCGAGCTAAACATCTTCCGCTATCCACCGAAAATGGGGTATGTACTTTTTCCGCAACTGAGATATGACTTGAATTAGCGAAAATTCACGCCGCGCCGTAGAAACGATCCTAATAAAACCTTTTGTCTAAAATAGAGGGCAGAAATACAAATATACGCAATTGACTTAAATTTTCAGTTAATTAATTGATCGTAAATAACATTGTGGCCCTTTCATTATTTCTGAGAGTTGGTTGCCAACGTGAAAGGAAAAGTAATCGAAAAAAAGAAATTCACCAGCGTCATCAGTTTACTATCACAGCCTGTGATGTAATGGGGCTGTGTGGACAAGGAACAAAAACGGAGTTTAAGCCCTTGTCCTCTTTATCAGTAACATCCATTTCCTCTTCAACCAATTCAAGTTAATTTCATTGAAGAAAAATGAGTAGTTATCGCGATCAGCATAAACTAGAAAAGTTGCTTTGATCTAACTGATTGTGTGCGGAACCTCAGTCTTCAAAAGATTCGGTAGTTCCGATTTATGGCCATCAAGAGGAAATCAAATCGAGCTGGTTTGCTTTGATTCGTCCATTTAAAAAAGGCCCGAATAGCTATTGTCACTGAAGAATCAGTATTAATTTGAGAGCGAAATAAGCTGGCCACTCCACTCTACGACCAACGCAGTTGTAAAAGTTTCGTTTTCTCCTCAGAGTCACTTTCGGTGTTGATATTAATGTTTGCACGGAAACTGTGAAATGTACAATAAAAAATTTTCCCTTTTCTTGCGTTTTCAGGAACTGATTCTCGTTCATTTTTATTGCCCAATCACAAATTGATTGCACCGTCGGTAACTTTGGCGCCTAAGACGCGTCAATTTTATTGATCTCTTGGGATTGGGTGGTAGATTAAAAAACTTCATTCATGAAGCCTACAGTTCCAAGAACCTTTTTTGTATCTTTTAAACTAGTGGAAGATGAAACAAACAACAAACCTCAAAACAAAATCGTCGAAAATGTTTCGGATAGAACAAAAGAAGTAAAAATATGGCTCTAGAGCGGAAAGACGCGGATGATTGTTGAGTTCTGACCTGCAAATCGGCGGCGAAGCAAAAGAGATTGAGATATAGATAAGTTTTACCAGAGCTGAAATGAACCCGTGTTCCGGTGGATTATTTTGAGAAAATTGTTAACTGGAATAAATGTAAGTCGTACTATGTTTGAAATTTTTGTCTTTCAACCTGTTATTCTCCGAATAAAGTGCTTCTTGTTCAGACATTTAAGCTTCGTTTTTGTGATCTACCTAATAACCCTAATTCAAAGACGACAGACGTATACAACTGACCGGCGTCAATTTGTTAAATTATAAAAAGTTCTCAGGTAACAGAATCGAAACCAACAAACACGGCGTACCAAGTTTGTCTTTGTTCTATAAGCCCATCCAAGTGGATTTTCTGAGTTCGTTTGTTGCTTTTGTTCTTATTGGCGAGTAATCATTTCAAGGCCATTAATTGAGAATCGCCCTTTTTGTTATAAAATAACAATTATTCGACGAGCGCTTGTTGGAAGTGCATGAGGACAAGCGTAAGTATAATAATTGTGTAATAAAAAACAATCAACAAAAACTAATAGATTTCATGATTTTTTTCGGTGTTAAATAATAATAAAATAAACTAAGCGTATAAAAGCAATATATAACATACTATGTGAAAATATCCTTCGCCGGCGAGGACTCGAACCTCGCAGACAAGGTACAGGTAATGGCTACAGTGCCTATACCAAGGTATACCTGTGGTGTAATATTGCAAGGTAAATGCTACGTATACACCACAGTCAAACCACAAGCGGGTGAAATATCACGGCTATTTTCTAATTGCATCGTTGAGATCGCGGGGTCGCTCACTCAATCCGGAGAATCTGATTTCAAGGATCGACTAACAAAGAGATCTGAATATTCGAACTAACAAATAGTAAGGAACATTCTAGCTAAGTGAACCAGCCATATTTACTAATAGCTCGCGAGCGTTTGTGAGGCAGCACATTGCTCTTTACAGTAGCGGAAAAAATCCAAAATTTGTCGGATGTAAGATCAGAAACATGCGTAGTTGGTTGGTTCTTTATGACGCCTAGCCTGCGACGACGTCACTCAAACTTGCACGTAGAAAGAGATCTGACAGAGTTAGATCTCCAGTAGACGAAAGTGAGTTTTACCAAAAAAAAAACTAAATTGCTTGTTTTTATTTTCTAGGTGTCTTTATTTGCTCGTGGAAGTGCAGTCGAACCGTGTTTTAAACGACACGGTGCTAAGCGGTTAAAACCCCGAAAATTACGTCCCTTATATCCTGTCGATTCCCGAATGGAGGTGAGAAGATATCGATCAGGTCCTACTTAATGGAGATGGGCTTCTTTGCTCAGTGCAGTCGGGAGTAGTGAAGTACAGGAAAAGATACTTTTATTCTGAGTAAACTGTTGAATTGCTGGTTGCTGGTCTCGGAAGAAAACTGAGAAAGGTGTGATGTAAGACAGCTTTGTGTCTGAAGCGATTTCAGTCGTCCACAGAGGCAAAACAATCACATTTTTCTTCGCTCATTGAGGCAAAAAATTTGACGGTTGAGCCAAAATCTCTGCCCAGTGAGGTAAAAAAGTTGAACTTTGAGTCATATTGTCCTTTATCCATCGAGGCGAAAGAAAAGCTTGCAACCATTGCTCGTTGAAGCTAACCATTCAACATTTTCCTTATTATACGAAATTAACTCGTGTTAATTAAGGTATTCGAAATTAACGCGAATTGAAGGGAAAATTACTTCCCCAGTAAAGGAGATTAACGCGAAAGGGCTGAAAGGAGTGCTAAAAATTCAAAATGAGGGAAATTAACGCGACTTACGCAAAGAAAAAGAATTTGTTCAAACCAAAGAGGAACACATTTATTTCAACACTAAGTGTAAAAATCCAAAATGTAAACAATGTTCGTGGAATTGTCCCTAAACCTAGGGGTTAAGCAAAGCAATGTGGCGACTTCGAGCATTCATCACAGTGTCCATGTTACCGGCGGCTTTTACCGGTTTTTGGAGTGTATCGAGAATTTGGAGCGAAAACAATGGAAATTAAGGTCGCAAACATTAACGCGCCACTTAATGACGCGGAAATTAACGTTGACAGAAATTAACGCGCTTGGAGTCTTCGTCCTCTCGAGAACATCCTTGTTGGATACTCTATTCTGCCTGGATGTACTCGAAGGCAAAGTCAAAAGGCAACGCAGATGAAAATGCGAGGTTTTTTACAGCAAATAATATTCATTTTATTGTTGGAGTATTGTTCAGTGGCCATCATAAAATGGATAAAATGTATTAGATGGAGTTCATTTTATCTGCTGGATACAAACGATTGATCCAATGGATAAAGTTATCCGCTCTTTGAATAACCGAAACCTGTTCTTTACAATGTTTAATTTACGCAAAACTCCGAGAACTCTGTCTCAGGATCCAATGGATACCGCATAAAAATTGAGCAAACGTAAAAAATGGCGCACAACGACGAACGTTCTTTAACTTTCCGAATTATTTTTGTCGTCTCTCCTTAAGGACAATTTGGTAACAAAAAAACCACCATACATGGCTTTGTATTTACTGCTTTTTACAATAATTGTTGCTTAATTTTCTCTAAAAAATACCACGCTATCCCCAATTTTCTTTCTGGATATGAGCACATTCTAAGACCTGCTATTCCCGCATAGTCATAACCTGTGCAAAAAATACTACTGTATTAGGAGGTACCGTCCTTATTCAGTGAAGCTAATCAATCTCTCATGTCGCTAATTCGGTAGTCGGATTAATATTAATATTAATATTACATCATTGCTTTATGGAAATAGTGATAGATAAAACTATTTCGAGTACGGATGGTGTGGAGGCGCCATGTAGTAAAAGAGTGCTGACTCCTTAAATTGACTTCGCACTCATTCTTGGGAGGCAGTAAGCTATACAGCTTGTGCGAGGGATTAGACAGGATGGAATTAAAAAGATTATCACATAAGAACTCGCGGCGTTCGTGTAAGGGAACTAGACCGGTCAAAAGAAGCGCCTCATTGTACGAAAAATCAGGATAGATAATACGCAAAGCTCGCCTTTGACAACTCTCAAGACTGATCTACTGAAAGGTATTGCGGGAGGCTATGATGATAAACAGGGCATGCGTATTCAGTGACAGGCCTAATACAAGTCAAATAGAAGAGCAAAAGTTCCTCCGACTTGACTTGTGCACGCTTAAGCTGACGCAAAAAATACAGGCGCTTGTTTACTTTCTGTACAACCTCGGATACGTGATTATTCCACGTAAGATCGCAAGATATCTGCAAACCTAAGATCATTGCTTGCTCTACACACTCTAAGTCCTGACCATTAACCTTAATTGGATCAAAGTTCTTTCTAGAGTGACTGAATGTTATACGCAGTTCCTTGCACTTGGTTTCATTTAGTTGGAACTTATTAGCAGAAGCTTGCGTCGCGAGTTCGTCAACCGCTTGTTGGACTTTGCTGACCTCAGACTTCATGACTGTTTCAGAAATAGTGGAGTCATCGACATATTTCCACATGTCTGTACCCGGGATGACAGGACAGGACAGGACAGAAAGTCCACTATCCAGTCAATTATTCCGCTTGGGAGATCGTATGAAATGAGCTTCTGAACTAGGATCTGGTGGTCAATAAGGTCAAACGCCTTGCGGAAGTCAAACAGGATGGTTCTGACAGTTGCACCGTTCCCATCCGTAGCACTAAGCTATGAGTGGACCATGCTTATTAGTGCCTGTGTCGTACTGGAACCTGGCACAGTCCCAACCTGCCGTACATCCACTTTCGCCAAAACAGCAGGCTTGAGGAAACTCTCCACGACGAAATCTTCAGCAACCTTAGAAAGCACGGGAGTCAGGGATATTGGACGTAGATGTTTGTTTACATCGTATATTGGATTCTGCTTTGGTACGGGAGTGATGTTAGCGTCCTTCCAAGCCTGAGGCAACCGTGCTTCCTTAAACGAACAGTTAAGGATATCAGACACAGACAGTGCTAGCAAATCCGCATTCGCTTTAAGAAGCCAACCGGGAATTCCGTCCGGACCGGTCGCCTTAGTTGGATGTAAGGCAGATAGCTTCTTTAAAACAGAGAATTCTGATACCTGGAAAGCACTCTCCTGGTCAGAGTTGGTGGAGGTGTTAGGTGAAAGGGGGGTGAAGACGCGCATAGGAGCCAAGAACGCCTGGTTGATAGTGTTAGCAACGTCTATCGTGCTTGGAGGCGAACCTCTCTGACCACAATCAATATGTTGGTAGAGAGAAGCTGGATTAGCGCCTCTTGAAGCTGCGTCTGACGTACCACTGAGCTTCTTTACCTCACGCCACCAAACTGCGGGTTTACAGTCCTTCATATGTTCAACCTTGGAGTTATAGAACTTTGCGCAGCATGCTTTCATCTCAAGATTAACGCGATTTCGTAGGGCGCGGTACTGCTCCTGGTCGCCTTGAGCGAGGGCCTTTTGGCGGCTGTGAATGAGACCCTTCAATTGTTGATTGACCCAGGGCGGCTCGTTTGTTTGTACCGACTTAGACTTCAGGGTGAGGAGAATGTCCATTCCGGTCTTAACTATGGTCTCCAGCATTTCCACTTTGCCCTCTCAAGAATCTTTACTATCGATAAGTGTCTTAACGTCCACATTTTCGAGATACGTGCGCATAGCCATACGCATTGTAGGCCGTAAGTCTCTCGATTTCACGGTGAGTTTAGTTCTTGGTTGTTGGGAACGCGAGAGCGGCTGAACCTCCACAGAAATATGATCGGACAAACCGAGAGCAGGGCGCTGGATCGGAGGGGCATAGAACTCCTTCACATTTGTTAACACCGGATCTAAGGTATTTCTGCCGCGGGTTGGAAAGGTAACGATTTGCTTCAAATTAAAGCCGTTCCTAAGGCGCGAAGATTTCTTTAACAGAGTTTTATTGAAGTCACAAATTATCCCGCAGCCAGGGAAGTGAGCCTCAACCAAAGATAAACAGTTATACAAATAATCCAGCATAGGCGAATCCGCGGCGCTCGGAGAATGATAAACAACTCCAACAATAATGCTGGTAATGCCCCTTGGGAGAGGCGAAGGCCGTATTTGAGTCCAAATAACTTCAAACTTCCTATCCATAATGTCCTCAATGATCTTGAATTGGATAGACTCTTTAATGTACAGACACACTCCCCCATGCGCTGCTTCAGTTCGATCTCACGTTATAGCCAGAAATAGCGACAATATTATTGTCAATGAGCAATCATCTGTAAATTTTTTGGCAGTACCAATGAGGTTGAACACTTACATAATTCGCATCTGCGCCTCGGCCTGTTGTTATTCATATTTTCAGTTTCATAGCGGCCTAGGAATTTTTATTTCGTCTATTTGTAAAGCACTTTTCATCATATTTATGTTAAAAGGCGCTATAGTAAGTTTATAAATTATTAGTCGCAGAAAAAAATCCCCACCCTCCTTTCCCTTTCATTGCCAGCAATGAGATTCCTAATAATAGATGTAATTTTTTCAGTCAGTGACACACGATACACAGGCAAACTCGGAAAAAAATCCCAGGATGGCCTTCCTTAGTTCAGTAGCTAAGTGGTAGGTTCGACTTCTGTTGGAAGAACTTGGGCTTCTTTTTTGACACTGACTGAATGACATGCATCTATCATTTATCACCAGGCTTAAAACATAACATCACAATAAGGCCCACCTACACACAGTCACTTCCTTATTCTCTGTACAAGGGCGCGCCAAACAACGAAAAAGCCATCTCGGGAGTCTATGAGACTATTGAGTCAAGAAAAATATCCCGCTGCACACGCATTTGTTGACATAACGCTTTGTAAAGAGCGCGGCCGTGCTTTGATTAGAGGCCTATTGTTAACTTTACCACGCGTTGGGATTTACTTCGCGAATTCAACCGTTTGATTGACAGCAGTCGAAATCTGCAAAGGGACTCGAGTATTCCCAAAGCAAAATCTGCTGGCCAATCACAGACGTCCAGTTCTGGATGTGAAAATTATTACTCCGCGCGTTGGGAAACTGAGCAATGCAAGTACATGTCGCGAAAGACAATAGCATTCTGGAAGATGTATAGCATTCTTGAAAATTTTCCGTTTGTTTTTCTAAAAACCAGCTGGCCACTCAACTTCCCGCCGAAGCAGGGTTAACTTGAGTACGTACGTAGGTAGGGACGGTCGCACACGGGTTAACAATTTCTGTTAGCTATGGGGCTCCGCGCGCGCCTCCGCTATTGATTGAAGTTGACTATTTAGACAATAGGGGAAATGTCCAGTTACTATCTCACACGTTATTTCGTTTAATATTTTGCTATACGATTAGCAAAATTCGCACAACTTTCACAACCATCGAGAATGAAAAACAAAATCAATCGTGGTCCTCTCGTACATGTTGGTGTTGGCTACTTGCTTCCAATTCTGATTCGATCACTGCGCCGTTTGAGTTTGAGTTTGTTGTGATTGGGCAGAATAATTTCTTTGATTTTGGTTCTCTGACACTGAATTGAAAACCGCTTTCAGTATATCCCCGTTATCATGTTAGTCTTACGTAAATCATTTTATGGTTTTCATAAACGGTGGTGCGGGATATTACCCTTCATTCCATACCTTCAAATGGTTTGTTATTCTGGGGTATAACTTTGTGATCCTTGTAATTTTGAAAGGAAAAGGATCTTTCCCTCATTAAGGAAGGGCTGAGGGATCATTACCCCTTAGTAGCCATACCGTTACTCTGTACATAGTATAAACACTGTACGTAGGTTTTCTTCATTTATTCCTTATCCCTCTGATGTCTTCACAATACAGGGCCATGGTTCTCCAACATTGCTCATTGATAAAGTACCAGTGACCTGTAACCAGTGCCATTTCCTGACAAAGTTTCATTCTTCAGTTAATTTACTTTACATTGAAGTATTTCAAGAACAGTTCATGCCCTGGTCTTTGTTACACATCATATATATTACGGTTTTTTAAATCATTTCTGTCATCAGTATCACGTGGTAGTCCTCTTTTATACCCGGGACATTTTCCAAAGCAGCCTTGTGCTTTAGGATCACAATCATATTGTATACATGCAAAATTGTAACAACTGTTCACACATAAGGAATACTCCAAGACGCAGTAGCCTACACAGTCAGGAGCACAGTCCGCAGTTTGCGAAAGGAAAACAGCAACAATGAATCCAATAAAGAGGAAGTTCGCCATCTAGAATTGTAAAAGTACATTATTGGCTCTGACCAAAGAAGATCCAGTAATAGCCGTACTTGGAAGTAGAATATAATGAAACATATAAACAATAGCCTCCATTTGGCGCGAAAATATGCTCAGATATTTGTCCGCGGACATTATCTGTTCCGAGAAGCGAACAGTTTTCCGAGAGAGAAGCTCGAGGAAAACTGTGAGCTTCGAGGAGCAGATAACGTCCAAGGACAAATATCTGAGCATATTTTTAAAGCCAAATGGAGGCTACTGTGGTTATTATCCTTCAAATTTATTTCGCAACATGTAGCAACGAGCTCGAGTATTTGAACATTTCGTTTAAGAACAGTTTACCGTCAAAAACGTTTAGAGCGTATGTTGTTTTCTGTCACAAAAGCAAACCGTTCACCTTCTTGACATTAACTTTAATTGTAAACAAGACGCGCCTTGAAGTTTTTGAAATTGAGGAATATCACTTGGGGAACATCATCGGATATTGCCCAGTTTTAGCTGGGGTATATTCGGTCACGTGAGGCGTTTAGACCAATCGCGCGCGAGCGAAAATATTTGATGGATTATAATTAACAATTATTCCACGAGCACGCGTTGGATATGAGATGATAGATAGCCAACGAGGCGCGTAGCGCCGAGTTGGCTATAATCATCTCATATCCAACAAGCGCAAGTGGAATAATTGTTTTATTAAAAACAACCGAGAAATATTGCTAGATCTTACTGATTTCGCTGTGCAAGAACGACCAGAAGGCAATTTAATGGTCGCCATTTCTCGGCCATGGTATAATTGCTCATATACCATGGCCGCTAAGCCAATCAAATCCCTCGAATTGCATTATACAATGATGCAGTTTTTAATAACATGTGTTTTTCAGTAAACTGCGAGTGAAATTCATTCAGATTAGCACGTAAAAGAGCATCGTAATAACATGTAATATAATAATTCATTCACCGATTAGCACATGAAAGAGCAACCCAGTTAATATACGCAAATTAGGCAGTTGCCAAAGGAAAGTCTTATAATAGAAAGACAGCATCTGTGCAGATTTATAAAAAGGTCGTTCTGTTGATATATCTAAATTTTGGGATGGCGGCCTAATTGACTGCCCACCTTGCAACTTGGAGGTCCGGTGAGCGCACTTCCAAAATTGTTTCTTTGAGGTTAGCGAAGTGAAAAGATAGTGTAATATATCAACCTTGAACCGCCAACTTGATTTTCTGGTAATATATTAAACCGCAGAAAACCATCAAAAATTGACTCAAAAGTATTTTGTGTAGCTGGCGGTATTGTCCGCGCGAGATTTTAAAGTTTTTGCGCGGAGCCGCTATTAGCGGAGTAAGCCATGACAACGAGCGGCAGAATCCGCGAGAAGATATTTCAAATTGCCTCTTTCCCATAACCCCTAGCGTCCTCGCTGCTCGTTCGCCCAGCTGATTCGCCCATCTCCCCACCAGCTACACGACGCTAACTCAAAGGTAATTAAAAACAATCAAGAAACACCAAAATAGTGGGAAAACGTAAAGTTATGATATGAGCGTAAGCTTAAAATTTCAAAATGGAAAAAGTTGTACTATGTATGCTAATTTCCCCATGGCAGCGGTTGCCATGGGAAAATCAGCACACATAGTAACGGAGGTAGTATTTCACCAAATTGTTGCCAGACAATGTTAGGAAATTCACAACAAGTTGAAATGGATTTGTACAGAAGACAAGTTAATGGTAATGCAAACATGTCAATTGAAGGTGTTCGTGATCATCAATAAACCACACTTGACCAAACATTATCATTTCACAGAGTGCAACACACAAACGTCCGCCTCAAATCCAAAATAGTTTCTGAGAACTCCGAACCAGTATGTATCAAACGGTGCTGCACGGAACACCCAACGGATCGTTCAGCGCTGTGAAATGTTTTCTCAGAAAGCTCTTTTGAGAGTTATTTCAGATGGTTGAATTGAATTGTGATTAAAATACAAGGAAATTTCTAACTTTCAACATTTCACCTCCACCAAAACCTCGATTGCGATCGATCCTCGATCACGCGAGAGAAAACCGTGGCAGTGGGAGGCTGAAAAGGTGCGGTCGAGCAATTATTTCGCTCGTAAATTCGCTTTACCATTTAAAAATAATAACGACTGTGGGCAAACATCTCTTTTGTCCTTCAATTAAAATACACGTTTTTGAAGCTGGAAATTGAAAGAAATAGTCCAAAGAACACTCAACTGCCGCAAAAGAGGATATTAGGATTTTGAGATGAACTGCACGATTAAACTGAAGTGCGGACTTCACACGGATTCAAGAATGGGAAACACTACATTACGGTTAATCGCGTTGTTTTCAGTACGGTACATGCAGTAAAATAAAACCTCTGAATCTGAAAACATAAGGAGAGAAGGAGTTCGCTTACAGAATGCTTTGATTAAGTCTACTTTTTCAGTTGCAATAAAACTCTAAATAGCAGTGAGGCAGACCCACACTCTGGCTTCGCCTCGGTTAAAAAGTAGTTCGGAGTAATTTACATAATTTGAGTTTTAAAACAAATTGTTTAAAAACTTCTTTCTCAACCACTAAAGAATTAACCGAAATATACTTACGTTTTCTTACTCCAAACATACAATTAAACTCTTTCCTATGCAAAACGTTGGTATCTCCTCCTGGAAGATGTGTTCATCTGTGATCTGTGAGTTGTTGTTTAACGTCTTTTAACGTAAGGCGATTGCGTTATGCAAATGTACGTCTAGTACTTTCCCATAACTATCGACCCGCAAACTAAAACAACATTTTCTTTATGTTAATATCCATAAGTGTCTCGAGTTTATTCAGTTTTACTCTAGAATGATTAAGTCTTTAGGATCAATTGTCATAGAAGCCTTCTGTTACCAATATGAGGTCATCACACGCATGCCCACACAAACACATCTGCTATTCAACAATCACTGAATGAATTCATGAACAATATGCTTTACAAAACTACTACAGGCGTCAAAATTAGTCGTTTTTACTCATTGCTCATCCTTTGCCGCGTAACGTTTCAAAGAAAAGAAACACAGAACGTTAATACGACAAAAGAGGTTACAGAGCAACTTTTAATAGCACTGTTATTGGTTCGATTGGTGATTAAACTGACAACCAAAAAGAGTGTGTTTACATTTATAAGAGATAATGAGGCGCCTTTCGAAAACAAAGTGGTCATATGAGTGGTAGCATTCAATAATGGACAGCTGCTACTTGCTTTTTCATTTATTTTAAGAACAAGACCACATAAAGAGACGTTATGAACTAAATGAACCTGTTGTTATTTGCTTTTGAAAAACTCGCACTACTTGGGTCGAATGGCTGTTTGCCAGGGATAACTTCTCTCTTAGTAAGTCAATTGTGCGGTTGTCGGAGGGAAAGGAGAAAAAAACTTTTTCTGAAAATAACATGACACATAAACTTGGATAACGCTCACCATTCATAGAAATTCGTGATAACTCAATTGGGATGAAAAGTTTTGTGTTCTAGGCAGCATTACCGACTCGAAAACAACAACTTTACGAGAAACACGGGAACATATCATAGTGTGGAAAAGTTTCAACAACTTTACACCGGCTGCGTGACGGCCTCTTTCTCTCAATGCGAATTCGTCGGCAAGCTTTGTTGCGGAATAAAATTGATTCCAAGAAGTAAAATGCTTTTTGGCATTTTTAGAAACTGTTTGCCTGCACGACAAATGTTGCGTGTTCTGGCGACCCTTGTGAAGACCAATTGAGCATTGACAAGATAAGCGATTACTAGCGTGTATAGGAGACGCGGCTTTTCAAATAACCTGCGGCGTTGCCAGCGCGTGGCTGCGCGTGCGAAACTCGCACGTGCAGCCTCCCGTCAGTCATTCAATAAGATGACCCACATGTCGCTTGTACAAGAGTGGTTTTTTATACACGCTCGTTGGCGCCGAGACGTTTTCGAAAACTCGCGTGCACTGAGTACAGGCAAAAAATCGTTTGTTTAGCTGGGGCTTAAAGAACTTTTCGCTGGAGACGTTTCATGTTAACTCTTACATTTAGTCCGTCAATAAAATCCATGAAGACAAAAAATAACCTCACCGCACGCGTTTAGTTATCCTTCAAACACTTCATCAATCAAGCCACGTAATGAACAAAAATAACAAATTCTAGTATTACTGTTACTTTTATGAGGTGGGTACTATTTACACTGTGCGTAACTCGAAAATGTAAGCAACATTTTACCCCCTTTTTTATATCCAGTGGTCTCGCATATGATGATATTTTTGAGGGAATTTGATTGGCTGAAACAATGTTTTTATGCTCTGGCTTTTTCTCAAAGGAGCCATAAATATTCCTAGACGGAAGGATTTATAAATGACAACAAAGCCAAATATATGCTTTGTCTTTGTTAAAATTACACAATAAATTCTAACTGAAAAGGTTGCGTGCTTCCCGCAATAAAAGTTGGGGTAATGGAAGCCATTAAGCATGCACTACAGCCGTAGTTTTTATTAGAGTTAATTCGTCATTTCAAGTTTTTCATCTTTAAGTCCTTAAAAGGTAAGCGATCGGCTCATTTAAGACATTCATGATTTATTTAACGCTGTTGTCAGCTGTAACACACCTGACTTTTAATAAATTTTACAATTTGCTTTGTGTGAACTGGAGCTTTTTCGATATAAGTAAAATTACCAAACGTTAAAGTTGGTAAAGTGGTCAGGATTCAAAAACTGAACGTAATGAATTGACATAAATAAAACTTGAAATACATCAATGCATTTATTGAAATGAAAAAGAATAATGGTCAGAAACGACGTGTAATTCATATAGGCTTTTAAGTTTGATGTAAATAAATAATTCATTTGCATTTCACAATCCTTGTGTCCAGTCCTCCCTCTATTAGAATGCCCGGTTACTGAGCTTCGTGATTGTAAGCACATTGTTCGTTGCATCTTGGCGATCAAAACCTCCATCAAAAAACATCCAGTTGAATGAAAATGTACCTGTAAAAAGTATCAAAGAAACATGTATCACATATTCAAGCCGGATATACAGGCCTTTTTTAAACAGTTTTAAAGGTAAAAATTGTAGTTTCATTTTGTTGAATATTAAAATGGTCAAACGATCGATCGATGGCTTTACGAAACGTTAGAGCAAAACTTTGAACCAGTCTTTCTCATGAAGCTTCATAACCTAACTTTAGTTTATTCGAAAAAAAAAAAACATTTTTTTTACAAAATTTGAGCTTTAAATCTCGTGGTGCGGCTTATCTGCGAGTACTGCTTATAGGTCGATGTTTACGGTATTAAAGAATACTAATTTGACTTGAAATAATTAAAAACTACCGCTGAACTTAATTCCCAAAACAGCATTCACTGCGTCAAGACTGCGGTTAAATTAAAAGAAATTAAACTGACGAACTGGCATGTGATAACTCCCCAGTTACCACGTGCACACAGCACATCACATCTGCGAGGGCGGCGATTCAAATTTCAAAAGGAGAGCAATGATTTCATGAAACGCAAGTGAAAAGGAATCTCGTTTTCTGTCATTTTATCCGAAGCGGATTCACTGCCAGTCCGCCAGTCTCGAAGTCCAATAAATAAACACCCCTGACGTTTAATGGAGGCGTCTGGTTTATTCGGAGCAAGTGATAATTGATCATTCGTAGGCGTTACTATCGATGGTTTTGCTCCTTTGAAATTGAGTAAATAAATGAACTTATGAAAAAACGTGCTACCCTGAGATATTATTACCTTGCGGTTCATTTTTATCTTCGGTAGTTGTTGTTTTATAAAGTACCTATACATTGAGATATTATTACCTTTACAGTTTATTTTTATCAGTGCTAGTTGTTGTTTAATAAATTATTATAAACACGTCTACAACAGTAATAACCCTTAAATAGTTACGTAGAAATGGACACAAAACAGTATATGTTTCAAACGCTCTTTGCGAAATCTTAAGGCCAAAATTAGTTGTGTTGTTAATTTATCCTATTTTTCCCAAACACCCACGGCTGGTTAACACGAGCGTGAATCCTAAACGAATGCTTGGTTTTACTGATTCAAAAGAGTCGAGAGCGAATCAAGAAATCGTGGGTTGTATGTGAATTACCGATACTGAGCAGTGGATTTACGCTATTGGAAGAGCACGGTAACGTGGGAAACAAGACAATAAATTAGTCGAATGAAAAGCGTTCTTTGATTCTGTGGGGATTAAGAGTGCCGATTTGGAAGATGAGGCTTCTGCAGCTTTCTGTGTTACCATGATGTAGAGAAATGCCATAGACTGCCATGTGTTTGTGAGAATGGTTAGGCAGCCGGTTAAGGTTTGGAGCGACTGCGCTTTGGATACATAAGTCTCGTAGATGTTCGCAAAATCGGCCGCCTTCTCTCCTTCCTGTCTCACCAATATGTATAACTTTTTTTATAAAGTACATTTTATGTAATACGTAAATAACATTAGCGGGAACGCACGTAAAACGATCACTGAGTTTATTAGATCGCTTGGGTCACGAAATTTTGTCGACTTTGTGAATGAAAGGGTAAGCGTTGGTAATTAGAGAGCAACCTCGCTCACAGGACCTCTCTTCTTCACGTCCCAGGATGGGGGGGGGGAGAGAGAGAGAGAGAGAGAGAGAGAGAGAGAGAGAGAGAGAGAGAGAGAGAGAGAGAGAGAGAGAGAGAGAGAGAGAGAGAGAGATTAGGTCTGGTCACGTGTCTCCCAGAATATGGGAGATAACAAATAAGTGACTGGAGGGAGGGGCGATTGAGTGTATGTTTGCCTATACTAAGTGTATCGAGGATAGGAAAATATGCCCTAGTCAAGATAAACGTCCGATTCGCGCGTCTCTGTCAATGGTCACGTCAAGAAACCTCTAAAAGGTATATAGAGCGAGAGAATCAGTGAATGTGAGCTGTTTTCGACTTTCTAGATCAGTTGTAGATACCAGTCATTAGCGAAAGCTTTACAGCAAAGGGATTCGACAACTTCTGGACGGTAGCCGAGGAACTTTACGGCAACGCACTTACGAAGTGAATCAATTTTTGCCACATCTACTTCAAGTTGTAGGCCATGCGGGCGAAGACTGAATAATTTTAGAGTCTCCAAGTCCACAATCTATAACGTCAGGCTTCATTTGAATTAGAGGCCTAGCGGTGTATTGAGGAGTCGCCTTACGCGCCGCATACATGTACACCCAAAAGTTTGAAGTTAAGGCAAGAGTCAGACGTGGCCGGAAATGTGCCTAGGGGTGGCAGTCGCCGCAGACTAAATTGGAACAAACGTTAGTCCGAGACCATTACTATCTGTTTTCTTTTTCGTTCTTGTATTGCATCAATTACTTTGAAAGGTGTTTCTTTGCTCATCGAATGATCTGTGAAAAATTTGCCGTATACTAAGTCATGCTGTACATCCTCCTTCTTAAAGTGGTTTGCTTACGTGCTGTTTCCTGTGTATTGGTTGTTGTTGCAGAATGACCTTCTAGAACGATTAGAGATCGGCCCGATTACCCAAAATGTTGCATAAAATAAACTACCCTTCGATCAGACATGAGTTCATTTTCTGCGATTATTCATATTTCCACAAAATGATGACAATTATCTCAGCCGTTCAGGAAACCAGCACATGACTATGGTTGTTTCACAAGTTGAAAAGGAATTCATCGAGGTGGCCCGAAGAAGTATACAGTCGCTTCTTCGACAGAGAAATTACAACGCCTTAGCTCTTTAGATTTTGTGGAGATTGTAGAAGAAATGAAATTGCCGTGTCCTACAACCTTTAACATCTTGGCTGCAATGATTCAGTTCAGCTTACAACGAAAACAAGAGGGCAGTTCCTATGGCAGTTATTTACAGTATCATAATGTTCAAAAGATGTCAGGAGATGAGCCGGGTTCAAACGTATTGCCTGCAGAGAGAAATGCTCGGCAAGATGGAATGTTGCGACTAGCATAGTGTTTAACTGTGTATCTTCTAGCCACCTTCCTGATAACAGGCCGCTGAAAAATCTTGCCACTTGTGATTTAAATGAGTTGACCAGTGTAGGACATAAAGAGACAAGAGAGCTTTTAGAAAGTTTTCTTGGCCCAAGAATGCTATTGTCTTTCGCGACATGTACTTACAGCGCCCAGTTTTTCAACGCGCGGCATAATAACTTGCATATCCAGAACTAGTCGGTTGTGATTGGTCAATAAATTCAGCTTTGGGAATACCCGAGTCTCTTCAAGATTTCTGCTGCTGTCAATCAAACGCTTGAATGCGTGAGGTGAAATCCCAAGACGCAATGTAGATAACAAAGGCGCTCTGGTTAAAGGCGGGCCGTGAATCGAACAAAAGCACTTATTCAACAAGTTCACGTGCAGCGATATCTTTTAATTTGTCCCGATGGACTACCAATGGTCAAAACGTTATCCAAAGTTTTACATAGAATAAGGGTGCTAGTTTGAGTGTAAAAACTTTATGACTAATCGTAGGATACACTACCACTACAGCTTTTCGGGATCGCGATCGCGAAATGTTTTCGGGAGTTTTGAAAAACGCACGCCAAGGCTGAGTCGTTTGTAGCTGCGTAGCTGGCGGTTTTGTTTGGGACCACGCGAGCGAAAAGGCAAGCCGCGAGGAGAATTGAGCTTTACTGCTTGTTCGCACGCTCCCCAACAAAACTGCCAGCTGATTAGTGACTGAACTGAAGAAAAAAGATAATACATCGCGGGAGCTTGCTCATTCGTGCTTTGGGCAAGGTTTTGGAGTGTTAAAAAAGTGAATTAGCTGTTTCTCTTTACAGGGTAAAGGAAAAGTCAAATAGATTAAATCAGTAACGTAATTTTCTTTGAAACCGGCCGATCACTTGCCAGAAGAACTCATCTCCGCATTTGAGAACAGATCTGTCGATCCGCTTCGCGCCGAGGAATGCAGAGAAAGACCCGCTCTACTATTTGAGAAGGGCTTAAAATCGCCGCTGGCCTGCAACGAGACGATTACCATGCGGCACGATGTACTGCGAGCGATCTTTCCTGGTTTGCCGTCAGATCTCCGAGGGACTCCATACTTCGGTGGTGAAGAGGAGCTGATAAGCGCGGATCTTGGCTCTTCTCTAAAGAAATGTCTGACAGTAACAGGCGGTGGTTGTCGCGTGGTCACTCCCGTCAAATAAACGAAATGTTATAAACATGAGAGGTTGGAAGCACTTTTATTTCGATAAAACACTGCCAATCGATAAACGGATCAATCGTTTTAACTAACTTGAGTGCCGCTAGCAAAATCAGTGCATTATGATTTTTTTAAAAAAAATCTTTACAAGATTTTATTTAGAACCATCTGTAGTAAATAAAACACCAAATTTCATAACGTGGTCAACCCATTATGTGTATCATCACACCTCAATTTCAATGGTTAATTGGGCTGCCACACGCACTATTGTTTATGGAGGCGGAGCTTAGCATGCATTAATATTCACGCGGGGGTTTCAAACGAGGTCGAAAACGTCCCGCGAGATTAACGTAGTGGAAAAAGGACAGAGCGCATTGAAGTACTTTCAGAATTTGACGAAAAACCAGAACTTCTAAACGACGAAATCGTATAAAAATTTCTGTGAGGTTTCCTTAAGTGTCAGGCTAACATATCCATATGCTGACACACTAACAGAATGATTTGCTAAAAAAACATCCAGCCTCGAAAGCGACTTCCTATACTGAGAAGCCGCTAAAATAGTCTATTTTCAAAGTGAAATAGCCATAAGTTCCAGAAGGACTACCAAGTCAACAATGGTTAAATATTTTTTATTAATGTCTCTTCTACAAAAGCCATATGCTGACACTAATAATTTTTCGGTAGTTTGGACGAAAACGTGAAAGATGTGAGCCAGCCTGGACAGTATGCGCCATTTTCTCTTTGTTTTAATTACGGTTCGCTGATTATCTTTTCAAATTTAGCGCTCGGAGGGCGCTTTAGGGTCCTGGATGTACATGTGTCGCTTCATTCTGGGCGTTGGGAAAAATTTTATGTGAACAGTTTCCGGCATTTGATTTTCTAAAGCACATTGTACCTGAACATTCACCTTACCAGTTCTCATGAAAGATGAAAAGAATTATGCTGATGTTGTCGATGTTCTGAATCAACTGGAGGACTGGGTCAAGGGAATCTATGCTAAGACTGTACTGTGCGTTTTACCACCAACAGCTGCCCCATCGAGACCTGACCAGCCTGTGTCACACATACCACTTGTGCGACAAGCTGAAGATCCTTTGGCAAACGTGACAATTCCATGCTTTGGAGATCAGCTCACAAGAGTGAGACTTGCAGGAGCAAAAGATCTTAGATCTGGGAGCCACACCCCTAAAGACAGACTGGATTACATATATCCTTTTCGAGAGTAGCTTTCCTATAAAGGTAACTTATTTTAGTAATCATTTCTTTTTTAGCACCAACCTTACTCCAAGGGTTTCTCCTCTTCCAATCCCTTCAAGCTCCAAGGGACAAGAAGAAGAGCGCCCTGGAAATGAGTCTAAAAAGGATTTCTTAAAAAGTCTCTTTCCTTTAGCAACCAAATATCTCCTTCCCTTCCTTCCTTGCACGGTGCTGAATCATCGTCTTTTGAGACAAGCCCTTGCGATAAAAACCAGACATCCATGTTTCAGACAAATGTTTTCGATGCCAGGTTCCCACAAAGCCATCAATGAGAGACGGAGATAGGTTCTTTGCATTGGGTAAAGGTCTTGCAATGCGGAAAATTTCATAATGGCTTTCCTGGTAAGTTTTGACAACCATTGTTATGCAGACCTGTGCTTATGACAATAGCTCTTCGACCCAAGACGCGCCATTTTCAAACGCAACTCCAACAGCTAGTTTTCAAACTCAAAAGGCGAATGGTTCCTGTTGACCTATTTTCAAAGTTGAAACGGGTTTTGTTTCAGAAAAGACCCATCTTTTATTTGCCGTGCGTGAAAATTTGAAAGGCCGTTTGGATTGTCAGAAAATCGCTTCTGAAAACGGCCCCCATACAGAAAATGGCCTATTTTTGTCCATTTTTAAACGTAAAAAGCGAATCCTTACACCTTCTATATCCACTTACTTTTCGGCTTAAATTGAAGATACAACCTTCTTCTTCAAAAAGCCGCGCGTGAAAGTTAAATTTCTAACTCCAGGAAATCCGAAAAGTAAGTTTTATCAACCCTAGTGGGCTAATTTGGGGTCTTTCTTCTCCTATTCAGGCCATTTCACGGCACGCACGCATTCGAATTTGCCGCTTCACCGGTTACGAATAATTAATGATGTCCAGGCATTCTGCGCGATGCAATGCGTTTCCTTGAAGAAAGCGACTTCAAATTAATGAAACAAGCTAACTCGTTCTCATTCGCCCCTCTCGTAAGAAAATGGGACTGATGAGATTAGGAGGAAAGACGCCAGTGTCCCTCGCTTTTCTCTTTCCTATCAGAACCTTCACTTCTTACGAATCAACAATATTAGGTATGTTTTTCAGGTGATACATGCACCATAATGGAAAAGGTGCTGTTTCTTCCCATTTAAATGGGGCAATATCATATTTTCATTTGCAGAATTTTAAAACACAACATTACAACGCCAACGGGTCTGGCCAACGGAAGCCTCAAATCTAGCTGGATGAAGGGCATGATAGAAAGCTCTGGTGGTAAACAGGGGAGAACTCGTTCTGCCATGATTTTTATTTTTATTTACTAGATATTGAAATGATTACTGAAACGCTATAGACAGGGTAGGTACATTGCCTTTGAACCCATATGAGACAAAAAGTAACAACACGTTTTAAAACTGCATTCCAGTGATTTGTTGATTTGCCCCTCTCAAACGGACAAATGAACCGCATTGGAGTCAAGCAATGTAAATGGTGAGAAACCATTGGACGATAAGCAAGTGGATAGTTTTAGCGCCAGCGGTACTGGAAGTGACCCTAAAGAGATCGTAGATGATTCACTTGTGACAAGATTAAGCATAATTTAGCCTACAAGAGTTGGAAGAATGAGACGATTCAAAAGGCCCCAAGATAGACTTTATGAAATCTGTGATGTGATAACTGTAAATGATGATTAGACTGCTGAATGCTGCCACCAAGCAGATAACAAACACATGACTGAGAAAGTTGATATGTTCCTTTCGTTTGACATGTCACAGATGGGGCACTGAGAATGAAATTCTAGTCACTTCATCATACTTTTTGGGTTGAAGGAGGTCTGCACGGGTTTGATGAAAGGCTGACGGAGACGGAGCCTACAGTTTAGTTCTACAGGAGAAGACTGGAGGACATGTAGCACCAAGTCTAAGCAAAACTCTGTGGTAAGAGTAGTGTACGTTACCCACTCAGTTATCCGTGTTTCCAAAGACCTCCAAATGATTTAAAGTTTTTGTAGGTTAGCAAGAACGTCCCTTGATACATGTAGACATGTTCTTATCCATGATCCGTAACAGACTGAAAAAATAACCCTACACTGTTTTCTTTGTTGTTGTTGTTGTTGTTGTTGTTGTTGTTGTTGTTTTGTTTCGTTGTGTGCGTGTGTTTGTTTTTGTTGTTGTTTTTAGACAGTGTTACTTAGTATTGTAGTATGGTTTAGTAGTGTCACTTCCATTTACCCATTTCAGTCCTGAACAAAATTGTTTACCTCTTCTAATTCCTTTCATTCCTTTCACTGCATCTCCGTCTTTTAAAACAGGGGTAGAAACACCTAAATACTCTTAACGTGCTCGCGCTTTAATTACAAAGTTTTTTCAGTCATATAAACAGGAGGCCTTACTACTGAGTAGTTAATAAATATCGGATATACTGTACACTTTCCTCGTGACATTGCAAGACATCCCAGGACTTTCTACTTAGAGTTTGATATTGTCACGAGATAAAAGATAAGTGTTACCCTTAACTACACATGAAACACATAAGAATGACCAATATAGCTGCACTGTGTAAGCTATTCTAAGCAACGTTCAGAAATTTACGCAAATGGACATCTAAAAATAATGGCAAAGTTTCGTTTAAAAAAAAACCTGTAATAGTGCAATAAGTTTAATGAAAGTAACTTTTGAAACTAATGCTGAGGGGGGATTAAGATAGTTTGTACCTTGAAAAAGCGAACAATCTGGCGCTTTAAAAACTAAAGTTTTTCACCCAGCATCGGTTGAGTGCCATTGCAACAAGTGTTCGAACAAGGGAGGCGAAACAAGCGAATCAAACACGCTCGATTGTTTTGCAATGTTTGTCGATTTAGGCCTGGGTACGATACTCGTCCCAGTTTGGCTTTACTGATTTATCACTTTTCTCATCATTTCTTCACTTCCTGCTTCTTTGTTCGTAAGCCTTCTAACCTTTGTGACATTTCACAAATCTCAGTTATCTCACTGACGAACTGACACTTCATGGGAATGGAGTCACAAGCCAACGGAGTGTTTTCATTGTGGCCATGTTGGAGGAGCGAAACAATATAATGATTTTTCCTTTGAGGAAAATATTATTCTGAAGCTAATATCTTTTATTGTTTGTACAGGAGCAAGATTTTTTTATTTTTCACTGAAGAAATAATAATAATAATAATAATAATAATAATCTTTATTGAGGATACCAACGTGGTTTACAGAAGGGTCCGATGAAGAAGTGCTAAAATTGCATTTCATAACCTCCAGAATTCAAAATTTGTCGAAGGAGCGTGCCCCCAGACCCCACTGGACGCTCGCGCCGCAATATTGTGTATTTGGGACTTCGAAGTATCTTGGTAACGTTTTTCTTTCTTTCTGTTCAGAATTACAAATGTGACCAACAGTCTCTACCAAACGTAATTGGTACTCACGGACAAGGCTTAGGAATAAACTTGGTTATGGTATAGTGAGTGCAATGTACCATAAAATATTTTCGTTCGATTTTTCCGTCTAGCACACTTGTCCGGCTGCCCGTAGTAGTAAGGATTAAGTTTCTGGTAACAGCACTTAACGAAACATTTGTTTTCTTTCTGAACTTTGAAAAAGTTCGCAAAACTGGCTGATTCAATTTTGTCTTCTAAGATTTTCGAGCGCAAACGTGTTTTCCCACCATTGTTCTTCTGCAGTCGTCTGTAAACACCGTATCAACCTGTTTCTGGTGAATATTTCGTGTGAAATATACTTTATAAATGCTTTTAATTTTCCGGCGTCGCAAACTCTGTATTGACGCGTGTTCCCAGCACACATTTCGTTCTGCCGCTAGGAAAAATACGCAAAAACACATGAAATCAATTGTAATTTCAAGACCTGAATTTATTTTAACCGCGACATATACAAGATAATGCCGTCAGTAACTGTTCCCTTTTCACCACCATTCTTAACAGGTTACTTCGGTCAATTTGAGTCAGTCAGTAGAACAACATGATAATTTACCAAAGTTGATTCAGTAAGCGCTCATGTGTAAACACAGCATTATTCTCAAAAACCCGTATACCGTCCTTGCGACCGGAAGGCTGATGAGAGGAAGATGTATTCGCATCTCTGTAACTATAAAAGCTACGCAGTGAATCATTTATTAACCATTGTTTTGTCAAGATGGAATTATATTAGAACTTTGCTCCTCTGCGAGTTGTTGGATGCTGCAAACAAAAAAGATCTTTGCGTGGCCCACTCACTAACGACAGAGATCAATAATGAATATAAACTCGTCAGGTTTGGTTTAATTTGATAGATGGCGGGTTAAGCCGGAAACACTTCTCCAGCTGTTTTGTTTCCGTGATTTTGATTCAAACACGAAGGCGATCTTTTAATTAAAGATACCGAAGGTAGAAAGAATGAATTAACCCGTCCATTTTACGGTGCCATTTTGTTGAGGTCTCGATATCATGAATCAGTTTATAGCTAGTGGCATAAAAATAGAAAATTTAAAAATATGGTCATGGAATTGAACGAGCCGCCAAGAAAACATATTCAATATCATTTCTGACAGCCAAAGATAAATTTAAAACCCAGCACTCGAAAAGACAAAATTATCCATTATTGATGAAAGAGAAAGCATGGTTGATAACCATCTAGTTCCTCGTCGTTTAGGTTTCCCGCAAAACAACATTGTACGATGTGGAATTATTTGCCTGTAATTATTGGGGCAATACAAGGGAATTATTATTGTAACAATTGGGGCAATACAACGCATGCAAGTACAGACACCTTCTGTGAATTAAATATGTTTTGCTAATTAACACACCCACAATACGTTTGGTTTAAAAATACTTTTTGTTTGTGAAACTTATCTCAAATTGAAAAGTAAAAAATTTGATTAGGAGAAAAATTGAGTGGTTATTGTTCGCGGGGGCAGGTGTGAAGAAAAAAGAAACAGCTTAGCGTGTGACTGGTGTGGAAGATATAAAACGACAAGGAGCATTCAGAAAGATACCACATTGCACGCAAGACTTTTCTGAGATTCTCCTCGACGACATCAAAACAAAGGAAAAGCATGGTATGCCGTATAAGTTGACTTTAATTTCATTTCGCCTCAAGAAATAATTAATCGTAAATTCACGCGAACACTAGAGACTAAAGCAACCTAATTACCTATTATTAGTAGTAGTGGTAACAGTAGTTTTAAAGTAAAATTATATCAGGAAGAAACCATGGTGTGATTTCCAAGCAAAATGCGATATTAATACTCTCTTTTGGTAAAAGAAAAACAAAAACAACAAATAGAGAGGATGATTGCTTGTTACGTTCTGGAGCAGATAGTACGGGTAATGGAAGCTGCAGCTTTTCTTTCATTTATCATAAATCACGGTATGTAGCTTCCACATGCAAGTTCAGAAAAAACCTGTCGTTAAATAATATTTTGGCATGCTTTGGTTTAAGAAGCAAGGGTGAATAATATGACGCATTCGACGATTGAAAGTTCAGCCTGATTCAATGACGTTAGCTTCTTTGGAAGAAGATCATCGCCGGTCACATTTCTCGTGGCTAAAATTGGCCAGAAATGGAAACGATGATATACGGAAAATTATTTTTCCTCTTTTGGCTTAAACGAATATATTTGTTTTTTTTTTTTTCTACTTATTTTAATTTGTAAGGGGTGATATCAGCCCGTTCACATCTATGTTTTAGCCACCAGGCATATTTTTAGAGACAAAACGATTTAATTTAATTTATTTTTTAGAACGAAGCAAAGTGATTACGAAAGAAATTACGACACCCCATTACATCGTTTCTTGTCCTTTTCTTTGTAATCTGTACATTCGTGGAACTTTCGTATTAGGTGGCGTGGATAATATACGCTGTGAATCATTTTTGTGAACAATCCTTGCGCGAAAAGATTCTCATTCGATAAGAAAACGTAAAGCGTTTTTGAGTTTGACGAACCAAATTACGGCGTACGTACACATCCTAAACCTTTCTAAGAGTCACTGTGATGGTGAATGATGAAGTAAAGTCAGTCTGCACGTATCATTTTAATCGATGAAAGTACATGTACCTGTGAAACGGATAGGCGACCTCAAAGATGCTCACATCATCAATAATGTTTATTTTAACTTTAAAAAATAGTACCTATCACGGCGACAAAGTTTAAAATGTCTACACCGCCAAGTCTTTCATCTTTAAATTTATAGATAGAAGCTTTCAGTAAGCAGACGCCAACACAGCTCCAAGTTAAGCGAAAACATTTCTTCGTTGCTCTGTCGTCAGCAGTCAGATGTCTGAATTAAGCGTTGAAAGAAAAAATGTTAAGTATAGTGTATTGATAAAGGAATGAGTGGCAATCAAAAAAGGTAGCATTTTGATGCAAGACATCTGAATGAAACTGGGGCCTTCCAAGTTTGTCATTGACCAAGTAAAGCCGAAAAATCGATAAACAAAGGAAAGCGCTGCTTAACGGATGTTCATTGAATGCCCCGTCCACGTGCGTCCTTTTTCAATCGTTTTTATTCGTAAACGGATATCTTTTATCCGGTTAGGTCTTCTGCCCACACGGATGTTAATGAAGCCAGTTGAAATTACGTGTGTAGGGCAAAAGCGAATGCGGTAGATGAAGGTTTCAAAAACGATAACGTAACAGCAAATTATAGTTTTCAATTTGCTTTCACTTGTGGGCAGTGAAATGAATGAAAACGCGAATTAAGTGGATACAGGAACTGAAACTTACTTTTTTAATGATTTCCTTTAGTTTTTTCAAGTAAACAAAACAGAACATACATGCCTCAGTACGGTATCTCTTTAAGGTGCAAGTACAACGGTTTGCTTTAAGTATATGAAGGGGGTATCTTTTCGAACGTATAGTTGGTGTGAAAGGAGGCACGTGAAGGGTTTGAACCTCCAGGCGGAGCCTTATGGAAATTTATCGAGTAGTTCCCGGGTCACACCCATACGACTTAATTTAAGATGATTCCCGCGAAATAAAAATTGTCGAGAACATTTTCTCAAACTTGCTGTGATTGTTTAGCCCGCTAATAACATATCCTGTGGTAGATTGAGAGGTGATTTCCAGTTATACGAAGGCTGAGGGAACTGAGGATTATTGTCACAATAGGGAAGAAATCTCAAAAAAAAAAATATCAATGACGTAGAAGTATTCACAGGTCTTGAATATAGGATATGCAGTGGATATGGGCTACGAAAATAGTAACCATTTTCAAATCGATATGGTTTCCCTGTTTACACGACAGGAAAAACCGATGAGTTAACTAACCAGGGATATTTGTCAGTTACATCCCATCACCTAGGGGTCTTCCCTAAAGGTCTTCCCACAGATGGACACTATCACGAATCACATGATCGATATAAACCAATCAGACTCAGAGACAATTTATTGGTGAACTACTTCAGTCTAAAAACAATCTTCATTTTCTTTCTTACAACCAACAGAAACCTTAATCATTAATATTATCATGGTCCTCTGATACGAAAGAGTTCATTTAATTGAAAGAACCTTCCTCAGAATATGAGCCGTTCCCGGCAGAGTAGTCTTTTGAAGCTCAGTGATGTTGATTGAGCCTGGAATCCTCTCAACTTACTTATCCAGTCCCTTTTTGATCATGCCAAGTGTTCCTATAACAACTGGAACTGTCTCTGTTTGCATCTTCCACATTCGGGCTATTTCGATTTCCAAGTCGTTATACTTAGAAACTTTCTCAACTGCCTTTCTGAAGTGTTTCTGTCATTGCTGCCATGTCAATTATTTGACGTGTCTGATTCTTGTGACTCTTAAATCACAATGTCCGGTTTGTTGGCTGCAATTTCCCTATCTGTGTGAATGGGCATATTCCAAAATATTGGTATTTCTCCATTTTTGTAACTCTTTCTGGCCATTTTTCATTTTTCAGTTTATATATGTTTAAAGTTCTGGCACACGTTTCAGTGCATATATGATTCTGCCTTGTCATGTCTGTATATGTATTCAGTTTTGGCTAGTTCACTGTATCAAGATACAATGAGACTGTCTACAGTTTCGTCGTATTTGCCACACATTCTGCATAACTGGTTAGCGCCATCTTTGATGATACGTCATAATGAGATCTTGTTGCCAGACTTTCGTCCTGTGCTGCAACAATCTTCTATCTCAGCCTTTAAACCACTACTCCTTAGCTACTGGTTAGTTTTATGATGGTCTACATCAGATTCTTTTATCCTTTGGGGATGTTTTTCATGGACTGCTTTTTTTCCCCACTGTGTAGATAGTTGCTTCTTGGCTTTCTGTCGGAAGTTTTGCGTTTTTTTCTTTTTGCATCAGTATATCATGGCTGGTTATTTGCTGCCGTTTTGGTAGGTCAGGCAAATCAAGCTCCTGAGAAAACCTGTTCGCCTCTTTCTGGATGGAATACAATTTCTTTCACCATCCTGATGCATTCCCACCAGGTGAAGTAAGAAATTACCTGAGCTTTTCAGGTATGTGTTGAGGGCTAATTCCAGCTGGGTTAAGCCTCTACCGCCAGATTTTCTTGGAAGATATAGCCAATTGTGGACATCTGATTTTGAGTGGTGTATTCTATATATGGTGAGAATTTTCTGGTTTTCGCGTCAAGCTGTTTGATCTCACTTACTCTTAAGTTTGTTATGTTAAAACTGAAGATGGTCACCGGGGCAGCCATGTAGGGTTTTAATGGCCTCTATTTTGTTGGCACCAAGCTTGCCCTCATTTAATTTTCCTTTTTCACCTTCTCCTTCATGGTAGCATGTTGAACGCCATCTCCTTCATTTACACCAAGGTACTTGACGCAGCCTCTTGCTCCAGTTGTTTAATGCAAGTATTAGGTTCAACACAGTTAAAAAAAAGTAGATACTGTAAGTAAACAGCCCAAGTTGCATATGCAGGTTTTGTTAGGGAGGAAATTGCAACTTATTTAACAATGTAAACAGAAGATTATGAAACTGCAAAAAGGTTTTGTAGCAATGTGATTTAGATATAAAAAGTTACAGATAAGTACTTTTTTTAAAAAAATTATATAATATTATATATTATATATTTGTATACATGCTACATATTATTATTTCTGTGTACTTGTCTCACACAAGTTCACATAATTTGCATTAAATAGGTAACTTGTGATTGAGAACTTCGCCGTGTATCTGAGCTTCTGTTGTTTTAGTATCAAACCAATAGTACCTGCCGCATTAGCGTTTTCTAGATACTTGAATCATTACTGCATGTCGACCATGCAGTTATTACAATTAAAGCTAAATGAAGAGAAATTAATATATATTTTTATACCCATCAAGCAATATAAATTTCTTACTGGAAATATTCTGCTAATAAATTATTGAATACATCAGGGTCAGTGATATTGTTTTTGCTGCTCATTTAGTACCTTAGAAAATAAGAGAAATTTGACATCATATCTTATTAATAATGCTCGAAAGAGATTAGAAGTTACATGAATTTCATTACATCCACGTTTTAGTTTCTTTATATATAATTTACAATAATATCATATTTTAATTTTTAAATTAAAATATGATATTATTGTAAATTATTATATTATACCATGTTTTGTGTAGTGATTAGAGTAGAATAGGAACTTTTTTTAGCATAGAAGAGCCAATTCATTTTTTGAATGCTAATAAACCTTTATAATAATAATAATTATTATTATTATTATTATTATTATTATTATTATTATCGTTGTTGTTATTATTATTATTATTATTATTATTATTATTATTATTATTATTATTATTATTATTATTATTATTATTATTATTATTATTATTATAAAAATTAGAAAAACTCAAAGGCCTAAATTACCAGCTATTTTGACAGGGAAAATTGAAGCTGTTACCCAAATGGATTATGGGGTGAAAGTTCCTCCAAAAAGGACTTATTTTGGACCTATAATTTTAACTCCATTTGGAGTTAAAGCAACTCCACTAGAAGTAAACTAGGAGTAAAAGTTACTCAACAATAAAGTAACTTTAACCCCAAAATTAGAGTAAATCTAACTCCAATTTGGGAGTTAAATTAGGAGTTAAAAGTACTCCAAAAAAGGAGTTATTTTGGACCTCAAATTTTAACTCCATTTTTGGAGTTAAAACAACTCCTTGAAAATTACTGTGAATTTGTACATCTGATGTCTCTGTGAGACTTGCCCAGTCCACATTCCATCTGGATATAATTACTGAAGGTCTTGGCAATCTTGAGTAGGCCAGTTTGTTGATCGTCATCTCTCGCATATGTTTTTGAACCATCCATGTAAAAGAGGTGGGTGAGTTTTTGACACTGGATTTCATATCCATAATTGCTTTCATTTAACAGTGAACTTAGTGGGGCGAGAGCAAGGCAGAAGAGTAAAGGAGACAGGGAATCTCCGTCAAATATGCCTTCTTTAATTCTTACAGCTCTGGATGTCAGCTGCCCATTTGTGTGATTCAGGTTGAGCGTTTTTTTCCAGGTCCTCATGCTTTCCATGATAAACTCGGTTAACAGTCACGTCACCGGGCAGATCTTGTAGATTTCTAGGCATTTAATAATCCATGCGTGTGGCACACCATGTCGAATGCCTTTTTGTAGTCAATCAGGCAGTTGTTAGATTCTTTTTCCTTGACTTGTAGTCCTCTAAAATCATTTATGTTAATTTAAAAAAAGATGCCGTGGTCTTTACTGCCATAACAACCACGCTTAGTGCATCCTTTTTATTTTGTTGGTAATAATTTAGAGCTGGTGTTCATTCAGGAAGATGTATGTCCCTTCTGTGTTCACAGATATAAGGATTACTGCGGCGCTATAACTTGGAAACAGCCATGGTGGCCTGTTTTTTTTTTTTTTCATACTAAACTGAAATGAGCAACGTTGTAAACTCATAACAGCTTCTATTTAGATTTAAGTTGCTCGCCGCTTGTGTATCAATATTAAGAAAATGCTTGTTTTAAAGTGATCGTTTAACGTCAGGGAAACTTCCTTTCATGTCATGACTCAATTGTAATTTTTTTTTCTCAATTGTAATCTGCCAGTTTTTACTCAAGTAATAATTTTCCTTCCTAAATTTTGAGCTCTTGAAGTACAACAAAAAAATTTTATTAAGTTTGCCTTTAAAAGGATGATTTTCCGGTTATATTGTATCTTGCACGTGTCGTTTGATGCACCTGTTGTCTTAATCTATTCTTGTTTGTACAAATCATTGCTATAAGTGAGCCAGCTTTGCAGCACAATTTCAAAATGTTCGCTCACCTAAAAAGCAGTCATATCGTGATGTTGTAATAACTCGTCTGGGCCTGGATTGAAGTCAGTCGATTTGTTTCACATATGCGACAGGGAAAAAGTAAGTTTTTCGAATCCCGGTATAAAGAGTTTGACGGTTCTTTCAGAAGGCACTTCCTCAGAATTCAGTGCTTTTACTTAATTTCAAAAAAGGTTATAAAATTTAAAGGGAAAATGTCTTGGAGATTTTGACCGTCTTTGGTGAAGATGAGGCAGTCCTGACACCTTCATGGAGAAAAAGAAACCAATTGACTGATTTCTTGAAAGGTTATAATAACTCATGATCTGCTTCGGCGCATTTTGGAAACGAAAACGAAAAAAGTTAGAATTTAAAGAAATTTAGCCTATCTTTTTTCAAGTTGCGATACATTCAGACCCAGTCCATCTATGGCCAGAGACACTCATCGACAGTTTTAGCAAAAAAATTTAGAAAAAATTTGGACCATTATTTTTAGGTTTCTGTTAATGAGGCGTTGTAGAGTTTTCGAACTGACACCAAATCTCCGTGATACTTCAAATCCTTGTTCACAAGGAATGAATCTTTCCAATATTAGCTGTATGTAGAGATGTTGGACCAAATCACACTGCTTGGTTACGAAAGATAGCAAACTGTTAATTCATTCAAAAAATATTGTGATTAACACTTCCTCTTTTCAATTTTCTAGATGAAGACTCAGATGTTACAAGCTATGATTGCTGTTGTTGTATTGGTGGCTGTGTTTCAGATGGTAGGAGCCAAGCCGTATTGCTTTTGTCTCGACCAAGGAAGGTTTTGCGTTCAGCATTGCATTGTCAAAGGGTTGTCAAATGAATGTGGAAACCATTGTATGGAACAAAGGATGGACTGCTACAGAAAATGTCGCGGCAAAAGGGATATCAATTTTGAGATGCTGGCTGATGAGGAAGAGACGGCACGTTAAATAAGCCTTTACATGTTTGTAGGGCACTGCATTCAATCAAAAACAGACTGACAAATCACGTTGATGTGTATAGAAATAAGATGTAAAAATCCGTAAAGGGTTAATAAAAACAAAAGAGGAAACCAGGCTATTTTAAGAAAATATTCTTGCCTTCTAGTGAAACCAAATTAAGAGTTATTTTCATTGCTGTAATGTCTCATTTAATTTCTTCCAGCCCACATTTATAATTAGAAGAAACGTTTTTAACTTTACCACATTTTAATGTGCTATTTCAACAACTAGTGTAACTGCTCCATTGAGGTTTCCAACTGTACACAAGAAAATTGATTCTCAAATCATTAACAAATTATAAAGAGAAAACAAAGGGAAGCATTACCGTGAAGGGAGGTTTATAGTTGTGCGCTTAGTAACCTAGCGTTTAAAGAGGTTGGGGCTGACTATTTTGTTCACTGCCTAATTATTTTTGATTATGTAAATGAAAACTAGTCTGCAGCATAAGGGCAACATGATTTTTCATATGAATAGCACTGAGTTTTGTATCAAAACATGGTCAACTCTAACCTCCAACTCCACTCAAAGGCCAGGTCATTAAACACATAACTGTAAAATGGCTTATTATCATAAATTTTGGTGACGTTTTGCCTTGAATTTCCCAAAAAAATTATTAGTGGTTTAAAAAGCTATATCAGACACTCGACTGAAATCCGATTTCCAAACCCCTTATTTTTTTCAAACCACTTGTCGATGTTTAATTAAAATTGGATGAAACACTTTCTCGTGCTTGTTTTATGTGAAATAGTAGTGAAAGGTCGGGGATGCAGGCCAAGTGCTTTTATTGTTTTCGAGTGTTTGAAGAACTGTCTGAAGAAACACGAAGCAGGAGATTATTTTGAAACGATTTCTTATTATTCTCAATCGAGCACTAAGATGAGAATAATAAGAAATTTCCACGTTCTGGTTTTTAAATGAATATGGATATATGAAAACATATAGTTGATCTGCGGGTGAAAGATTAAATAGAAGAAAGACCCTCGCAGTTATTTACGCAACTTAAACAGTAGGGAAAGGAAAGCCCAAAAAAATTCAGGTTTGAACGGGATTCGAACCCATGACCTCTGCGATGCCGGTGCAGTGCTCTACCAACTGAGCTATCAAGCCAATTGGGAGCTGGTCATATTGTGAGTTCGTAAACTACCCGTAAAGGATGAGTAATTATATGAATACAGTCAAACCTGTATCAAGCGGATACCCTCGGGACCCTTCCTCAGTACAGTGTCCGCTTAATACAGGTTGTCCGCTGAAAACAGGTTCCCTTAGAATTCGTCTTAAAATGGTCATATTAATATTCCTCAGTATTAAAAAGGACTTGAAAGGGCCAAATACCATTCTCGTGAACGTATACGACTATTTCCATAAGCATTGGCAAGTATATGTGATCATTGACTGTTTTATTAGAAGATGTAAAGCGTAACAGTATCTATGTTGATTGAATTATATAAAGGTTCACAAAATCAAAACAAGAATAAAAATCCTGCGGAAACAAAACGGAATAAATAAAATGTCGCGTTTCTGTGGTTCGTGCAGTAGGCTGGCGAGAATATTTTGGATAAGTAGACCACAACAGTAAACTCTATGCGAAAAATGCAAAACAAAGCGTTAATTTGTGGCTGATTCAGTTTCTAAAGCCTACTTATTTGAAGTAAGTCATTAACTTAACCGATGGCTAGTGAAAGGTCGTCCCTTCTATGATAGCGAGAATACTCCAGTAACATATCTGTCAATTTTAAAGCCTCACGGTCAGTTTTTAAGGCAGGCTCTTTTGCGTCTAGTTCATGCTCTTCGCCAGAGTTGCTATCCACGTGTACTTGCTTTGCTGGAGTTAATTCTACAAAGATGTGATAGCTCTTTTTTCGGCAAAGTTAAATGATCGAACTGTTAAAACGTGGACAAAAAACATGCATCCTTTTTGCAGTGTCCGTTTAATACAGGTTTCTAACAATAGAAATCACCATAAAAGTCAAGTTTAAGGTGTCCGCGTCCGCTGAATAGAGGTGTCCGTTCAATACACGTTCTTTTTACAGTACATGTGGGGGAGAAAAATGGGACTTGTGCTGCTGTCCGCTTAATAGAGGGTGTCCGCTTAATATGGGGCCGCTTAATACAGGTTTGACTGTATGTGAAACATGTTTTTGAACCACGGGTGAAAGATTAACCCTTTCACCGCTAAAGGCGACTAATGTCGCCGTTTTAGAGGCTACCACTTTCAAGATTGGTCACGTTCTCAAATCCAGAAATCTGGTTATTATGGTCTACTAATAGTGTTAATTAGTAAGTGTTTTAGGCTTTAAGAGCGAATAAACTGAGTTATCTTCCATTTGCCGTTCCATATCAACATTTATTTTCAAGCAAAACCAAAAATGCCCGTTTTCTGCGGCATCGACAAAGCTGAAAAACACACAATCATCTTTGCTTCCGAATTTTTAATTCAAAATCTCATTTTAAAACCAAAATTCCTTCATGACAGCAAACCTTAATCTCATGACTAAGCATTTATCTCCAATTTTGCCTCTCACGCGTACAGCTGTTCGAACATCAGCCATTTGATTCGAGCCACTTTTCAAAGCCCGTGATTTCCCCTTTGCCGTCCGAGTTGCATTCTGGGTAATTTCGATACAACGACGAAATGGAGGTCCCGCCATCTTAATTCAGTAGCCACCCGCTCCTACTGGCAAAATATCGCACACATCGTTTTCTTTGCAAATCAAATCTCCCCCAAATTGCCCAGGTAGGTCCGAGAATCCACCCACAGAACGGCCAGAGAGACAACTTCACTCGTGAGCCACCATGACTCGATACGAACACTTTTGGCGTCCCAGTCGCTATGAAATCATCTCTCACCTCTGGATTCTTTCAGAGGATTACCTCTACTCTCCATTCCAGCTTTATGATTCCAGCCTGGGAGCTTCTGCAGTGCAAAATGGCCCGAAAGTACACTTATAAACCGACAACTTACCGATTAGAATGTGTTTGTGCTCGCGAGCAAAACAACAACGGTTCAAATAGGTGACGTCACAAAAAAACTTGAGTCCTCGTTATTGCAGAGCAGCGAGCATTGCGAAGGAGATCTTCATATAGGACAACTAAATCCGTTTTGGTCATCTACACCGCGATAATTGTCCAGAGAGACCAAGGAATTTGGCAGTGAAAGGGTTAAATACAAGAAAGAACTTCGCAGTTATTTATCTTTCCTATTCTTGGTTTTCACGTGTGGCCACCTAAATTCTAGAATTCAAAACCCGGAGGCCTACAAAATTTTTACCTTCATTCAAGGAAAGATTACCTAAAATAAGTCTTTTCACGATTTTTTAGCTCGATGTCGTACTTCCTTTTGAAAATAGAACAGTTTCAATCAGCCGACTTTTCATCGTGCGTGACATCAAGAGGACGGCCGTGACAAAGCTGTTCCGTATCTTAAAAATGCCTCTTCGGGTGATTTTCAGCATTCTAAGCATTGAGGAGAAATATTTATCTTAACATCCAAAAATTCACAAGGGAAAACAAACCTATTTTCTGGCAAAAGTGAACTCCAGATGTTTTTTCCTATTTCCGCATGGCGTACACATTTTGTCAAATAACTGGAGTACGGAATACCACACAGACCTGAGACTTGGACGGGTTTCTTATTTACTTATCATCTATAACATGTCAATTTCTTGACTTCATTCATGGAATGGTATCAATTTTTTTTTCACGCACACGGCAATGGCGTGCTCTATTTTTAGACAACAATATTTCTCAGCCACAGATAAAATGCACATATTTACGATGGGTTACACACATGTTTAATTTTATCTGTATTTATAATTATTTCCCTACAGCCAACCTCACTGAACCCTGTGTTTACCTTCCAGCTTCAGTTTGAGCACTGGAGCTCTTTGGTTTAATTTTCCGCCTTGTCGTATGCTTTTCGCCTCTCCATCGTCCCCAGGGAGAAGGGGAGGTTATCAAGTATATTAGTGACGGGAATGTGTAATTCTCATTTCCGGCAAGAAAAATTTCGCAGGAAAATTGCGTTACTTCCGTTTCTTCCATATTTGGAAGATATCACGTTCATTCATTAAGCCAATCATGCACCGAATGATACTTCAATATGTCATGTTGGGTGAGAAATGGCTTCTGCATTCAGAAGTTCGCGAGTCGATTTTATTCCCGCAGATGATGTATTAGAAAAGATTTTTGGTGATAAAAACTCGGTTGAAGGGATTTATAATGAGGAAGAAAGTGATATAGACCGGCAGCTAGAGAATTTCAGCGAGGAATCGAGGTACGCGCTCAACACAAGCCTTCGCGTCTGTTCGCGAAAGCGACGCCATCGAGCATATGGTTTTGAAATGCGAAGATATACTCCTCAGGTTACCTTTTTTGCGTTTGATATCTCGTCTAGTTCTTGAATATTGATCATGAATTCATATCTACTGGCAAAAAGCTCAATAATTTTTGCAGAAAGCATCTTTTGAGCGATGCGATTCAAGCTGCCCAAGCGAAATCGGTCCCGTAATTTGATCAGCTGTTATGTTCCATGGATCATGGAGAAATGCATTTCTTGACTGTGTTTTGATGCTATTGCATGGGCCAAAAAGATCATAACTAATTTTAGATTTCTTCTTTTCCAGCCAAATTTTCAGGAAATGTTGCTGACACGAGAGGGATCGTTTCCTTTTTCAATTCATTGTACAATTCCATATCACTTTGAAAAAATACTTTTTCCTCAGATGAAGTCAAATTTTTTTGTTAACTTTTGTGAATCAAGATTTTTTTTCAGAAAAATGCTGGGTTTCTATGATGGGATTTATGTTTTTCTGAGAAGCCCATTTATACACTTTAAAAATGAGATACTGTAGGCCATATTGCTGTAAATGGTTGTCTATCTTTCCAAATCTTTCTCTTGTTCAATCAAAAAAATTTTCGGGCTTCTTGCGGATGTACGCAAAGAAATCGCACATGATTTGGCTGTTTCAGTGACTTTCATGCTACTGTCGTGCATTTGACTCTTGCTGATATGGTCTTAAAATTGTTCTCATCGCAAATGTAAGGACGCGTTTCCTTTTGTTTAACATCTAAAAATATCCCGCATTTAGAAAGAACGACCGTGAGTTCTGCTTGATTAATTACTGGTAAATTTTGCGCTTTCATAACAACATAATATTTCATGAGTTTTTGCAGTACATGTATACAGCTATTTCAATTAACGTTGTCGGATCAAAGTGTAAAGCTGTAATACAAGACCCCAACATTCTGTGGGTTTTTTATGAATAAGTTCATCAAAATCAGCTATGCCTCGTCCGTCCAGTGAAGATATACGATGGCGCGCCATATGATGAAAGAATGTTAGGATATCAAGTGGATGAGGTGGAAGACAACGTTAATTGAAATAGCTGTATTGCTTCTCATAAGGGAATTTCCTGACACATGACCTGACCCCAAACCAGAGCTAATAAAAGCAAAAATTAAAAGCAACTATTTAAAACCAAGAGAGGATGCCTTTATTCCTCTCTTGGTTAAAACCAAAATGTGAGTGAAATGCTTTCGAGATATTATCAGACAGTGGTTTGGTTCCGGGCTGGAAGACGTCGAGATAGATCTAGATTTTAGAAAGTTACTTTTGACGTGTCCGAAAATTTAAATGATAATGTTTTTTGTTTTCTTTTTTGTTTTTTGTCCAGATGTTTGAGGTTAGAGCAGCTTCACTCACTAAAGGAACATTCACGCATCCGATTACAAATACAGTCATACATACTTGATTACCACTTACCCAAAGAGGATTTTCAGAGGCAATAATATACAACAAGATGCCTGCTATACTGGCATTACGCGTGATGCTGGGGCTGATTCATTTATTCCAACTGTATGCTTCGCTGATTGATAAAACTATCCTTGCTAATGGAATAGTTTGAGTCACGACGATCGCGTTACGTTGTTTCCCTTGTGTTACGCTACTCAGGGTTTCAAGGGAAATTGCGGGAATTCCATTGCGATAACGTAAGCTTCTCAATGACCTCTTTTCAGTCTCGCGTCGTGGTCTAAGACTGTCAAACAAAGCACGATTCCTTCGTTAGAAATTTACCAACTTCCACCGTTTTAAATGTCGGGTGCTTCTAAGAAGTTATTCTTTCGATTTGCCGCTTCAAAATGGTGAAATTTCCGTTTGAAAACGCACACTTGAGTCCACAACATTTTAACAATATGGCGCCAAATTTAATCTGTTTTTAATAAATAGAGCAAATGATGCGTTGACGTCACACAGGTATAGGGGTGAGTGGGTCCCCTCCCTCGCGATGTAAGCGACAAGAATGGATTTTGATTGGCCTGCTTCTGTTGAAGACAATCAGAACAATACACCCCGAGTAGGAGAGGGGTGAGTTTAACGATTGATAAAACTATCCTTGCTAATGGAATAGTTTGAGTCACGACGATCGCGTTACGTTGTTTCCCTTGTGTTACGCGACTTAGACTTTTACCGGAAATTTGTGAAATTTTATTACGATAACGTAAGCTTCTCAATGACCTCTTTTCAGTCTCGCGCCGTGGTCTAAGACTGTCAAACAAAGCACGATTCCTTCGCCAGGAACTCACAAATTACCACCGTTTTAATCGTTGGGTGCTTCTTAGAAGTTATTCTTTCGATTTACCGCTTCAAAATGGTGAAATTTCCGTTTGAAAACGGCACACTTGAGTCCACAACATGTTAACAATATGGCGCGACAATTTAATCCGTCTTTAATAAATATATCAAATGATGCGTTGACGTCACACTGTTGTTGAAGACAATCAGAACAATACACCCCGAGTAGGAGAGGGGAGAGTTTAATGAATAAATTAATGTACAGATTTGTAGCTACGAGGAAGAAAAAAAAAAAAAAATCGACCCGTTTTTAGACACGGTATGCCCCCTCAGGGCATCCCGCGTAAAAAGAAATCGACCCGTTTTTAGACACGGTATGCCCCTTCAGGGCATCCCGCGTAATTAGGATAAAAATTAATTATACAGTTAAGCTAAAAAATAATCATTAAACTTGAAAAATGCTATAATAATCATAATAATTATAATAATAGTCTAGATGACTTAAATAGAGCAAATAACATAGCATAATCAAGCGTAAGTACAAAAGTTACTTAAGAGGCGAAACCTAAGGCGGCGTTTAAACACGTTAACCGATTCGCAAAGTTTAAAATCGTTTGATAAGGAATTCCATAAAGTAACTGCTCTATAAAAAAAATGTTCTTTGGCCGCTGGCTGTTCTAAGGTATGTTAAGCATTTGAGAACTTCTTGTTCAACGATTTGTCACATCACATCTTCTAATGAATTGTGTGGATAAATATCCAGGAGCAAATTCTACAAACAAGTGTTTCGTAACAGATTCCTCTGAACGGCGGCCGCAGTTGTAGTGTAGACCTTCTCTGGTAAAAAATACTCATGTACTTCCATTACATCCTAAAACATTGCCTTGCAGGGTGGCCCAAAAGTATCACGGCAATTTTAATTTCATCACGGCAATTTCAATATCACCGCGACGTTTAAGAATTGGTTCATGCTTAGTGTGCGTATATCGAGTTGTGGATGCACGCGGGAAGTTTGGAGAGCACAAGAGAAGCGTAAGAGTACGCCTCGAGCAACTCTAGCTTCTTGAGTGCTCTCCAAACTTCCCAAGTGCATCCATAACTCGATATACGCACAGCTAAAAGCATGAACCAATTCTTTTATAACATAGTGAAAATAAAGTAAATTATTCCTGGAAAACAGGTTGTGTTCCCGATTAATTACAAAATTATCTGTACAAAAAAAAAGGCGAAAATGGTTTCTCATATCGGTTTAATCTTAACGTTTCATTAAGCTTCAAGCTCTTATAAATATTCGTTTTTTATGGTGTTGTCTCTCTGTAAAAGTTTTTTAATAACACAGCGCGCGCATCCTTCGCCCATCTGACTTGCAAACCGCACGTCATCGGATGGACGCACGGCCGTGCGTGTTATAATTTCAATTTCATCACGGCAATTTCAACTTCATTGTGGGATATTACCCAGATGGCAATGGGCCTCTAGAATCAAGGCGACTATTTCCGGTTCTTTGACAGGTTGAAAATAATTGAAATCACCATGGAGAAATTGAAATTGCCGTGTTCAAGTCGAAACTGCCGTGATGAAATGTGAACGAAGTTGAAATTGCCGTGAATGAAGTTGAAACTACCGTGATGAAATTGAGATTGCCGTGACACTTTTGGGCCACCGTCGCCTTGGCATCAAAGTGCAATATACAATTGAAGCAAACCTCGTCACTTGCGGGACATTTTTAGAAAACTAGGAAAGACCCCTCCCCTCCCCTCCCCTTGAAATTGTTAAAATAAGTTCACACATCGCGACTTGTACATGTGATGATCGGTTTATTGTTGTACTTATATCCTTAATTATTTAATTTAGATTTGCAACTGCAATAATTATTGTATTGAGCTGAAAAACCCACTTAGGGAGCATCAATAAAGTTTGTATGTATGTATGTATGTATGTATGTATGTATGTATGTATGTATGTATGTATGTATTTATGTATGTATGTATGTATGTATGTATGTATGTATGTATGTATGTATGTATGTATGTATGTATGTATGTATGTATGTATCATGTCTTGTGACATTTTAACCGTATATTGTGTATTAACACAGTCATGAGTATGTTACTTTACTCTTAACATTTATCCTTTCTTAATTACTGTATAAATTTTTGAAGCTGAGTCTGAAAGAAGACTTTCCAACCGAAGAAAGTCACAACAGTACATTACAATCTGTACCAAGTAAACACTAATCATAACGAAATACTGGTCGAAATATTTCTCTTTTTTTCTCCACGTCTCTGCTCTACATATTTATCAACGTTTATATTCGAAATTCGCCAGTCACCCACTGACCTCAAGACATCTTTTGAGCTGTAGCGCCATCAATACTTACCGAAATACGTGCTGTTATCCTTGTACGCCGGGTTTTTTGTTACCAATCGAAAACAGACGCTTGTGAAACTTTAAACCGACTCTCCGCGCTGATGCGTTGCTAACGAATACTTCCTTCAGCGGTCGACTAAACTACGGAACGCGCGCAGTGAATTTTTTAACGACAAGAATTAGTTTTTTAGTGCGGTGCGTCGCATGAGCCCTCGTGTCCCGTTCGCACCTACCCTTTTTGGATCATAACTTTTTTTTGATTTTATCGAATATCTGTGTATTGTGCTGTAATCTGTATTTTGTTGTTTGAAATCTCAATTATAGTTATACCCAATAAAGTTGTATAAATGTGAGCATCGAGAGCAGTATATATGAGAGCAATGAGAAAAGGTCTTGATGTCAAGTTCAATGACAGGATCAGACGCAAACAGTGCTGCAAAAGAAAAAAGCCTCTGTTTAGTAAAAGAACAAGGAAGATGTAGACTTTCTCTTCCCGGGTTTCCGCATTGTCTCGTTTCGTTTCATTGCACAAAAAAATATAGTCCACATTACCTGTCTCTACCCAGGAATTGAATTAAGTAGTGCAATCGCTGAAGGAAGTCCGATACATAGCAATGAAGACAACAAGAGCTGAAACGTGGAAGAAAGGATTATCACATTACTGAATAACAAAGAAACATTTCTCCCTTATTTCTCAATGATATTTAGTAATCTCTCGCTAAAGATGTAACAGAAAAAAATGTCTTGACGAATAGATCCGATTTTTTTTTTCAGCTAAACTGAAGAAATCGAAACGATGTGCGAGTCTCATAAGTTGACTGAACCGTCCTCGTTAAACCACATGGCATGTTTGGTTTTTCGTCAATCACTAACAGTGACATTTTGTGTTGATAACACCACTTAAAAGAGGTTTCATTTAGAGAAGTGGTCGAAACTCCGCCGACTATACTATGCTATACTCGAACAGGGCACACCAAACCATAAAAATATGTGGTGGCCTCTGCCTGCACCCCCTTCCTCAACTTCTTCAACTCTCTTATGACTCTCTCTTACTTCCTCAACTCCCTTATGAGATGGATCCAAACCTCACATCGAGAATCAATACTAAGATGCGGTTACAATAGA
Source organism: Pavona decussata (assembly GCF_977016875.1). Lineage (NCBI taxonomy): Eukaryota > Metazoa > Cnidaria > Anthozoa > Scleractinia > Agariciidae > Pavona > Pavona decussata. Next base: position 567,261 of record NW_028145458.1, read on the forward strand.
CCCCTTAAGCCGTCCGTATTTTACTGCGACTTCGTTGGGCCGGAAACGTGACGACCAAACTTCGGTCGTTCTCGGCGGCCTGGCGAAGCTTCATTGTGTGACGTTATCGGAGCTTCGCTCTGAAGACTATCTTATCAATTCACTTAAAGTAACCTTATGGTTTGCTTCATATGCAGGGTAATCATTCAATTATACTAAATCGTGTTTTCATGTTTTCGGGTTCTGAACAAGTTGTGTATTTTTGGAACATTTCCGATGGTGTTGGTTAAAAGAGAACTTCCAGCGAAGCTGAGAACAGGTCTGGAGGTTGAATTAAGTGGCAGACATTGCGTAAACAAAGGTGAATTATGTGACTGAGAGTCGGAAGAAAAAATTAATCAAAATAGTGTCTATGATTACCCTGTTCAAAACGTTGTTGTGTATGCGCAGTTGTGCAAACGCTGAAAGAACCCAGATTTAGTGAGGTCGGGAAACAGAACTGAAACATGGAGGAAAAATAATATCTGATTTCAAGAACAAGAAAATATTTTGGCCATTTTTTTTTTTCCTGGTTTATATTTTCTCGTCACAGATTGTGAAGACGGCGCAGAAATAAACTATATCTGACAATAACGATTTTAGTTTGTTGTTTTGTTAAAACAAATCGTAACTATTACGACAAATTAAGTGAATTTCATAATTTTACCATCTGCGTGAAACTATGGCAAATGCTTTTGGCCAGTAACTTAGCTTAGTGATAAGTCACGGGAAAAAGAGCTGACACGCGGGGATATTATGTTCAGGACAAGGAAACATCAAACAGGCCAACAGATCGTATATAAACGGTTGACTTGTACCGTTTGTCTTCATTTTCAGCGGAAAGTTGGAAAACTCTCTATTACAAGAAGAAAGAACTGATCCAGTGCTGTTCCTTGGTGTGAGAAGCTGACATGGTAAACTTACTTGAGAATTACGCTTTTGTTGCAACTTGCAACTGTTTTAAAGCACAAATGCGATGAGTTTGACTTTTTGGTTTAAACTTCTGTCTGGGTCGGACATATAAAGCGATAAAACCACAGCGAAAAAACAGTATTCGAGCGGAACACAACGAGTTTAGTGTCACTTGCTCACGACAGCATAACAAACCGAGTCGAATCTCATCCTGAATTACAAGCTTTTGGCAAGCCGTAATAACCTACACAAAATACAACAGTTAAAATTACTTTACGAAAGCAAAATTCTGATAACATAAAACAAGCTAACAACCTTACCATATGATTGAGACGACACGGTAAGCGGTAAGAATTCACAACCCGAACACATTATTGTTCACGAGCGCTTGACCACATGCTTGGGGAAAAAAGACACGCTACTAAGGCATTAAGGTCTTACGAATGCGCAACTACAAAAAACTTGGAACGGAGCGGATCAGCGACTATTGTTGAGGAATAGCCTCAACAACTTCACTTCTTTGTTTCTCTTTCCAGGAGTTCAAAGCGTTTGTTCTGTGCTTTGTTTTCTTTGTTGCCGCCTCGGGAGCTTCAGTTTGTAAATGCGGAGCAGAAGAGAGAAAGGTAATTAAGTGATTTAATTCTTCTTCATTAATTTCAGTTTCTTACCAATGCAACTAAAGAAAAGAATTTGATCGAATTACCAAAGAGCTAATCTCTATCATTGTTAGTCTTTCTCAAAGTCGCTCGCTCGCTTCTCATTGAATGGACCTGGCGCGAGCAGACATGTCCACGAACATCAGTGCAAAGTAATCGAAATTTACTGTTGTGGAAAGCACTCAAATTTTGTAAATGTTGGGTTAATGTTTCAGTGTATGGATGAAATCCAGATGATTCGAACTTTTGAGTCTGCGAATGAAATTCTAAAGTGTGACCATTCATAAGCCACGGAGCAGTAGTTTCGTGTTGTTACCTTCTCGTCAGGATTGTAAAATCTCTCAAATAGTGCGCTCAGTTGACTAGAAATAAAGTACCATCATAATCTTGTATTTTTCTATTTTATAAAAAAATAGTCTTTTTGATTGATGTTAAGGCTGCATGACAGAAGGCAAGGCAAAGTTTCTTAACTGTCCGACAAGGAAACCGAGACCTTACACGTTCCGAACAATGGTGATACCAGTCCCAATTCCCCTGGAGAGGTGCATGTTATCTACGATTTTAAGCAGGTGAGTAGTAACAGGGAGGACTTAGAAGGGTCATATTAGTTGGGGGATAGCTGGGGAGTTTTTGGTATAATTTGTATTAGATGTTTTCCTTTTCTTCCTACATCAGTAGTTAATAAATGTCTTACCTACCTACTTTACTTTACTTTACTTTACTTTACTTTACTTTACTTTACTTTACTTTACTTTACTTTACTTTACTTTACTTTACTTTACTTTACTTTACTTTACTTTACTTTACTTTACTTTACTTTACTTTACTTTACTTTACTTTACTTTACTTTACTTTACTTTACTTTACTTTACTTTACTTTACTTTACTTTACCTCACTTTACTTCACTTCACTACACTTCACTTCACTTCACTTCACTCTACTCTACTCTACTCTACTCTACTCTACTCTACTCTACTCTAACTTACTTTACTCTACTCTACTCTACTCTACTCTACTCTACTCTAACTTACTTTACTCTACTCTACTTTACTCTACTCTACTCTACTCTATTCTACTCCACTCTACTCTACTCTACTTTACTCTACTCTACTCTACTCTACTTTACTCACACACGCACACACAAAAATTACAATAAACAAGGGGAAGTGCACACGCAAAATCTACCTTACCTTACCTTACTTTACTTTACTTTACTCTACTCTACTCTACTCTACTCCACTCTACTCTACTCTACTCTACTCTACTCTACTCTACTCTACTCTACTCTACTCTACTCTACTCTACTCTACTCTACTCTACTCCACTCTACTCTACTCTACTCTACTCTACTCTACTCTACTCTACTCTACTCTACTCTACTCTACTCTTCTCTACTCTACTCCACTCTACTCCACTCTACTCTACTCTACTCTACTCTACTTGACTTTACTCCACTCTACTCTACTCTACTCTACTCTACTCTACTCTACTTGACTTTACTCCACTCTACTCTACTCTACTCTACTCTACTCTACTTTACTCTACTCTACTCTACTCTACTCTCCCTCACTTTACTCTACTCTACTCTACTCTACTCTACTCTACTCTATTCTACTCCACTCTACTCTACTCTACTTTACTCTACTCTACTCTACTCTGCTTTACTCACACACGCACACACAAAAATAACAATAAACAAGGGGAAGTGCCCACGCAAAAACTACCTTACCTTACCTTACTTTACTTTACTCTACTCTTCTTTACTCTACTCTACTCTACTCTACTTTACTCTACTTTACTTTACTTTACTTCCTACTTTACTTACCTACCATCTCTTTACCAACCAACCACCCACCCACCAAAAAACCCAACCGCCCACTCTTCCAATAACCAACCACCCTCGCTCGCACCACCCAATCAATCAGTCAATCAATCCATTAAAACCTTGCTGACGTACTTATTAGCTAGCAATCGTAAAGCTAAGTTACTAATAACTTGTTTATTTTTGTCTTATCTACTGCTATAGAAATTGGCCATGACTCGAATGTCTAACCAGAAGGCCTGTTTTCTGAGTAACTCGACTGAAAATCTCCCAGAGCCTGCCGTTCTCGCAAAACTGCTTGAAATTGTAAGTAACAAAATCGTCTAGTGATATTTCAGACTCGTAAAGGAAAATCATATGAAATAGTGCAATATTGGGCTATGGTATAATCCTAGGACATGTAAAGATACCTTCTAATATATGTTTTATTTCTTAATTCTGCTATTCCGCCGATCGCGATTACTTCCTCGTTGTAAACGGAGACGGCGTTGGCATTTGAAGTTGAGAAGGAATTTAGTTTTTGTTAGTCACCATGTCATAACTTTTTTTCAGTTGAAAGTTTACTTTCAGATACTTTGGTGTTCTTGGGAGGTAGTGCCTAGTCCCTTATCTTTCTTCGGGATGACAAAGCGAACGAGACAGTCACGCCAACGCAAACACTTGACAACTGCCTCCGGCGTTATAGTTTCCCTCTGTGTAATATTTGTGTAAATTCGAACCCATCCGCTCGTATCCACAGGAAGCCTCCCAAGGCCCATCCCAGGTAAGAACTGAGTCACCAGTTCGTGAACATGTGGTTGTTGGCACTGTCCATGATCGTTCATTTCTGAGTGATGAGATGGCCTCCCTGTGCGCTAAGTTTCCCATCTATCGCGTCAAAGAAAGAAGCCTCATGTTGGATGTGGAAAAACAGGAGCTCCTTAAACGTATGTTAAACTGCTTTTACCTCAAAAGAAAGCTTTTAAAAATAGTTCATAATTTTTTACTGAAGGCGAAGTGATTTGGGAATATTTTCGGAGAAGCGGTAACGATAAAAATTCACCAATAGTGACTCAAAAAACGAAACATTAATTTGGTATCATTTTCAGAGATGAATTATTTCGAACTTAAAAAGATGCTTGAAACGTGCAAAGCAATCAGTTTAGGTCAAAACATTGTATCGTATCACGACAAACATGTACTTTAAAAATAAAATGCAAAACGAAGACACGATGCAGCAGTAAGGTAACACCGCTCTTTTTAAACTTCTTTTTATCTGATAAAGAATTTTGAAACGAGAATCAAGAAAAAGTAAAAAATCACTAACTGCATACAACTGAAAGCAATTGAGATTTAGATACATACAGTTTTATTAAGTCCAACGCGCAGAGCTCTAACTGCGCGTTTAATTAAAACATAACGGTATGGCGTAAACGTCAAGTTCACACTAAAAAGGGCAGGGATATTTTGTAGAAAGCCGCATGAAATTGTTGCTTCACCTCTTCTTGTATTTGTATTTTTTATTTACTCCACATGATCATATTACATCAGGTTACAGTACGTACAAAATGGTGTATGACCTTTAAAATTACGTTACAATATTTGTTGAGATAGAAAAAAAAGAAGAAGAAAAAGGAAAACTCATTTTAAATAGAGGAGAAGAAAGACAGAAAACGTTTTACAAGGTCGTGTGGCAGTGATTAATACTGAGCAAAATAATACTGGAAGAGAGCTCGTTTAAATAGTTGTTTTGTTGGTTTTTGACGAATAGATATGGGAATATCATTCCAGTGATAGCATCCAATAATGGTTGGGCAAAATTTCCTAATATTTATTCTGAAAGGACTAGGATTCAGATGTTGTAGGGAAGCAATTCGAGTGGTGTAAAATCTTTCAAGGTAAAATTAGCAAAAGTGCAAAAGCAAAAGCTTCACCTCTTCCATCTTAGCAAGAATGGCTGAAAACGTTTCAACGAGAGTTATCGTCTCTCCCTCATTGAGAACCTTGTTGTTCTCTGCCGATATAATGTAACGGAAATGTCCTCACCTACAAAGCAGATGCACTGATATGCGTGAGCCAGCTACGTTGGCTTGCTAAATCCTTCTTTTGAAGATTCAAGAGTAGACTTGACTTTCCGTTGCGCAGACTCAAGTTAGTTTGTCTCCTATTTCCTTTCAGTGGACTCCTCTTTTCGCTAGACCTCGGCGCGTGCCGCGTACATGCGAATCCCCATGCCCTTGGTCCTGTGATAGAATCACCAGACTCACCTTAATGAGAGATACTGACGGACAGCCTTGTGTTATATTGCAGGAGCAAAACGCGATTGTGTAACTAAAACAGTTTGCTACAGAACATGCGTACTATTGATATTTTTTTTGTTCTACTGATTGCTACACGATTCAGAGGTGCACGGATGACAAATGAGGACAACTGCTGGATGCTAATATGACGGCAAGACCGTGATAAGTGGCTAAACGACATTTTACAATAACTGTCCAAATTCCCGTGCGCTGATTGGCTCGTAGCTATTGTCTATAAGAGTACAGACAATAAAAATGACGTCAGATGTAACGTGCGCGCTTTCTCAGAACGAAAAATATAGCCAATTCCGCTCGTACTTTTTCCATGTTATTGTAAAAAACAAATCGACGGCAGTTTTCTATGGTCTATACTCTTATAGACCATAAAATGACGCCATAAAATGTCCAAAACTTGGCAGTGAAACCACTCGCCTGTGGCTCGTGGTTCCACTTGAGTTTTGAACATTTTTTGACGTCATTTTATGGTCTATAAGAGTATAGACCATAGAAAACTGCCGTCGATTTGTTAAGTAGAACATAATACTTATTTGATTATAATGAGGCCTTTGTACAATGTTGAGAAGTCATTTTAAGGTTATTTTTTAATACTAAGGAACGAATTTTTGTTGGGGTGGAAGGGAGGACGTGCTAACAGCGCTTTCATGATCTTACTCTTATTTTTTCCAAAAGTTACCCAATCGCCATTTTTCGTATGTGAACATATTTCTGTAAGAATACAACTTTCTGAGCTCTTTGATTTAGGAAAGACCACTTAAGATTGCCAAGATACATCACTTTGATAATTTTGTAAAGGAAGGTGAAAGGTTATCAAGTTCTTGATGTCATTTACATCTTCAGTTTAGAGTCCTTCCGAGAGCTAAATGGTCAGGAAGAACTGAAAAATTCGTGTTTAGATGCTTTTACAAGAACAGTTATGTGTTTGCTATAATACAGTCGACAAATAACCTGAATTGCTTCCAAATCAGACTGTTCACAGTCCCCTGTTTTTCCGTGGGATTTTCGAGTTCGTACGCTTCGATCAAACTCCAGCCGTCTTGGTTTGTAAAGGCGAGCCGAAAAATAGGGGACTGTGAACAGTCTACTTCCAGATTAGCTTAAAAGGTCTGTTTAAGACAATCAGTTTAATCCAATGTAATAAACCTTGTTGCTCAACACAATAGAAAAAATGATTCAGGGTAGCACGTGTTATTAGTCATTAAATATTGAGAACGATTTTTTTTATCTTTCAGCGTTTCTATCATAAAGTTATAGCCGAATCTTTAAGCGAAATGTTTATTCTCTTCTTGTTAGTAGCGATGTTTAGTTAACGAACAATAATAAAACAAGTAATTATAAATAAAGCCACTTACTAATGAAGAACTGTGTGAAGTCTTTTTTAACCTGGAGGGTCTTTGAAATCAGAGCGAGTTTTCTTTAACCTTAAAATGATTACCGCGAACAAAACCAAAATAACAAACATATTTTTTTAAAATAGGTCACAGGCCAAACACGACTCCCGCTGGTCGCTAAATGTACCTTAGACCTCTGGATAGTGCTCTCCCGAGTACGTTTCTAAGAGGTTTTTCCTCAGTTTTTTATCAAAATGTGGTGAGATCTCTCGGCTGAATGGTGTTGACCTTTTGATCTTGATCATAAAGGAAAATACTCAAATTTACTGAATGGAGGTTTTCTTATCATTTTGAGCTGATTCGATTAGTTCCTTTATGCCGTTCTGTACGTTATCTCTTTGGCATTTGTTTAGGCTTATCGGCTCAGTTAACTGCAAGATTTCAGAAATAAATTTTATCTGTTAAGACATAGGATCCGTAAATTTCTTTTCTCGTGATTTCATGTTTATGCTATCTATCTACAGTAAGATTGCAGGATGTTTGTTTATCATTGATATGAGACAGAGTCTAAAAGGTCTACGTCATTACAAAGTTGTTCACTGTTGTCTCTCAGTTTCAAGAGCTATGGCTTCTTGCAGTTATTTTCAGCTCCCTTGCTTTGTGGCCTCAACACTTTTAGGTATTGCGTTCTTAGAGCCGACATGTACCTCCACTGTTTTGTGGTTTTTCTCGCATCTAACAGATATTTAAAGCTAAGACAGTCAGCAACTGTCTTGTAAGTCTGTACGTGGTTTGTCATAAGTACGTAAATTATGATATCCACAATTTTACTGACAATGTACCAACTGGCGCTTTTTTCAATCTTCCCAGCCAATGACATCACGGCTTACTGATAAACGACCAATAACATCTCGACTTGTTTGGCCAATCAGGTTAACAACCAGAGACATTTATACCATCTACTGACGTTCCACAATTTACTTGACGCTGAAGATGACTTCCGCTCAGGTTGTCGAAATGTCAGTCAATGCCAACTCAAATAGTCCTTCTCAGGACTACAATGACCCGGATGATCATAATTTACGAACATATGACATGGCTCCTGGGTTCAAACCATTTACAGTTTGGCGTTCCGTTGGACGACAGAGTGAACATCGTCATAAAGTATAGGACAACAACGTCGGTTCAACAGAAGCAACGTCAGAAGTATACGACAACAACTCTGGTACAACCACTGCTGCATAGATCAGTTGGCCGTTTTCCGGCCGGACTTAGACTTAAGTCTCCGTTGAACCACAGTTCAGATCGTCAAAGCCACCTGCAGACGATTGGTTCGAGCATGGATTAACAACTGTCACAGAAGACTGAACTACTACAACAACGACTTGACAAACTTAAACAATGATACCGACTACTGAGCTAACAAGACGGAAGAACAACACCGCAACAAAGCTCAACTGAAACTAACGCAACTACAACGTACTAAAGAAGACAGACGACAACTGGGTCAGGAACATTACCGACTTCCCATCCCTTAAGCAAGACTGAAACCCAGGTACTCTCCTACGGACTTACATGTAAACACTCAGTGACGCCTAAAGATATACCAACCGAGACTATTGTATCTAGTGTTGAGGTGATTTTGTCTCGTCAGAGAGAACTATCGGAATCGGCCAAGGATAAAATCAGAAATAAAATTGCTTCTACTATACAATCAGCCTCCCTAACTGACAGTAACATGACTAATGACGAACGACAAACACTGAAACGACCGAACACTGACCAAGACATCGTCATACTCTCCGCTTACAAAGGACGAGTGACTATTGTTATGGACAAGACAGACTACTACGACAACATGCACACACTAGTCAACGACAAACAGACATACGAAATACTAAAACGATATCCGACGCCAGCACTTCAACGTGAACTTAACAGCAAACTACTTCAACTTAAAAAAACTGACGTTACTGACATGACATGGAACAGACTGAGGTGCCGTGTACCGCAACCACCTAAACTCTTCGGACTACCAAAACTACACAAACCTAAAACACTTATGCGACCCATAGTCTCGTTCTGCGGGTCTCGGACTTACCAACCGTATAAATACTTGACAACTGTACTGAGACCTTTGACAAATGAATCGCGGCACAAACTACAGCCCACCGAGAACTTTATTGACGCTATTAAACTGACATTAAGAGAATTTGTGTTTAAAAATTGTACCAACTTAAAGATAATTTTTCCTCTTTTTACGTTACAAGTCAGAATCATTTGTAAGGTAAGGTTCGGGCGTAAGTTTTGTTTACAGGATAATGTTGTCTTCATATGAAATCATTACTTTTTTTGTACAATGAGCCTTAAGGCTTTTCGTTGTATAACAAACAATATTAATTAATTTCTCGTGAAATGTTCGCTAGCAGTTTCAAGAATAAACATATAACGTGTGTGTTTGTAGAATGACGTGCTTTTGACACCTTTTAAGGTGTCACCATTTTAAAAAATGGTTACCGAGGCACAAACGGGGTAAAACAGACATCGGTGATTAATTTTTTAATTTTTTTGTTTTTTTCTTTTTTCACTGTTCTTCAGTTAATATTTAGCCTACAGGCGCACGCACGTTTTAAGCAGGTTCTCTCAGTTTATACAGCACTGCCGACACATCCGGGATACCGTTAATGGCCTTAGCGATGAAAATTACTAGGAAAATGACCGTATAGAAAACAATGTTGTGATCGTTTGAAACGTGTTGTTTCAGTAAAAATATTCCAACAACAGGTAATGTGCTTTCAGAGTCACGAATCATGATTTCAATTCCATCGCGAGGGCGTAAGAGTTTCAGCGTGTTGAACGCAATTTCCTTCTTACTTTTATAATCAAGATTAATCATAATACGTACAGTAAAAACAAGCTTGCGAAAACAAAACAGGTTTGCCACAATTTCAACAAGGCGCTGTTGAATCCTTTACTGAACACACACAAAGGCCGTACCAGTAGCCCACACATAGGTAATGCATGGTCGTCTTAAAATCAACATCGATCATTTCCTGTGATGTTTCTAACAGAAACAAATTCATGCTGCAATACCTGTTAGCTTTGAAACGACGGCATACCCTTCAAAGAAACGTGTATGTGCAACTACTTTTTAGATGGCCTTTGATACCAGAAATTATCCGTTAGTGTAATGTTGTCTTAGTAGTCTAGTAGACAAGTACATGAGAGATAATCTAGGAGAAGTCATCTTAGTTATCTTGGTTTGCTGAGAGCTAATCCAATCAAATTCAAAAGCTCCATCGCAGTAAATTTCCAATCCATCACATGCCGCCATTAAACTTTTGTTTTCTAGCAAGATAATTATCATTAAAAAAATAATAAGCAAGTGAAAATTAACTATACAAAGGAACGACGTTTCGGAGTCACGACACCATTTTCCTGCTAAGACGACTCTGAAACGTCCAGTTCGTTTCAATCGTTAATTTTCACTTGCTTACGTATCACGAAACCTTCACTTATAAAAAAATTTAAACTCTTAATTAATTCTTACTGCTTTTATCTATTCTTAGTCTGTTTTGCAACGTAGTTTCCGCATAAAATCATCAATCATCAATTTTTGAGCTACAAGTAACAACGAAAGGAAAACCTTGTCGAAAATCGCGGAAAAACTGAATTTCCGTATCCACTTCCTGCGGCCGTGACTCTGAAACCGCTAAATCATTGGCTGAACAAAGTAATGGAAAGAAAACAACCGCATCTTTTTCCGTAACCGAACAGATAAATTCTAAATATCTTGCCGGATGACAGGTAAGGAGAACGTAATACTCTTTTCTTACAAAAATGAAGTAAACTTATTTTCATCGGAATTTTTAAGCCAATGTAAAAGCCACACTTTTCTGCGTGCAGCTTCAACGAAAGATTTTTGTCTTTGGTTTTCCTGAGTTGTATTGAGTGACTCAAAAATGTAATAAACGGCAATATTTTTATTTTTCTTTATTTTTTAACAACAACACTCCCACGTTTTTAAAAGAAAAGCATAATTCTTTCACGCAATGCCACCGATCAACATCACTCAGTCTAAAATGCTAAAGATAATCGATTGTTTTAAAAGTGATTACAGCGCTGTGCTCTTAGATTGAAAACAGGTGAAACCCCTTTGCCACTTCTAAAGTCGGCAAAAAGGTTTCTTGGGGATGGTTCATGACCTGCTATATTGTGAATAACTCCAGAAAAAATATGTCTATTAAGGTAAGAATCAAAATAAATCAAAGAGTTGGTCTGAGTCAATGCTAAAGTTTACAAGGAATTGAATCAAGTCTCTTCATTCACGGCGGTCCGCTGATCATATGTTTGTTGTGAAAACCGACAAAATCAGAGGTATATGTTTTGAAAACTAGAACTGTCACACAAACGTGTTGACATAACTTTTAGCAGGTGAATCAATCACGTCTTCATTCGCAGAGACAAGTAAACAATGCCAAATGATGACCTAAATAAAATGCCGACAAAAGCACGATAGAAAACGTCCCCCAAATAATTCATACACTAATAAATTTTCCCGGACGTTTAAAGAAACAGACCTCGGCCTGTTCATTGTATAGTTAGTAAGTGGCGCTTTCAACTCCCTTTAATGTATTATCCACACAACGAGGCCGGATGCTAGGCAACAGTTATAAGGAACTGCAGTGACAGTCCCCACAATGACACAGAGGTCTTTACAAGCTACAAGTTCCTGTGGTCTTGATATACACAGAAGGTGCAAGGTGAGCTTATCTTCATGTTTTCAAACATTAAACCTCAGTTGTTTGAAATTAGATTTTAAGAACCTTGTAGTTCTAAACTTTCGCTATAATTCTTGTTTTTTTTTTTTTTTTTTTTCGCGGAACAGTGTCATAGTATTATCGACAGGAAAATTTTCTGTTCTAATTTACATTACTGACTTTATGTAACTGAACTGACCCAAAGCAGTGACCTCAATCTGAGATCTGATTTCTTCTGTGATCAAAATGGTTAAGAAATCAACAATACAAAATATTTATTCGGTTTCACCAAATTTTTCCATGTTATGGTCACTCCAAAAGTTAATATCTCTCCCAGCAGGATACCAAAACCAAAATAAATACAAATGCCGTACTTCGAATCTTCATAACGTCATAGACTCCGAAATAATCATAAAACAGAATTTCATTAAGGCTAGTTGTTCTTTGACAACAAGCCCCCAACGCCTACACCGAACTCAACACCGCTCGGTAAAATTGTTAGCTTTCAATAAACTCAAAAAAGTAGTATATATTCACCCAAGCTGTAAGTAATTAGTACTCTGAAGCTGTGTTTTGAAAATAAGCAGGCAACATTTTCAACCACAATAAAGCGATCGAATCTGATAACAGAATTAGCCTTTACTGAAAATCCACAGCTGGTCATCAGTAAAAGAGAACTTTCCTAAATAAATAACAAGCCTCCATTAAGTTAAAGCTACAAATTCACCCTTTTTATTGCATGAGGGGCAAAATTGGAATTCGGCCTGATGAAGAATAGCAAGGCTAGTCTTTACAAAAGCATTCAAGTCTATACCACTAAAGTGCTTTCGTCAGTGTTTTACTACACATGATGTTTTCACAAAACTAGTAGCTACTAGATGATTATCTATTTCAAAAGAGGACAAATTATCCCATCGCAAACGATAGAAAATTATTGAGCCGTAAAACGACCAAACCTTAGAATTTTACTGTAAAGGAATTATCGTTGTACAAGTTCACTATTTATTTTAAAAGAGAGCAACTATCCCATAGGAAACAATGAAAAAATTCTTGAAGCTGAAAACGACCAAATCTCAGAATTTTACTTTAAAGGCTTTACAGTCGTTTTCGAGTTTTTTTTTTTTTTTTTTTTTTTTAATCGTTTACGATGGGATTATTTGTCCTCTTTTGAAATAAATAATCGACTACGCAACGATTAATCTTGATTTTGTGCCATAAGCAAATTTCTTATTGCTTTAGATGAGGATTATCGGCGCCTGTCTTGGAGTGCTGTTCTTGGTACCCTGTTTCGCTAAGACAGTGGAAGATGCATGTCAGTCTCGCTGTCACTATAAGTGGGAAATGTGTTTAACCTTTTGTGAAACTCCTCTCGAATGCACGGAGTGCAACACCGAGAAAACAATGTGCAGCAAACGACTCCAATGCGAAGGGAAAAGAGGATTTCAAGACTGGAAATCAAAACTTCTCAAGAGGGCTGGATTAATGCAGGACGAAACTGAAGATTTTCCATTCATCAACAAAAAATATTACTAAGTTCAAAATTCCTAATGGGTGATTTTTTTTGCCAAACGTGGAAACGACAAGCAATAAAGTATAATGTAACATCGGTCATATTTGCATAGTTAGACAGAAAGCCGTAACTAGTACGTGTTTTTTGGTATTATTTTTTGTTTTTAGTAAGTATCATTCACATTCAGGACAAATGAAAGAATTAATCAACATGAATTGATAGTGAGAATAAAGATTACCCAGAAATGCAGTCAACGCCGTCTCATTGTGTCTTAATAACAAATGGTTGACAAATTAATGATGGATGATAACGTTTACGCCGTAAGGTTCTGATAATTATCACTTTCAAAAATTATCTTTATACTGCAGCTAAGGGACAGCAATCGATTATTTTCGTCAAACTGATTCCATTCAAAATGCTTTTGAACCTTTTTTAGGTTTAAAAACCCGTAAAACATTTTGGCTTGGATTGTAAGCGTATATATTCACTCGAAACTTCTTATAAGATGGGAAACCTATTGCATTTTCTTTCTTTCTTCTTTGAGAAATCGCTTTTTTGCGGTAGTCAGATCTGGCGGCAACGCATTGTGGGGCGTCCCTTTATTTCTTTCTTTCTCTCTTTCTTTCTTTCTTTATTTATTTATTTATTTACTGATTTATTTATTTATTTATTTATTTATTTATTTATTTATTTATTTATTTATTTATTTATTTATTTATTTATTTTTTGGCAGGTTGTGTTGTCAGATTACTACAACAACAAATTTCGTACCATAAAAATTTCGAACCAACTCTTATTGTTGCTTTTTCAGTGCGGGAGGGGATTGACGGGAAAATTCAATAACGGGCAGGCTTAACGTCCTGACCACCAAGAGATCCTCTCTTGTTACCACCTATGTACGTTGTAAAATAGGTTCACACCGGCCCTCGCGTAATTTGTTTTCGTCTTTGCTTGGTACAAGTCGTTGCCAAACTGTTCACCTTGGTCTAAGCCAAAAGCTGCACGCAAAAGGTGCTGCAATTATAGCCCTTGTTCTTAATTGTCGTATGCTGCCGCATCCCTGTGACGTGGTCTGTCCGGCTCCGGTAAACGGCCGACATAAAGATATTTTAAGGTCTTTCCTGCCGAAGTGGCTACAAAGTTAGCATAAGGTCGGCGATTCCTCCGACATTCTGGCGATGAAAATGTATAATGAAACGTATATTTAGTAGTAGATTTTATCCTTTAATCCCAAGATGACAGAGGGCAAGGAGCATTCGTAAGACTTATAGTAAAGAAATCATTCCCAGTCCATCGACGATACGTGTTTGGGAGAACTGGGCTTCACCGGCCGGGGATCCCTAGATGCCCAGAACGGATGCGTAGTAGCAAAAGGAGGCACCGTCCTACAGACTCACTGATGCCCCTCAAATGTCGCTGAAGTACGTGCGACATTGTCGCCGGGCAATAATGTTCCGAGAAACTCGAGTTTTTTAAGACGGCCTGCTACAATAAAGATTTTTTCGCGGTTCAAGACCATGTGAGGACTTACAGATCTTAGCAAGGGTTGTTGGCAGTCCAGAAAGAAAATTAGGGGTAACCACGAATTTTTCAGAGTTGAATTTGTTTTGTATTTTAGAGCTTTTTAGAATTGTTGTTGCTTATACATCTCTGAAAAATGCGTGATTACCACCCATTTTCTTTTTGGATTCCACAAGATCTGCTGCTTATGGCCCTTGCTAAATAAACTGCGCAATACTGACTTCTATATTAGAAGGCGATACTATACCTGAGATACTGTTGCCGCATGTGGGAACATGAGCCGCTGACATAAGAAGATATCCCAGGCCTTTTTCGCCAAATTTCCTGCGAAGGTCAATTGGATCGACTTCACTGACTTTGTGCACAGGCACGTCAGCGATTCTTCCTGCTTGCCGGCGATACAAAAAAAAATATTGAGAACATATTCGGCGATTCCTAAGTGGTAAAATCTATGCCACAATGCGTTAAATTCCAAAATGACGGAGAGTATGTAGCTCGTACAAATGTGTGAAGCAAGCTTTCGCAATTAACCTGAGTAAAGGGAATATGAGACGTCTGCACGCAGGCTCGGCACCTGCGCAGTATGCCGCAGAGATACCTGGAGCCCTTCACTGGAAGTTGCCGGCGATTATATCGCAGGTACTTCAGTGGCATATGAGGGCAGTGATCCACTGCAAATTTTGATAAGTAGCACAACGGGACTTTTGTGGTTTCCTTAAGAAACGGAAATACTTTAACCCACCCCTTAAAACCGTTTCGGTACAGTTTTTGAGGAACATATCCCATTTTTACAACCAGCCTTTTAGCAGTCTTTCCTCTTACCGTTCGACAATTATTGGGTTTGGATTGATACTTGTCATGATTGACTTTTTAATGAAATCGTTATTGCCAACTATAAACAAAAAAACTTCGAAATCAGCAAATCATAAATTTTGCGCGATCCAGATTTGAATAATAAAAGAAATGTACAAGAACAATTATAAAATAATGTGTTTGTTTTAAAATAGATGGCAAAAACATTCTAAACCTTAGTTCGTGTAATGGACCTCAAAATTATGTGATGTTCTGAAACAAGGCTTGGCCTGAAATGTTTTTACGATTTATTTAAAATCAAAGAAAAATATTTTTTTGTATGTTTTATTTGCCATATACCGTAAAATTGAAGTTTACTGTTTTCAAGGTTTTTTGTTTATCGTCGTCACTGCTAATGTCATTTTTACTACAAGTAAAATATCAGTCCTGACAAACTTCGATCAAAATTTCCTTGTATCATTTCGGCCAACATAGGTCTACTAAAAAGCCAATTTAAAAATCTAGGTATAATCACCAAAACCCTGTATCGAAACTGTACCGACCCATTACACAACCAAAAATATTAACATGTGGAATTGTGGCTCAATTTTATCCTCGGTTCAATTTTCATTTCCCTTTGTTTTATACTCATTAGTATACATTACCATAAACCCGACAAACAAAGGAAAATAAAAAATTGAAAACTTCAAATATACTGCACTGTTAACCGAATACTTCATGGAAAGTGTGTCCGTATGGTCTTTGTTTACGCACGAGTTGGCGAAGTATCAGAAATCGAACGAGTGAGCGCAGCGAACGAGTGAGATTTCTAAAACAAACCAACGAGTGCGTAAATGCCATACGGACGCACTTTCCATGGTGTATTTTTGTTTATTACATGCATACTGAGATTTGAATTCTTGTTTAATAAAAGTTTGTCGTTACACAGATTCACGTCAAAAGCTCATAAAAGATGTAAGCTATGTAAACGGCCTTTCCGTTAGAAATGCAACATTACAGCAAACACAAAATATAAAAATATTGGTTGTAAAGTTTAATCTGAGTCGGACTCCTCAATTCGGACTCTCTTCCATATCTTTTCAGTGGTTTCAGGGATGGACGCTCGGGTTTGAATAGTTGGCGAGGTAGTAAGTGCGTTGACGGAAATCGTAAACTGGCCTCCACTTATTACAGCTCCCTGGAAAAAATTCATCGGAGTTTTACTCGTGCTTGCGGCGGCAGTTCCGCTAGTTGAAGTACTAGTAGTCATCTGTGTTTGAGATGTCCTGCTCAAGATGCCTGATATAATTTTTTTGCTGGTTAAGGTTCAAGCCACTGTAGTTTGTCTGATGTTATGCACGTTTCTGTGCCCGCGGAATATCGTTATCATTAAGTTTTTGAATCACGTTTACGAGCACTATGCTTGGTGAGACGCTTGTTGTTGGTGTTTGCTTTCAAAACCATCGTTTTCATTAACGTGTTTAGTTTGTTTACACCCATTGGTGCCGCCGAGTGAGCACTCGGATTTCTTTTTTCCGAGTATGCCTGCGTCACTTTCTTGAATAATCATCATTCTCATTCATTCACCAGGCTGGAAATATACCATCACATTTCTCTCATATACCACACGTTCGACATTCAAATCCTAGCAGTATGCAGGATGTTTGTCCCATGAACCTAGTTTAATGACCTTAGCACCCACGAGTCTCCTGTAGCTCAGTGGTAGAGCGTCCGAACTAGTAATCGGAAGGTCTTAGGTTCGACTCCTGATAGGAGCACTCGGATTTCTTTTTTCCGAGTATGCCTGCGTCACTTTCTTGAATAATCATCATTCTCAAGAAAGTCTTTGTTGCCAAGTAAAAAGATTTATCATTTATATCACTTATGCCTGAGTATGGACTTCATTTGCTAAAATAACTGCCCATCACGCTTCTTCCTTTAGCCGTGCCAAACCTGGTAGGTTTTTTTTCCCTCGGCAAGTTTACATAAATTAACTTAAGCTTTAATGTTCTGTCCCAGTCATTTGTAAATAGTTCATTTAAGAAAAGTCATCGCGTATGGTTTCGAGTGGCTGTTAACTTTGATGTTTCAACTAATTAATAAACGGCGGTTATGTCCTTGTATCGCAGAGATTTGAGGAAAATAACCCTTTGCTCACCTTTTAACGAGAAACCACGATTGTTCAATTTATCAGTGGCACAATTATAGCTCAAAGCTCAAGGCAATTTTCAGTCTAGATATATACAGTGTCTTGCGTCCTCGAAATTGAAGACAGTTTAATAAAATTATTTAACAAAAACTTTACTAGTGAGCAGCACTCTGCGAACTATAGTTGTGTAACTCTTTATTTCTGCTACGCGTTTCGTGTGACTAACGCACACTTCGTCAGGGAGTTTAACAATACAACACGAAGCACCTGTATATATACTTAACTCATACTAGAGTTTACATTTCGTAAGAACACATGTACACGAGTGCTGCTCACTAGTTAACTTTTTATTAAATCGTCTGAGCCAACAAAGCAATGTAGTTCCTACAATGAACGTTACAAAAACTGCATCAGTTAGGTCCAGCAATGAAATAAAACGCGGTTATATTTTTCCGTATTTCACTAATTTTAACAACTGTTACCCCTAGGGCTTACTTGAATAGCAATAACTTTGACAGTCAACACAATCATACTCCCCGTATCATAACAACTAAACAAGGAAACATTCCAGTGAGCAACAAGATTTTCCTAGGATACATTTAAGAAATTTATCAAGACTGAGAGAAGCGTTTTGACTTCGTTTTTAGGTTGTTTGTTTGTTTGTTTCGTTTTCGTTTTGTCTTTCTTGGTGTCAGACCTTCGCTATCATTTTTTAATTTTGTGTGCGCTATTAGCATCAGATCTTGTGTATATGTATGCACTGTAATATAAAAACGGGAACGAAAAAGAGCGTTGGCACTAGCTAAAACTAAACCACGCAGGGGGAGAATATATCAAGCGACCCCTGTGCTAGTATTTTGGGCAGTTGCTTCCCGCGGCGGGAGGTTCAGCTGTATCAGCAAATTTTAACTAAGGTAATGCAAAGAAGACTGTCAACACGCTGGCGCTATTGCATTGAAACCACTCACAACACCAAACAAATGTTTGAGCAACATGATCAGGTATAAAAGAACACGTGAGTGATGTGTTTCCACACATAAGGACTGTGGGTGCTGATTAAACAACTCCTTTATCTGCGAAATGTTTTTTTTTTTTTTTTAATTTGTAGCTTTAACTTGAACATAGTTGTCATGGTAGCTTTACACCACTGAAACAATGAACGACCAAAGTGATATAAACTCTTTTGTTTTATTTTCAAAAATATACATGATAATCATTAACTTGAGTTTATTTCGTCGAGATGTGTTTCGTGTCCGCTGTTTTAAGATCTAAAATTCTTCTCCTTTTGTCTGCTTTTTTGGGACTATCCAACTTTTTAATGATCATCAATTATCAATATGCCAAACGGTCGGTCAAAGAGGATGTTAATCACATTAATGAAAAAGACCAAGCTCTCTATGGTGATCTCCGAAGACTGCAAATAGAAATCAATGAAACATTTCGGAGATTTGACCAAATAGAGCGCGTTGCTGGAAAAGCCTTCGAACAAGCTGCACTGTTTAAAGGAAATTGGACGCAAACAAGAAAAGATGATCAAATCAAAAATGGAAATCACGCTGCTGTACTCGACTGTAAACAAGCGCCATTTCTTTTAATACTAATTCATTCAAAACCGGAAAACGTCAAGGAGAGAGCAGCCATCCGAATGTCTTGGGGAAGACACGAGAACAGAATCAATAAGGTCAGCACGGGAACACAACACATACCAAGGTTAGTAACGGATTAACTTCAAAACTAATGAGGCTTGAGAGTTGAAACCCGTTTGAGCGATGAGGCATAAGATATTTAAAACAGTTGTGAGGATAACGAATAAATCTCGCTTTAAAAAAAATCAGAAAAATTAACAGGCTTCGAGAAGGAAAAAGCAAAATGTTCTACAATATCTCGATTCCCTCTATGCTCTGATAGTTTCTCTGCGCATTTGATCATACAAACATGTTAATTTACACATTATTAATCTATTTTAATTGCCATGCAGTATTCGATCACGACCAAACTATAAAAAACGCAGAGCAGTTTTGCTTATCTTTTCTTTTTCCCGTGATTGTTCGTTTTGGGATTTATTTGAAAAGAACTTTGACATGTTAGGGTGTCAACACACTAATTTGCTTCTGTTTTACTATTTTTTCTTTTTATAAACAACATTTATTTCAACACTTGCTATAAGAGCTAAAAGGGCTCATCTAGCGAGTTTATGATGTTTATAACGCATTTAAAAATAAAAATAAGTTTACACGACACATTCTCTTCTTCTGGTTTAAGATTGTGGAAGACAGTGTTTCTGTTAGGACAGACCCACAACCCAAAATTAGACGACCTGCTTCTGGATGAGGCCAATTTCTATGAAGATATTGTATTTGGAGATTTCATCGATTCTTACAGAAATCTAACAAGAAAGATGGCGCTTGGAATTCAATGGGCAGCTAAGCATTGCCAGGCTGAGTATGTCATGAAAGCAGACGAAGATTCCTATGTTAACATACACGAACTAATTTTATGGCTAAAAGAATATCAACGAAAGCAACAAGATGAGCCTTTGTATATGGGTGCAGCTCTGATAGACAAGGAACCTTTCCGTGAGCATGATAATAAATTTTATGTGTCGAAAAAAGAATACCCCTATGCAACATACCCACCCTATGCTTCTGGTCCCGGCTATGTGTTTAGTGGGAAACTATTGGCTAAGTTGTCTGAGGCTTTAAAAGTTGTAAGATTATTTCCTAATGAAGATGCGTGTTTTGGTTCTTTGATGCAGTACATAAGAGTTACTTTAACGGATAACGAAAGATTTGTCCCATTTACGATGCAAATAGCGCTCTACTCAGAAGATGAAGGTCACAGCTTATGCCAGTTTAACGGTCCTTTAGTGATTCATCGAATTTCAGGAAAACTGCAAATTCAAACTCATTTTAATGTCCTTATCTTAAAACATGTTCCGACCATATGCGAGCATATCAAAAGTGGGATAGGGGATCCCGATTACAAACAAGGTTTAGCCAGTTGGTTTTGAGTTTCCGTACTTAATGATACCTCAAGTGATGACAAAGAAACAGAGAAAAACTGAAAGTTATTTACTGTTAACACAATTTGAGTAGAGTGATTTTCAATTGATTGTCGAAAGCATTTTTTCGTTTGCTTTGTTTTTGCTTTTCTACACTCTGTAATTGGTTCGAAAACCTCGCGCCAATTTTTCGACAAGAAGAAGCAAAACCAAAACCATTGAGTTATGACTGGTTCATTGCGCTGTTTGCGTCTTCTGTGATTGGTCAGTGCAATCACTTTGGCTGTGGTTGTGCGACACTTAATTTAACAGTGCTTTATGATTCTTCAGTTTGTTTTTATTTGAAAACGCATTTCTTGTGGTCCCAAATATAGCTTATTTCGGCAAAACACTTTCCGCAGCACATCCGATTCTGGACAAACCCAAGTTGAAGTATCGTTTATTGGAGGCCCAGCTTATAATGCTTGGCTCTTTTTAAACAAAGACTCTAAGTTAGAACTGAACTGTATTTGCTTTGATTCCAGGGAGTTTTTCTTCCCTAATTCATGCAGATATTATCAAAGCTTGTATTTTAAAAGAGACCTCGACTCTTGCAAGAATTTAATGTCAAATTGTTAGCAATCTACGCTAATGAACCTTTAATACAACTGCTAGTTATTAACGGAATTGTCTGAAAAGGTGGGGGAATTTTTTATCTCTTGGTTTCCATAGCATCCTCGAGATTCTGCCGCTGACTTTTGGGGCTCAACGTCGGCACATTCCTAAAGGAAATGAACGCGGAAGCGATGATTAAATTTCGAAAGGGCTGAGGAAATTAAATTCCAACGTCTGTGATTCCAAAGAATGTTGATTTAGTCATCAACTGAGGCAGAAATTTACTTGAATGATTGAAATGGAAATATCCGACACAAATACAATTCACAAATGGTGTGTGTGCGGAAAAAACTGGCGCTAGGCATCAAAACGAGGCATTTTAGGATAAACAAAAAATAATTTTACAGCGAGTGCAAGATCACAGGGAGACTACTCAGCGGATAAGCTCTTTGATAGCAAGTTTTTCAGATCCGAGCAAGAGAGCTCTAGTGTTTCTTGGCTTGTCTCTTGTAGCAATCTCAAATGCAAAGTAGACACTCAAGTGAACAAATCGGTTGGATTTTTTGTTTCCGAATAATTCAACCTTCAAGCGTTCCTTCAAGACCTATTTTACTTCCCTTTTTAAAAATTACACGGAGAAAACCTGTGTAGTACCTGCTAGAGCGAGGATCTTTCCAACACTTTTTCGTATATTGCCCTCGAAGGTTTGAAGCAAAAAATTTAACTGATTTCTTCCCTTGAGCGTATACTTTGCATTTGTGATTGCCACAAGAAGCAAACCAATAAATAATAGAACTTAAACATGTTCGGAATAAGAGATCAGGTATCCGCTGATTACCCTCTCTGTAGAGCTTACACTCGCTGGTAAATTATATTTTGTTTGTCCTAAAACGCCTGGTTTTGGTGTCTAGTACCTTTTTTTTCCCGCGCATGTCGGCCATTTGTGAATACGACGTAGAGCGACACCGTTTAAGTTTTGAATTCCACCGCATACAGGAATTGAAAAAAGCCGAAGTAGATCGGCGTCTCGAAAATAAATCGTCTACGTTATCAGGGTTTCGTGGAAATTAACTCGAGTTAATTAACGATAGTTAATTCTTGTTTGTTTTTTTAAGGGGGGCTCCTTGCTTTCTGTTTTAGTTTTTATTTATTTTTTGGAATGTACTTGTTTGCCTGTCCAGTTTTTCCTTCTTTTTTTTCCCCTTTTTGAAACCATCACATTAACTTTAGTAATGCAGCGGCAGTGAAGGGATTCGGCAGATTAGAAGATCAGGGATTTTTAAATTAATTCTGTCGATATTTCTTAATTGGGGAGAGGCACATTCGCCTTTGAGGTAACAATAAGTTCCATTTGCCGAAACACAAATTTCAAACTTATCATGTTACCCAAGCGTTTACGAGGCAGATAATTATCTCTCACTCCTCGCACATGGCCTATGTGCATCAGAAAGTAAGGTATAAAAGCAAGAAAACCACAAAGTCATGATTACGCTAAATTCAGCTTCAGGAATCGAAGCTATCACATCTCAGTGGTTTTCAGCTACAGACATTGCATGACATTGGGGGACAAAAAATACTTGGTTTAACACGGGAAACAGAAAAACATGACAAGAGTGTATGTACCTGGATTGTTTCCACGATGTTTGTTTTTTTTTTTTTTGTTTTTTTTTGTTTTTTTGTTTGTTTGTTTGTTTGTTTGTTTGTTTGTTGATTTGTTTGTTATCAGTTATAACCTTTGATTTTCTCTTGTTTTGTCCCTTTTTTTCTTATTGAACCACTTTGTAGTAGGACATTCAATGGTGAATCTTGAGAGGAAACCTTAGTTTTCATAAGTGGTTTCTCCTGGGTTCCCACGCCATCGTGTTTCATAACTATGTATTATAAACCATGGGCAAAATAAAATAAATTGAAAATGAAAATTGTCTGTTTGTTTTTGTTTCGTGTTGTTTTTTGTTGTAGTTCTTTGTTTTTGTTGTTTCCGTTTTCTTTTATGGAAATGTGGCTGTGTAGCTTCTTCTTTTTTACTTCAGTTACAAAGAAAACCAGTCCGTACTGATCACAGTGTGTTGGGATTTCTGGTAATTTTTTTTACATAATTTTGTCGGTATCTCTTAAATGAGGAGCGCCACATGCGTCTTGAGGTAACAACAAGTTTGATTTTGTCGCAACACAAATTACAAGCTTCTCATGTTATCTCACATGGAAGAGGCAGATAATTATTTATCTCTCACCCCTCGCACATGTCTTGCGTACATCTCAAGACAAAGTGCAGTATAAAAGCAAGAAAACACCAAAGGCATCATTTTGCTTTACAACGACACAAGAAAGAACCGAAGCTATCACATTTGAAGTGGTTTTAAACATGTTGAGGAGAAAGGTTACAGTTCTCACGTTCTTTGTTTTGACACTTCTGTTGAGTTGGTCTAACGATGGATTAGGATCATTGACTGACATGAACATTAATGCCAATGTTGGAGGTACTGTGCTCTGAATTTTCGACGGTTTTAGCATATTCCCTTTTCTTTTTTTTCTTTTTCTTTTCTTTTTTTTTTTCATTCTGCTTGAAAAAATTTAAACGGGGTAGTTTCTCAAAATACGTGATTCCCTGGGGTAAAGTTTAGGGGCAAATTGTCAGTTCTAGAGTGAGGAACGGCTATGGTTCGAAAAAGTCCACTTCATAAAAATTCCTCTCCCGACTTCGTTATTTAGGTTGCGTTCGAGTGACTGTATTCCAAAATACGAATAAGCGAAATGATTGTTAGATTTCTCTTTTTAAGTAACGTTTGGGAAGACATTTCTTCCAACTTTCGCTGACACATAATAATTTACGAGTCATTTTGTACTGCAGCAACTCAAAAACCTCTCATGAGGGATATCTTGTCATCATTGTGTGTATTCTTATTCCAAAATAGGGAATGAGCCAATCACAATTTGAAGCGAATGCATGTAACTGTCGCCAAGCGCGGGAAAACGCGTGCGATGAAGACAGTCTCAAGTTTTGCTTTTCCTGGTTTATCCCCTTGACGAATAACACGGAGTTTTGATTAACACTGTTTATTGGTTCCGCAGAATGTATAGATCTTAAACCAACATTTTGCAAACTACTACGTCGAACCTACGGATGCTTGGTTTACAAAAACTTAGCATTCTCGCTTACAAACTGCCGGAGAACCTGTCATCTCTGCCGAAGTGGGGAAGGATTCCTTGCAGGTAGTGAAAACTTCGTAGCCTGTTTTATTCAGTAATTCCATCAATAAAAGTCATTTAGCCGAATGTACACTATAGAACAATCTCAACGTACGTTTTGTATTTTCCAAACCCTGACCCTATTTCAGACAAAATATATGTAATCTTTAGGGACCGGTTGTTCGAAAGCCGATTAACGCTAATTCCGGCCCCGATTAAAAGCATGACCGAGGTTAAAAACGTTTTTAAAAGCTAATTTGAAGCGAAAGTTAAAGAAAAGTCCAAAGTAAAAACTTAGGAGCAAAACCCTTTTGGAAGAATCTTTATTGATTAGCAATTAAACTCGAATCAAAGTTCACGTTAACCCAGGATTAGCTTAATGGGACTTTGAACAACTGCATGGACCCAGATCTGGCCACTATTGGTACTCGATACGATTCAACGGTATTTCAAGCAAACTGATTTTTAAATGGGAATTTATACAAATGAGAAAACTTTTTATGTGCACGCGAAAAAATGCAACCTCATATAGAACAAGTAGCGAGTCACTTGAAGCCTCCGTCTCCCTTGCTTACCCTTGGACTCAACCCTCTCGCTCATCTTTTTATTTTTACCTGGAGCTATTTCCCCTCTGTTCAGTTATTACACTCCATCGTTGCTAAACAAGCTATGTGATCTCCAAAATAACAATTGGGAGAAGCGTGGAGTAGAACGGGTTCGTCCCCTCAGTTAAGTATGCAGAGTAAAATATCAAGGAAGAACGTATTTGTGCCCCGGGGGGATTAGTTAAGTCATATTTTCTACCAAATATCCTATTCAAAGGAAATTTGAAAGCTTATTTCAAAGTGCGACAACTTGTTATTATAAAGTGTGACAGCTTCATTTATTACAAAGTGCGACAACTTGTTATTACAAAGTGTGACAGCTATTTTATTACAAAGTGTGACAAGTGTTATTACAAAGTGCGACAGGTATTACAAAGTGTGACAGTTTTATTACAAAGTGCGACAGGTATTACAAAGTGCGATGATTATTACAAAGTGCGACAGAACAAGGTGTTGAGAGACAAGTTGAAGTTAATTAAAAGTCTGGAAACATCAGTACAAGAGACTGTTCTTTGCGAATCGCTGGAGTGACAGCGCATTCGATTCTTTCTCTGAATTTCTCAGATTTTTCCCAGGCAAAAAATCTGACGTGTGCTCCGTGCATATGTACAATGATAATGGACGTATACGTACGCTTCGTGCATTGTGGAGCTATACAGAACTCAGTTTGATCAATCACAGTGCTTGCTTGACCCTGGCTATTTTATAAAACGCTATGAAGCCCTGGTCAAACGGCGCATGATAGTCAATGATAGTCAGTGATGATAGTCGATAAAGCGCGCGCACTCGTTTGACCAGCTATCATGCGCTATCATCGACGATCATCAACTATCATTCACTTTGAGCGTGTTCCAATTCTTCATGATAGTTGATGATAGTTTTCCCCGTTTGACCACGCGCATGATAGTTGATGATAGTTCTTCGGTCAGCTTTTTTTTTTCACCAGCGCCCTCAAGATTAATTTTCAGTTACTTCTTCCAACAATTGAAGGAAAACGAAGCAGGCAGCTGCCTTCTTTCGCCGCGAAAAAATTATCCCTGCGAAGTTTTGTTTGCGATATTGACACTTGGCAGGTGCCTGACAATAGTTTCTTTGAGCCATTTGACCACCCGCTTGATAGTTGATAATAGTGGATGATAGTTTTGACTATCATCAACTATCACCGACTATCATGCGCCGTTTAACCAGGGTTTAAATCATACCCGTTTGCAAACTTTCAGACTGATATGATTAAAATATATACCCATTTTCAGACCAATAAGTCTCATAAAACAGAACCAACCAAGAAGATTTGCTACTTGCTTGTTTTGTTTCTTCTACACAGGCGTAATCAACGACCAAGCCGAGACCTTCGATGAATGAAGTCCAACTGAAACGCTACCTTCTCTTTAAACAAATCATGCTTCCCACTGAATACATGTAATCTTTTTCATATTTTAAGATCACTATACTCTATTTATTGCAGTCTGGTTAAAATTTCTGTACTCTTTTTAACTTATTACTTTTGAAATTTGCTGGCAATAATAAACACTTGTTTCAATTATCGTGCATGGGTTTTGTTATCTTGGGCTTCTTCTTCTTAGGTGAAATGGCCACGTTGTCAATGTTTACGAGAAGTGTTCGAAAGTATTTTGGAACTGTTAATGTTAGGAAAACCCTTTATACTGAGAGCCAATTAATTTTATCGCTAATTGTCCTCTGTGGAGTATTTTCAGGGATTTCACAGCGGGTAAACCTTGGGACAACAGAGGCCACGTGACCTTGGATTCCAAACTCTCTTCGGTCCAACTCAGTTCTTCATTATAAAAACTAGACAGGAAATTCAATGGTACATCAAATGAACAATTTTCGGGAGGAAATCTCGATCATATTAAATATAATATAAAATATAAATAATATTCTTCAAGACTAGTGTCCTCCCCACTCCATATAATTTTTTGTATCTCATACTGTGTCGATGACTTCTTTGTTAATTCATATATCATCTATGAAATTACCATTTAGTTCGATGTAAACTTTGCCCTCGCAATCAGTCTTTTACGGTGAAACAAAATAAACAATATATATAAATGGAAAGATGAAAGACTCTTTGATACAATGGATGTGAGAAAATCAGAAGGACATGAGAAATGACCACCCGCTTTACATCACAAAAATCAACAACCATTAACTCCAAAAAACTCTTATGAGGGGTTTCTTGTAATCATTGTACAATGTATTCCTATTCCGGGATAGGGTCAATAGAACGCACCCAAAAATCAATGCCGCGTTTATTTTACTGTAAATCTGGTTCTGTTCATGAACATCATTAACAACATTATGGGAACATAAGGTCGCAACAAATAAGAGCTCCTTTAGTAACAAAACTTCATTCGTTGAAAGACAAAATAATTGTTTAAAAGTTTTCCGCTACTGATGCGGTGGTTTGCTAATGCCTCAGTTACGTGCACTCTTTTTTTGTATATAAGAATTTATTTTATAAGAATATCGAAGCTGAAATTTGCGAAATTTTAAGAATAAACCCGAGGCTAAGATTTTGAAAAGAATGTAATTTTTTATGTTGAAAGTTTGTAAATACAATACAACATTATTATGTGTTTTAACTAAACCGTATAAAATTCTTTCTTTCCCTAAACGCCAAAACTAGCCAATAAAACGATAAAAACCTGCACTAGCCAAATGTTCGATGCTAATGACAGTTCGGTGGCTATAATCTAAGAATATTCACAAAAATATTTTCAGCCTAACATCGACAGAAAAATAAGAATATTCAGCCTGGGCCGGAAAAGCAATATGCTTATAAAAAGAAAAGAGTGTATTTTACTTTTGCCTTCCGTGATCGGTAAATAATTGATCGCTTACCACAGATAAATATCGATATCTTCCCCTCCCTCGTCCAAGAAGTAGTTTTAAAACCTGATTTTGAACATTAATCGCGTCCATCTTATCCTTTTGTCCTTGTCTTCCTTATAAATGATCCATGAGAGTTTTGAATTTGAGTACAATACAATAATGGTGTGTGATAACAAAAACTTTTGTTTAAACCGAAAATCCATGCACAACAGATGCAACTGGATTATTAACTCAGCTTGCAGATAATCGATCTAATTTCCTTCCTCATTTTGGGGGACCGATAGGTCGCCACTGAAAAAAGCTTTTGACCGAACAGGGAAATGTTTGGTTCGCCGGAAAATGTTTGGCTTGAGGTAAGGGCAAGGCGCTATGACCGAGATCTCAATATTCTTTTTAATTTTCCTCCAGCGCCCGACCTAAACTTTAACTCAGTAAAAATCCGTTATCATACGACCAATTCAGAACTGTCTTTATAGTTGATCCATGCAGAAGGTGTAGTTATGCCAACAAGCACTGATGAATTTCCGAAGTAAATTTCAATTTGATGCTGTTTGTTATCAATCTTAGTATGTTTTCAAGTCATAAGGTTAGATAAGTTACACGCGACAAAATTGTGTCTCTAGCTGAGTTGTACGGCTTTTTCCGAGGCCCCTTGCGTTAGTGCGTACCACCTTCGTACGGGATTTTCTCCGGCAATAGACTCTTTTTTATATCAGAACGTCTAATTTTGAGGCTGAGGCTGAACGTTCTTATGATTGTTGCCAATATTTGAGCCTGAAAGTTCTTAAGTTATCTTTTATAGGAGTTCATAAATCTATGTGGACTTCGCCAAGACACCTATTATTTGGGTTAATTGGACAATATAGCCTGAACTTTTACCTGTTTTATTTTATCCGTATTTATACTGTTCATTTTAAAAATATTTGGTTGGAATAAAATGTTCTTAACTGACTCTCAGCCTCGTGTTGTTAGTATGTTCTTAAATTTTAGTTAATCTCAGCCTCAACGTTCTTATAAAAAAGGTTCTTATAAAAAAAAGAGTGTAGCTTTACAAAGCGTGCGCAGGGCCGCACGGATCATATGATAAATTGCTTTGTTTTTCTTTGACAAATTTCATTTCCTGTTAGGTTTTTCTCGTTTGTTACCTCGGAAAGCAATCAACTACATTGACCATTTTTAGCAAATAAAATATGGAAAATCTTTATCTCACGTTTCCTTTTTTTCTTACAACAGTCAACGTTAAGCAAAGAAAACCAACGCAAAACTAATAAGTTCTTTGATTAGCGCGCTTTTAATAAATTTGCTTATCTATAACTGGAATTATCCTTGATAAGAGAATTAAGTAATTTTCTTTCTATTTTCCTTCTTAAAGAAGTTAATTTGACGTCTCGGTGACGACCTTTCTGAAAGTGAGTACTTGCGCTTCCTGTTCGAAAAAAAAGGGTGTTAATCTTCAGTGGTCACAAAAGCGTGTCTTCCCAGTCACAAAAGGCTAATTTTCAGTTTTCATCCGTGTCCACGCGCGGTATGCTTTTTAACTGACATCCAATAAATTATCTATTGTTGTCAACGAATATTTAAAGAACCTACAGAATGACCAAGCGTCGGCGAACGCTTACAATGTTGTGGTAATCAAACTGGTACGGATACCTCATCTTTCACAAAATTCTCTTGCAAGGACTGAAAAAAAAATTAAAAGCGAGTTCTGTGAGTTATAAAATTGCTTTCTATCTTGTCAATTTTTGGCAGGGGAAGAAACGCTATCCCCTAAAAGGCTTACGGCAGCCGTTCCTGTTACACTCTACATAACAAAGAAATCCTACACGTGGTTCAAATTATGTGGAAATGAAAATAAATGGATTGATGAGCTGGACGCTTATTACAATATAAATAAAAAATAGCTTAAAGAATTGTCTGAATAAAACACAAGCCTGACCTGCGCCTGATATGGTGAAGCCCTGGCATCTGTTGATGATAAGCCGAGTATAAAAGAATATACCACGTCCAGTGTGTACACAATTAACAGCAAAAGAGGTGCAGGACGAAGGCAAGATGATTAAACTACAGAATGTAATAATTCTGAATGTTATCCTTTTTATTTTGACAAGTTGCCTTGTAAAAGCTGAGAGCGAGATAGAAGAGGATCAGGAATTTCTTGATGAAGGTGAAATAACGTACATATTTTAATGTATTACTAGTATTATTTTTCCCTTCTTTTTCTTCTCTTTAAACTGACCTTTATTTGACATACATTGTTGTTTCATTTTCTATTTCTACTGTTTTTGTTTTTTGTTTTGTTTTTTCGACTTCATTTTCTTCAAATAAAGACTTTTGCCTTATGTTAACAAGTGTCTATTGGGTTTTAGAAACTGCTATGACCGCAGTGAAACATTTAGCGTCAGTCAATATAAGAACGAAGATCTGTTAGTTCTCTGGTTTTGCTTATAGACTAGAGCAAACATTTAGTTCCCTTTAGTTTCAATCTGAAAAAGCTGAGCACTTTTAGGTGTTTATTAAAATAATATCAACGCCGAATAAATCGCATGATTTCATTACATTTAAGTTTTGAAAAACCTTGAAAGATTGACATTTGTAAAAACTCGACTTACTACGAGAGTGCGGCATCCGTCTCTGTTTATTTTCTTCAGCCACTTTAAATCGCTACGGCAGTACGCTTCTAGTGTTCTTGGTGCTCGCTTTCATCGCCATCACCAACCAGTTATGTTCAACCAAAAATTTAAGTTAGAATTACCAGTAATAGCAGTGAAATTTATATTCCATAAACTTTGAGTTTCAGCAACAATTGTTAATACTTTTATCTTTTTTTTTCACAGAATGTGTGGATCTTAAGCCGAAGGCCTACTGCAGAGTCATGTGGCCGCATAAATGTTTTATCTTTAGAAATGTTCCAGCAATGCAGAGAGACTGTCCTAAAACTTGTCGTTATTGCTGATCCTGAGGTAAAAGCTAATTTCTTTTTACTATGCACTTAAAAAGAAGGCGTTTGGCTCGAGGTCATGATAGATGTAATTGGATCTTTTAGGGAAAAATGCTTCCCGAGGGTTTCCCCATTCACTTCCGGGATCCTTCTACATGTGGCATGGATTAGAGCCTTGTTTAGGGATATGATGCTTGCTCTTACTGAAGGACAATCATTGTATACAAGTTTCTTCCACTAGTAGTCCTACTTCTGTTACTGCGCATACGTTCTGCGCATCTCGAGATACTCGGGTTTCCTATGGGTGGTGCCTACTAATATAGGAATATTTTTACGCTTTTGAAACTATGCAGACAAAGTAGAACTTAGCAACTGCTCGTGGTATCCATAAAGATAATTGGGGGTAACCATGCATTTTCCACAGACAATTAATCTTAGATTTGGGAAAAATGCCATACATTGCTTTGTATTTAAGCGCTTTTTAGAATTATTGTTGCTTAATTATCTCTAAAAAAAAAAATGCATGGTTACCCACAATTTTCTTTTCAAATTTCAATATCCCTTGATCTGTTTTTTCCCGCATAGTCTTAAACTGCACAAAACTGCCTCTGTATTAGTGGGCACCGTCCGTAAGTAAGTTTATTAACTATGAAAGAAATTCAAGAGTCACACGTTATGTTTCACACCCGTTCAACTAATTAAAAACCTTATTCCACACTGAAAAGATCTTCACGTGACATATAGGGCAAAAAAAAAGAATTTTTTTCTTAATTGCTTACGTAAAGAGTCAGTCGAATAGTCATACAGTCAGTTAGCTTGTCAGTCAGTCAGTCAGTCAGTCAGTCAGATATATATTCAATTAATCAGTCACTTAGTCAGTCAGTCAGTCAGTCAGTCGAGGTGAGTTGTTATATTCAGCTCCAATTAGTCTCTGAGTCATCCTGAAAGTCGATCACTTACAGCGGTTCACAGTAATCGAACGTGAAAAGTAATTTCACGTTTGCCCTAAATTTGCTAAATTTCACTCGGTGATCGGTTCAAATTTCTGGGTCAGTAGAAATTTTCTGTGCTTAACGTCGTTTACTCATACTTGCTTCTGATTTCTGGTTCTTTGTTTCTTTGTATATCTAACCTTCTGTGAGGTTGTTTAGAGTAATTACCTTAATCTGGTTCAAGCACTCACGAATGAATGCTGGATCAGTCGGTCATCTAGTTATCGAAATCTCTTAGTTAGTATGTAGTACCCAATCTCTTTCCAATTTTCAATACAAAACGGCAAAACTATACGACGCAACATAGCTCATTATACAAGGCGATACCTTCTCTCCAATATACATACAGCCAAACGTCTGCCTCTGTAATGGCGGCCACTTTCGGACAAAACTATTGTAGGGATGCGACTGTCTTCATAGCAGAGTCCAGTTTTTGCAAGACACTACATTATGTTAGCTCGTCTTACAATTCAAATTATTTTATGCTGTTCTTACCTTAGAACAATTTCACCCAGTCATATCACTGAAGCCTCAAGCGCCGTCAGACTACGAACCAAAGACCAGCCGAGAATCTAAAGACGAACTGGAAGAATTTTATTTTTAATAAATAATGAAAAATAAATTAATAAATTAAACGCCTTCAATGTAAACTGAATTTATCACAATTTGGTTCACTGTAGCTGTTAGATAATAAACTTTCAACAACAATGAAGTATCTCAGTTTTTGTGTGGATGTTCCATGCCCTTTGTAAACAAGTTGGTTAGTCATTTCAAGTTAAAATTGAGAGTGTCTTTAACAGGTTAAGCCGTTGCTATGGTAACCATTATGTCAAGATATTTACTATGACTTGTTCCCAGTAATTAGGAATCTGTTTGATGCTATTAGTGTTACATGAACTGATAAAGAGCGGTAGTATTGACCCGTCAAAGTATTAAAACTGAAGTGCTCGAAAGTGCTGGAAACTGATGTCATTTACCTTAAAATAAAGGTCTTCTAAATCGTTGTCGCAATAAATTCTTAAGGCTGTCTATCACGCGATGTCTTAACGAAAAGTTTCCCATCAGTGGTCCATTTCATTATCCTTGTCATTTCTTTTTTTTATTTTAGTTAGCGTCTAACTTGTTCACCAGGGCACAAATTGCCATCCCAGTCTTATATAGTTGTACTGAGGTTGAGGTTGCCCATTTCTCTTCAGTTAGAGTAAGACATCTGAATGTCCATTTTAAACTGATGATTTTCCACGAGGATCTTGGAAACTGTATTGTGTATCTCAGCTAGTATTTCTTTTAGTTCAGCTAAACTTGGCTCTGTGGAATGGCGTTGAGGTCATGTCTGATTTAAGCTCGCGACGCTTAATACCTCCTCGTCAAAAGAACCACTTTCTCCTCGCTTATTTTTGCGCCTACCAAAACTCATTTTAGCTTTTACTTTGTTACATAAACTCTCGGGAATATTAGACAGCCGTTTAACCAACGAAACTTAAAACAGGAAGGGAACTCTGGCTCCGCTCAAAGTGCATGGCTTCATGTCGGCTTCACGCATGGCCTCTCCTTAAATAAAGTAAACAACGTATCACTCAAGTACAGTAACCAGGCACACTGGGACCGTAACCAGACCTCAATATAAGGTTGTTATATCTCAAAAAACGAGCTCGGTGACCCCCATTTTTATTATGGAACTGCCATAAGTATATTCAGATACAACTTTTTGCAAAGTTTAAAAAAAATAGGGAGGAGTTCAGAACCGAACATTTAAGGTTGTTCTGCACCTCACCCCGTTGCCATGGTAACCTAGTATGCCACGAAAGTCTCCATGGCTTGTTCGCCAATGATAAGGCATTTGTCTGATATCATTATTGCTTAAATGATAAAAGATGGTAGTATGGTCTATCCGTTAAATTATAAGTGATGGAAAGTGCTGGAAACTAGTGCAAGCCACCTTAAAACGAAACTAAACACAGGAGATAACATTTTAAGAGCGGATGTCTGTAAATATCAACCAGAGGTGTGCAATAGCAAAAAATTCAAAATTCTCAAAAAAATTCACAACATAGCCCACGGTAAACTATTGCAAGAAATACATGTTTCACTTCGATCCGATAATTATTTTTGATGTGAGGCTATGATCTTGAATTCACCGCTCCTGAACCGGGTTTTCGGTGTCTGACACCACATGTTGCGAAGACCTTGTTTTAAAAATCAAACCAGTTTTGTTCCAAACAAAAAACATCCAGTCTCATAAAGTACATAATTATAGACATCATGAATGGTATGTTACTCATCTGAAGTGAAAATTAAATATTTAGGAGATTTTTCAATATTTACAATTTTTTAAGCGATTTCTTGTGATGTCAAATTGACAAATTTGCGAGGCTAAAATCATCAACTGGTACATGGCGTTGAGGATAAAGATTTATGCCACGTGAAAGAGCATCATTTCTTCTTATAAAATCCGCTTTCAAAACTATGGGCAACACAGAAGGAAATTTTTGAGGCCCCGAATTACAAGTAGTACTTTAGTGAAATTTGAGCTTTTCTGTCACGGCATTCCGATGCTAAAACTCAGATAAACACAACATGAAAATGTTTCAAACAACGATGGTTTAATAATTCTTGCTACAGGGCACTGCCTGTGCATGATCTATGCTTATAAGACTATTTTCCTTAGTTTTCTATCTTTTAGGGGCAGTGTCAAAAGATTTTTGCGGAGTCAAAAGCCGTACACGGGTCAGTTTACGTTGTCAACCGGTCGCAAGTACACTAGTAAATATGGAATAAAATGAAACCAGGACTCTTTTCATTCAATCTTACTTTGAAAAAAATGGAGCAAATAGCTAAGAGTGCTATATTATTCATACCTTTGAGCGGGCACACTGGATGTTTAAGAAATATGGGACATCTATAGGAAACATAATAACACTTAACGCCGTTTTATACGTTTGGTCACAAAGATTGTGTTACATACATTTCACCGGTAGACCGCTGACCTTGCACTTACGTACACCCTTGTCCACGGGATAGAAATCAATGTTTCGTCCAGGTAGACCCCAAAGACAATTAATTATATAATCAGTTCAAACTGAGATTACGGTTTTGGGTTATCATAATTTTATCTGGTGGCGTCTACACTCGCGCAGTTGTTTTGATTTTTGATAAGGTTTTTCAAATTTCAGTCTAACGTAGCCTGCGAATACAGCCGCCTCTCATCGCTCCCGTCCCCGAGGGGCGTTTCGCGAAACGGCCCTCGGGGGCCGGGAGCGATGAGAGGTGGCTGTATTCGCAGGCTACCATGAATGCTATTCAAGGAGAGTTAAAAGCAATGTCACTGTCTAGTTCATCTGGATAAGACCCAATTTTCAATTTATTGTTCACAAAAATTGTCTGTTGTATGATAGTTTTCATACGATAAAAGACAGTTCATCCATCAGTAATGGTATTTGAGCAGACAAAAAGTGGTTTCTTTGGCCTTAATGGGTCGAAGTAAAAACACGATCCAACAAGATCATGTGTGACTGAATATATGTTGCTATGCTCTGAATTTTTAGAGTACTTGCGAAAGCCGACAGGCACTAATATCGAGGTCATCTTGTGGATAAGTCTAAATTGCACAAATGTGATGCTCCGATCTCCCTTCGTTTGCTTGAAACGATTAGCTGCCCAACTTGGTGGGACCGGCGCAGAATCGGTTTTGGTAGCGCCGTCTGATGGCATAAGCATCTCAACATCTTGGTCAAATACGCCTGATTAGGTGGCTGTCATCGATTTCGAAGATACCAAGGGAAATTTTGCGCTGAAGTTTAGGCAGTTCGTTATGTCACTTTGTAGAACTGGCTTTACAGCCAAAGGAGCGTAGCTGTGCCATCCAGGCTGTGAAACCCTGGCCCTCTTTCTGACAAAAATTGCTCCCCCTACGCTCCTCCCTTATTCCTGCTGACAATGTTAACTGTGGTCGACTGTAGCAGGTGTGAGTCGTACTGCAGGAGATATTGGGGAAAATAGGGATGACAGTGGTGACGCAACCCCGTTTCCCTCCTCGCTATTACCCTGCCGCCTCCCCACTAAGCTCACCATTCTTTACGTCGGGAGACTAACAGTGACAAATCACAGGGCCAAATAACTTAAATCGTAAATGTGTGGGGATGTAATAACCAGTAATTCAGAATCAAATTGCAAGCGGTATTTTAAAAAGGTAATTCTTATTTAAGGTCAGGTGTTTTGCGTTACAGTAATTCGATACCTGCTCTGCCTACGAGAAGCTCCGCCTCAGTTTTCAGTGTTCATTCAGCAAGCTCCGTGGCCCTTAGATCGTTTCGAATCTCTGATTGGAATACATTGGGTATTCGCTGGATTTCCAACACTTTGTCCGCATTGTCCTCCAACAATCGAAGCATACTCACACGATACCATTTCGGCTCAATTTGTTTCAGCTGTTGTTTGAACGCCGTGAAACCAGAATCGAGCATTAAAGTTGGATTGCATAGCAAAATAAACAAACTGAAGCGATCTGAATACCAACGTGGGCTAACTGCACGTTTAGAAAGTTCAGTGACAGAAAATACAGCTCACAAATAAATCGCAGTTACAGTTTGTATCGAAGCGGCAGTGAAAAATTACCCTTGGCATGCGCCCGGGGGGTACCATGCAAGCAGAGGCCCTTTCGATTTTCCTAGATATGTCGAAGGGCCTCTGCTCGCAGGGTACCTGGGGGGTGAAACTTTATATAAAAATTGACAGGGGTGATCGTACCTTTCGGGGGTTAAAATTCGTGGTTTGGTACCTGTCAAAGGCATGGTGGTACCTTTTAGCCAGTTTTAGGGTATTGAGCGAAAACAAATAAGATGATGTCAGTCAACTGTCACTTGGCGTATTCATTTTAGAATTCGTACCACTAAGTGGGAAAATTATACAGACCACGGCTACAAAACAAATTCTGGTACCTTTTAGTGGTACTTTTCAAAATTTACGACGATCAACTCGTCAATTTGATATGGAGGTCCCCCTCCCCCTGGGGGCAAATGGTCTGTGCAAACTGTAACGCAATCTCTGCCGTTAAACGTATTTTTAAATCGCGATAAAATGCATATATCGTTCCTGATTGATGTGATGATTTCTACAATGTACAGAAGGCTCGCTCAAAAGGTATGAATTACGTAGCACTTGTAGCTATTGTTTCATTTGTTCTAAAGTAAGATTCAATGCAAAACATTCTGGTCCGAATTCAAAACGTTGACTGCGTAAACTGGCCTTTGTGACCTTTGTACGCTTTTGAACTCGGGGTCTAATAAAACTGCTACAATCTTTTGTGCCTGCCCCGGAATGATTAAAAACCATTGAAAGTAATATTATGAACGTGGGCCAAAACCTATAGCATGTACCAACAAACAATTGTTGTTTGAAACGTTTTCATGTTGTGTTTATCTGAGTTTTACCATCGGAATGCCATGACAGAAAAGCTCAAATTTCACTAAAGTACTACTTGTAATTCGGGGCCTCAAAAATTTCCTTCTGTGTTGCCCATAGTTTTGAAAGCGGATTTTATAAGAAGAAATGATGCTCTTTCACGTGGTATAAATCTTTATCCTCAACGCCATGTACCAGTTGATGATTTTAGCCTCGCAAATTTGTCAATTTGACATCACGAGAAATCGCTAAAAAAATTGTAAATATTGAAAAATCTCCTAAATATTTAATTTTCACTTCAGATGAGTAACATACCATTCATGATGTCTATAATTATGTACTTTATGAGACTGGATGTTTTTTGTTTGGAACAAAACTGGTTTGATTTTTAAAACAAGGTCTTCGCAACATGTGGTGTCAGACACCGAAAACCCTGTTCAGGAGCGGTGAATTCAGGATCATAGCCTCACATCAAAAATAATTATCGGATCGAAGTGAAACATGTATTTCTTGCAATAGTTTACCGTGGGCTATGTTGTGAATTTTTTTGAGAATTTTGAATTTTTCGCTATTGCACACCTCTGGTTGATATTTACAGACATCCGCTCTTAAGTATTTTGCGTGTTCGTTGGATGCTACTGGTTTCTTAAATTAGCCAGGGAAAAAATTCCCACGAGGGTGTGGTAAAATCGTTTATCTGAATTTTTGTCTGCTAGATAGGATACCACAATGATACCAATGAAATTTTACGAAGATCTGCCGCGTCCTAAACAAAATCTTAGAAACATTTACTCACAAGGGATATTTAAGAAACAAAAAAAAAATGTGTGTCGCAGAGCTGTATTGTATATAACAGTCCCCTGACACGAGTTGGTTAAAATCAGGCGGTATTCCGCATACTTGTCTTATTACAAAGAAGTTAGAGATGGTCTTTATTTGTCACAGTATTCTCCTCGGCACACGAAATTACTTTTATCCCAGATTATTAAAAACTGGGTCATTGCATAATGCAATTCCAAGGATTTGATTGGCTTAGCGGCCATGGTCTATCAGCCATTATACCATGGCCGAGAAATAGCGACCATTAAATTGTCTTCTGGTCGTTCCTTCAAGGCGAAATCAGCAACATCTAGAAATATTTCTTGATTGCTTAAAAAAAATTATTCCACTCCCGCTTGTTGGATATGCCGGAGGTATCTGTCATCTCACATCCAACACGAACTCGTGGAATAATTTCCCATGGAAATATATTTTTAATATATTTCCCGGCAGATCCAGCTCAATATACCGAGAAAACGAATACTGTCTATTGTTTTGAAAGTGATCCTTATCTATATTTCTGAATATCAGCTTGGACTTAACACTTGCTCAGTCATTGTTGCTTTTTGGAAATGTACACTTGTCTTTATTTCTACGGTGACCATTTTGGGACAGAAAATTTTTTTTTTTCACCGTCTAGCGATTCAAGAACATTTTTCAGACAAAAGAGGACAGTGGCCAGTGGGACTTCAACGACCCGACGGACGGGACATACTGAAACGTTCACTCGGATCAACGCGAACGGGTTACTTGCATGGGATAAGAAAATGACTGCATGAACTATCTTTGGGCCAGAAGAGTGGTCGTGATAACAAGATTCCACAGTAACAAAAAGAATTATAAACCTTGGTTTATCTACATTTTATTAGTTTATCAGTAATTTCCTCGTGGATGAATCCACACCGTGTAGTTAATCTTATAGTTTATCTCATAGTTTATCTTCGTGCCACGAAACAAAAACACACTGGTTTTTGTTACTTCGGTTTTTGGGAAGAATCGGCTGTCCACTGGCTTCTTCTAGTGTTCTGCTTTTTAAATTTTCCGAAAAGTTACGTCTGTTTTAGAACTAAACCTATCTAAAGAAGGATGTATTATTCAGTAAGTGACACAGGCATACTCGGAAAAAAATCCGAGTGCTCCTATCAGGAGTCGAACCTAAGGCCTTCCGATTACTAGTTCGGATCCTCTACCACTGAGGTATAGGAGACTCGTGGGAGCTAATATCATTAAACTAGGTTCATGAGATAAACATCCCGCATACTGCTATTGTAGGATTGGAATGTAATGTGTGGCATATGCGCAATGGAATAAATGTGATGGAATATTTTAAGCCTGGTGAATAAATGAGAAAGGTGTATTATTCAGTAAGTGACACAGGCATACTCTCAAATTAATTGTTCTCTTTTCCGCAGTTGAATACAAATCAAAAAACTGTAAAATCGTAAACTGAAGAAGACTGAACTTCGAACTCACTTTCTCAGTTCGAGAATTCGAAGTGTCAACTTACAGACTTTTAATTAGTGATCGCTTACGTTCAATTAAGATGTGAGTTCCGACAAGTAATTTCCCTTTCTCTGCTTTTTACAATAATTCTGATTGCTAACCAAGGCGCAGCTATCATCGACCAACAACAAGAGGCGGATGACATTGCATCCAAAGGTAACGTATACTCCAAAACTGACCCGGCGGTTTGCCCGTGTCAGTAATGCAATCCTCCTAGTTCGCTCCTAATAAGCACTAAGTACACCGCTCGTTTTCGCGTGCAAGTCATCACCGTCTTAGAAGTGATTTTTCTGAAGGTTTTGAAGCAGGGGTATAAACCCATTTTCTATCTTTCTCTTTTCAAAATCACATTTGATTTCCTAACCCCGGTATTACCCAAATCCTACAGCTAGTAACAGGATAACCCCGACTAACGCTGTTGCAAAATTACATTCACACCAGTGTTAAAATCAGCAAATCCCAATTCCCAATATACCCCATTCGGGACCCTCTGGTTTGAAGGATGGTTGACTAATCTCAGCGTTATTTTCGTTAGTAATAGGCTCAGTTAAACTTAAATAGTAAAACCATCGTCTTTCTTTTGATGACACCCGTATCACGAACTTAGGTACGAAACTGGGTAGAATTCATTTTCGTTTGTTTATATCTTCAGTTAAGCATAATCAGCCGTCGTAAAAAGAAAATGATCGAATGCTTTCTTAGATTTTCATGGTAATACACATGCAAGAGTCACTCTGGCATAATGTGGACAAAAAAGTTAGCAATTTGATGAGATTCAGCGCAAAACGTGGAAAACCGAATAGATACTAAACAGCGAATTAAGACGGAATGAAAAGAAAGAAAAAGATTCGTGTTTACGTGAACTTGCAGACAACTTGGGTAATTGTTCCTTTAATCCTTTCAGTCTAGATATTGTTTGTTTGACCCGCCTGGGTGCAGACGTCTCCGTTTCTTTTTTGCGACGGACGGAAATACAAGACGTCTGCTTGGGACTCTGTGTGGGAATCAAGAATGCAAGGGGTGTCGTTTACTTCCACGCGATAGTTAATCATCACACTTTTGTTCAATTCTCTCTCCGCAGAATGCGAGGATCTAATTCCACGAATTTGTGAGCTTCCCCGCCGTGAGGATCACAGAAAACTTGCTTTTCTGTAGGCTGACTGCAGGAAAACCCGTATACCTTTTGCTGAGTACGTACAAGGGAGCCGGTACCTGCTTAGTTTCCTCCAGTTCTGGGTTTCGTTTGTCTTGTAACTGCGGATTAGAAGCTCTTTATCGACAACAGGAGGGATTAATGGTGTTGACATTCGAACACAACTCTAAATTTAGTTTTCAACATTTGAAATGCGAATACCGAAGAGTTTTTGAACCAGGCTCATTGTTGTCAATGGCCTTGCTCCCACGAATTTCCTATACACTGAGCTCAGTGGTAGAGCATCCGAACTAGTAGTCGGAAGGTCATGGGTTCGACACCTGTTGGAAGAACTCGGATTTTCTTGTTTCGACTATGTCTGTGCCACCGGACTGAAAAAAGAACCTCTAATAGTTTTTTTAAAACGTTTCCCAGAAATCAAAATTGTCGCATTTCTATCCACGGACTGCATTCAAAACGATTATCAGTGCTTGGCTACAACAAAGGTTAAACTGAAAACTTAATCCATAATAAAATTAAGAAAACAGTGCGTGTCACGACACGATGCAAGGTATTATCTTTGTGGAGCAGATGACGGTCAAAACTGTAAGGGCTTCAGTTGAAACCAACTGGAGACGCAAGCAATATTTTATGTCATTATAGAAGAACAAGGTTTGCTGTAAACTCACCTTTTGATGTTCATAAACCATCACCAACAACTCCGTACTAGACTCCCAGCGGGTTGGAAAAACCAATTTAGTATTCAGGAAAACTACAACCCCCAAAGTACCAAGAAAATGTTTTTCTAGTGATCATTAGATTGCTTCTTATGAGCATTCAACTATTATTAGGACAGATGACCTGATGATTATTTTGGGGCACTCAAGCTTCTTTCAGAGTGGAAAATAGTGTTCTTACCAGCCTGTCTCATAAAGCAGAAGAGTGGAGGCACACTGGATTTCGTCCCAATTCATACAAATTGAAAGACCCAGAAAAGCCGTCAAAGGTTGCTTTCAGTATTACTGACTCCAGCAAACAATGGGTAACAAATTTATTAGCTTGATTATTTATTTGGATTTGCGTTGCATAAAAGGGGCATAAAAGTGGAACTTGATTTGTATTAGACGGGAAATGAGACTAATAATTAGGCGTTACGAAAACATTTCAATCACTTCTCTTAGCCATAGTTTTGCTTAAAATACGTTTATAGTCAATTATCTTAATGTTTCGCTAATTGAGTACGTTAACTGGCTCATTTTTTCTTTATTCGCCCATTCGGGGATTAATCTTGTTAATCGCCGTCAATTCCAATGCTGTCAGCCAACTCTGGAGTCCAAAGTTCTAAGCAGCAGAAGATTGCAACATACAATCACTTGTATCCGCTTCGTGTGTCTATTATGTTTTCATGTCTTTCAGAAACAGTCGAACCTCACCTAACGGACACCTTCCGTAGGTGGACACCTCTCGTAAGCGGACACTTGGTCATGTTCTCAGCTACATACAAATACTACATTTTTAACCTCTCATAGGCGGACACTACCTTAAGAGGACACTTTTTCTGGCCTCAAGGATGTCCGCTTACGGGAGGCTCGACAGTTATACGCTGGAGATGTATCAGTCACCGTCCCGACTTTTGCAAACGAAGATTGAACCACGATCAGAAATGCCAGTCCATCGTTTTACATAAAGAGCAACTGAGACCTAAGAATTAGTATTTATTGAAGAGAATGTAAAATTAATTAAGATTAAAGGCTCAGACTCCATAATCCAATGCAAGTGTTCTCTGCAGTGGTAAATAAAATACAGCTGAATGAGAAAACTGTAATATAAATGAATGTCTTGTTTACATTATTAAATTACCTGCTTTGTGTTGAATTAAAATATTTTTAAATAAAACAAACCATAAAGTAGTTTTTGGACGCAAAAAACCTCCCGCTGCTCAAGGCACGTGACGTCCAAATGAGATCAACCTACCAACAATGCAATGATGTAATCGCCACGGAATGTCTCTTGCAAAAAAAACTTTGCTCTTGATAGTTTCGTGTCGGCTGTTAGCCAGTTAAACGCCACTTAAAGCCACTGAGGATAGTTACTAAAGTATTGTTCTTAAAGACTGGGAAAAGAACATAAAGAGCGTCTATTTTATCGCTAAACCAGGAGTTAAAACGGCAACGTTTACCAGACTTTTTCTCGAATAATTGCCTAAAAGAGATAAGGAATTACAAAGATTACAAACAGCTTGAAAAATTACCGCATAGACAAACAAAGATGCGCAAGATTTCAATGCCTAAAGAGAGTGGGTGGATTATTTGAGATCTGGGTAAAATTTTTAACATTCCGTACTGACAATACGTTGACCCGTTTTCAAGTGCTTCGATCAATTCTGTTCCGACTTTGCACTGGATAGCCCATTCACGGAGAACACATCGTTCAATGCGATATTGATGTTTAACTTTAAAGCTTGACGTTTTCTATTTTGAGATAAAAATTCCAAACGAGGAGCTAATATGTGAATAACCGCTTAAGAGATGTCTTAAGATGCTGTCTTGCGATATAAGAGCTTGTTAGCTCCTTTATCTGCATTTGCCGCCTTCGCGCCGTCGAATTGCGGTCACAGAGAGTGTCGTATTTTTTGTTATGGTAATTTGCGGTCTTTCTTTTCCTCAAGTACGCAGCTTTTCTTTGTTCCACTTTGCCTCAAGGAATTTCCTAAAAGCCTATAGTCTGTTTGCTTATTTTCAAAATAAACGGCGTGTTTTGGCAGGTCCGATTAGACGGTACTAAATTTTGCCCACTTCGAATTCCTAAGTGTGTGCAATACGATCTTTCAACTGAAATTAATTGTAAGCTCAACAAGCTCATAAAACCCGGTGCGCATTGCAGCTACCCTCGTCTAAATACTAATACCGCAACATTTTGAGTTTCACAACTGTTAATTAGCATCGATAGCGCAATTTGTAGCGATAATTGTTGACTGACGTTACAAGGTGCAAGCCCGTTCTGTTCCACTCGACCTCACCTCTTGGGAACAGATAAGCCAGCGTGAGAAAGAAAGATGTAGAATATACTCGATCACCATGAAGTGTTTCGGCGTCAGCATT
Organism: Pavona decussata; assembly: GCF_977016875.1. Taxonomy (NCBI): domain Eukaryota; kingdom Metazoa; phylum Cnidaria; class Anthozoa; order Scleractinia; family Agariciidae; genus Pavona; species Pavona decussata. The sequence goes on from NW_028145458.1 coordinate 611,154, forward strand.
AGTTCGGGTAAGTTTTCAACGTTTAGCTTATCACTATCATGTATTCAAATTTCTTTACGACTCATTAATTTTTTGAAACCATGATACTGTAACTTCGGGAACAAGCCAAGGTTCAAGACGAGCTTTGAAGCGGATTTGTTCATTGATTTTGCAACGGCAACCGAGCAAGCTTTGGGTCGTTTATTTCTGTATTTTTATAGTTTGTATGTTCCTCAACATTATTAGCGAGCGCTTTGCGACAGCGGCCAAAAATCGCGTCTGCAGGTCTAATATAAGCACCATGTGCTAACCAATATGGATCATGCATGTCGCACTTCAGCACACTGTTGGATTTCTGTTTTGAAATGTTCGCGATCGGTTTTGGACTTTTATACACACATTCATATACAATAAGACGGCTTTTACTTCCTACAATTGCCTCTTGGTAAACTGTTGTAAACTACTGAAAAGAACTGCTCCTAAAGAATATATTTTTATTGTAATAACGTTATCATTTACAACATTGCGCGCCACTTGTGAGTGACCAGTTTAATGTAATTACTTCATCGTTGGTTCAAATTGAAAAGCTTACGATTTCCCACAGTTTGTTTATTACTTCAACACTGCATGCTTAAATAGCCTTGTGAGGGTGCGAACTCTGTATTGATATGCTCACTGACATACTGCTCTTTGTTACGAGAACAATCACATCACTCCAACGACACAAAACCTTCAAACGTGCAGGCAAACAAAGCCTTAATCTTGCGCGCTTTCGTCGTGACAAAGGTGATCCGTGAAGCATAGCAAAGGTGATGTGAAAAACAGCATGCCTAACCTTGAAAACACAAATTGCCCAGCTCACCGCAGACACTAAACACACCTGTGAGGCTTAGTAAACCACGTGCTTAAGTGTCTGTTTTGTGGACACGTGTTTCTTTTCTTTTTCTTTTTTTTTTTAATAGAAACACGCACCATTGATAACAAAAGAAACGTCTTACCACCAAATCAGTTAAACGTTGGACTTACACTTCTAATCTTACGGGAAAAGCTTTGCCGGTTAGTGTTGCTGTAATCATCTATTTTTAATTACTTCCTACTTATTTATCTCTCTTAGCTTCGGTTTTGTCTTATTTTCTTTTAAATTCTCTTACTAAGTTATAATAGTATTATGATCATTTACATCTCTAAATCAAGCATGGAGACGGAAAACGCAAATTCGAGAGGACCGAGTTCTGTGTAATTTAAGGCTTAGTTACATGATAACCGGCCACTACGAAGCTATACCCCTAAGAAGGCTGGATACGTGGATGTTCAGTGAGAGTTGTACAAAGTTGATAGGCGGATACGAAGTCAATATAATTTGCATCTTTCGTTTTAAAAGCGTGTTGCGCCAGCAAAAGTGAAAGAAATATGTGCATTTCACCTTCTTCATCACAACGGTATTTGCGAGTGTGGTGAAAATGTCCAATACAGCCCCGGAAGAACTTGGATAAGTATCTCAGTCGCAGTGTTAATTCGCTCTGTTAGACGTAACATGATGGCGAAGATTGTGAGCCCTCACTCTTGGTAAGATTTTACAAGCTGATTTAAAAAAAATTATTAACCACTGCGCACCGTCATGACCGATACACCGCAGTTCAAGCTGACGCGAAAATGGAAATAGCAGGTGATAGGAAATAGGATAAAGTTGCTGCGCCATAAATTGACGAGGACATCGAAGTGCTTTACGACAATATAAACTTGCTTGGAGTCTCATCGGTTCAATCAATGTCGATCAGTCAATTTACATAGTTCTGTTAAACAACACCACAGTGACTGGTTTCGGACTGCGAGGCAACACACCTTCATCCTCTCTTGTGCGAGGTTATCACTGAGGTATGTGTTGAAGCAACGTTAAACTTTGCAAGGATGCGAAAGGGAAATATGATTAGGTGTATGACAAATAATATTACTGACGTGTAAGGTGCTTTGTATTGTAGTAACACAGTCGTTGATTTGTATCATAAATCTCGCTCGTACGCTGCGTTCACTCGTTTGATTTCTGACACTTTACCACAGCCCGTGCGTAAATAACCGTTCGCGCGCAGTTTCCATGAAGAAGTACATATTTCTCGTTCGTAAAGTGACGTGGGCAAGCGAATAAATTCCACTTGTATCTGCGAAACTTCAATTTCTGACTTTTTTCTCGGGGGAGGGCTGGTCTCAGTGACCGCGTATCCGCGCCGAACCACCAGTAAGGGGCTTCTTTCTCACTGTGCATTCGCGTATCTGCGTATCCACTTCGACGTATATTAAAAATTTCAAGGAGGACTGAAAGGTGGTCTTTACTGACTTCGTACGGCCGTGGACCCAACCTTTTCAGGGGTATATCTTTACTATGAGTAGCGCGGAATATTCTGCAGTTACTGCACAGTGCATTCAGTATTAACGGTAAGTAGCCAAAGTTATCTCAATTTCCCAGTGAGAGTCCGCTATCAAATAAACCTGCCAGGCCTTTCTGAGTGTACTAGTACTGAAGCAGATTTTGGGCAATCGGCATTTCCTTAATTGGCCTTAATTTATCAGTCTATCAGTGATTTACTGGCTATGACCTTTTTTTTTTTCTTGTTTTAATTTAAAGTTTTTTATTGTCCAATATTGCACTTACATATACATATACAATTTGAAGTTTTTTATTGCCCAATATTGCACTTACATATACAATACAAAGACGAATACAAGACTAACAGTTAACATGCTAACAATAAAAATTTACCTAACATTAAAGTAACCAACAGTTAACACGATTCACACTAATGATAAGCAGATAACCGTGAATTACACTACAATTACAATCACTGTAATAAAACCAAAACAAGAGGGATATGTGTTTGAACATAACTTTGACTTTTTCTCTTATTTTTTGCCTAACAAATATGGCAAGAGTTTTTCCCATTCATCATTGTTTTTATTGAGTTTTTTCCACCTTGCTGCTATCCTCCGTTTAATTTGGTAAACTGATCTGCTCTTGGCTTTGACAACTCGTAACAACGGATTCACCACTGGCTATGATCTGTGAGTGGGTCATTTTGAATTGTGACTAGTCATGGCTATTCAGGGTATGATCAGTATAATTTTTTTCTCTTTTTTCAAAACTTGGCTGTTAGGTACCACATTATCAGTTCAGGAATTTGATCGAGACATGTTCCACAGAAACATTTCTTACGTTAGTTCTCAGACGTATAGGAGAATTTTTGTACGGGCGAAATAAATATCCTAATTTTTCGCACACTTCGTACAGCGCAGTCGTAACGCTTTTCTGACTATAACGCCTTTCCGATAGGTAAGAAGTATGATATTAGGAAATATTTCGGAGAGCAGGGGCTTAATTCTTAATAGCCAAAGCAGTAAATTTAGTGCAGCTGGTTTGTAGGCTTATAAGACTACGAATTTTCAAATTATCAGAGCAGACGAATTCCCGTCACCGCCTTTGAACTTAAATAAGCTATGGATGAAAATCACTTAACATAGGGCGCCTTGATTTAAGGTTTAAGGTACATTACCTTTAAAATTATACGTAGACAATGAGCTGAGAAAGTTTATAGTTATGGTGGGAAAACTAGACAGTCATTCCACAAACGTTGGGACTTCAGTTCTTTGAACTCCATCTTCCACCACTGAAGACCTTTGTAGTTACACGCACATATCAAACCAACTAGTTCACTCAATTGACGTTTTGAACACAGCACTATAAATCTTTTTGGGGTATAATCCTTGTTTCACTTCCCCCCACTTTTTGTACTTTCCAAATGGACACTGATTTTAAGCAGTTCTCTCACTTCGTTAATCAACGCATTGAAATAGCTGAAAGGCAAGTTTCCATGGGCTCGTATTGGGCCAGTTATTTAAACAGAGTGTAACCTAGGCCGCTGCTTAAGACAATCAGTGGGCCTCCAAATTTGTTGATAAGTGGTTTATTTTAAGTAGATAAATAGTTTTCTCGTCTGGGATGCAAGCCTTCTTGTTACCGTCAGCAGCAGACAATGTTTAGATATGACGGTTTGCAAAATTGAGAATGGCTTAGAACGTGGTTTTGTTAAACACCATCGAAACTGTCTTTTAATAACCGACCCATTGTGTTTGGGCGGTCAGTGCTCATGATAAAACTCTTAAGGAACTTGAGGAGGTGGCGTGGCCGGAGTTGTGATCTGGAAGCCCCGGGTTCACATCCCACCGCACTGACCACTTGGATTTGTTTCACAGTAGCCCCGTTTTCAAATCCAAGGCGACGCTTTGTAAATAGCCAACTAGTTTACCTCCCACCACTTGGGATTTTTAGCAAATGCTATGTTCAGTTAATTGATTATAGTGTCCCCAAGTAGCGCTACAGTGCTAAATACTTCGACACTTAAATAAAGTCATTTATTTCTATTTTATTTTATTTTTTAAAGAAATGATTGTATCTGACCAAAAACGGTATAGTTTGAACGTATCTTTTGGAAAATCTTTGCTCATCTAGTTGGGTCAGGTGTTTTCAAAATGGTCCACTGATTTTAATTGCTTGCCAAATTTTTAATATCATTTGTTTACAGCTAAGCTACAGGGAGCTAAAATGTGACTAGATGAGAATTAGTATTTTAAGTACACAACCCATTCATAAGTGTAATGTTTTGAACTCTGTTCCAGCTGGTATGCTAATTTTGTTTGAAAACATTTCACATGCACTGTTGACTTCTGTTCTTGGAAAATAACCAAGATTGTGTTTTTCGCTGGTGAAGAATCACGCGCAATCCCTTCCATCCCCTCCACTGCAGGGATAATGAAATTTAAATTGTTCAAATCGCACTGATGTAAATTCACACCCTGAGTCTCCTTCGCTGTTTTGTTTTGTGTTTCTTTAGTCTTCCTTGCTATTCTGCTCTGCATGGTATTTTGCCAACTTTTCTGTGTGACGCCACTTAGCCTACGGCATAATTACATATTTCGACCCATTTCGGCGCTTTTTGAGCAAAGTCACCGATATGATTAACTGCGCTCACCGATTAATTTTGGAAAGAGAGCAACTGAAATGCGAGTGAAATCGTAAACAAACCGGTACCACTAACTGGTGGAAAATTGGCTGCGATTCCTTGGCAAAACAGTGCTTTATCTACTCACCAAACGGGCGTGTAAGGTACGTTAGGTTAACGTTTTGATATTTGAGATGCAGTAAATAATACGACAGCCTACAATTAACGCTGATTCAGAAAAAGGTGGTTTCTTTCTGGAAAAACCATGACGATTGTTGTGGTTTTAGTCTCTTTCGCTAGAGGAATTCGCTAACTGAATTGGAGTATTGGACCATGAATGTTGATAAGACAAGATCAGTTGTTTTTTATCGATCAATAAAATCGAGACCATGTGAGGCAAAGAACAGCTATCCGGCCGACTAGATGGATAGAATCAGATTGCGTGTTACACTGGTTCCGGCCCGGGGTTACGACTTTGTATTGAGTCGATCGTATCTTTTAAAATGAGGTTAGTAATACTTTAATATGTGGACCTGTTCGGGGAAACTTCGGGATGCGTCCGCCATGTTTAGCGACCCACTTTGGCACAGCCACGTTTAGCACTCATTCGAAGTGTAAGAAATAAAATAAATTTGGAGTTGCAATATTCTTTATATATCCCTCTCCTGAAAATCACAGCTGTTGCTCTTTTGGGTCACGGAAGTGATGAGTGAATAACGCTAGAACAGATCTCGAAACCTTTTCTCGGCCTCTGACACAAAACCGCATTGACATGGAAATGCATCAGAAGGCTGATTATTGTTGCTCAGAAGCCTTTGTATAATGAATAAGATCGCCAGTTATCTCGATTAGAGAAATTAAACAAGACTAACAGTGTTTTAGAAAAATTAGTGATTTAGCTTTTCTAAAGCATAAATGTTTCGGTTTTCCAAGCTTTATCATGGATCTAATGTTCGGTACTGAAGCGGATATTAGGAACGGGCGGCGAATAGGTACGTTCACGGATCGGTGGATTTCGCCAAAAAAACAACTCGTTCTGATATGCGGATTCAATGAATAATTTCCACGGATTCACGGATCCAGCAAATGCAGTGGATTACGGATTGTGAAAATTTTGAAATCGCATTTTCGATTTTGCTTATTTTATTCGGCTCGTGGATTTCATCCTTCCTTATTCTTTGGCTTAGTTTTTTTTAAGGAGCTTTTACCGATTGTCGTTAATTAACGGTTCAAGCACCGGATTTGAGAGTAAACGACTGTCCTACATGAGACAAAGAGATTGGTGGAGCTGATAAAGCACATTTCTGTAAGACTTGGGGAAATTATCATTAAAACTTATTCATGACTGTGAAAATTGTTATACTGTATACTAGATCAGCGCATAACATACCATACGAATAAAGCATCTCATGACGTGTTCAGAAACCGTAGTTTGTCACTCAAGACGCAAAAGTTGGTCTTGACGAATTATCCGGCTTTTATCTGTATTCTTAGAGATATAAAACCATGCAGATGCATAGCAATTATTGGTCTGTAAATATGACTGATGCCGATCTTTATACCGTAGAGAATTTCCTCTCTTAGTTTGTCGATCAGTAGACCCTTAAGTAGATAGTTCATATTGAAGCATCAGCTTTGTTAAACCTACTTGTCTCGATACTGAGACGTTCCAGCAAGATGCACTTACAGCAAACCGAATTCTGTAGTGAAGTTTTCTCCCCTTCTGATTTCCGAAATTTTTCTCTTTTTTTGGTCTTTTCGCACTATGATTTCTTGACGAGTTCGTAACGGTTGATTCCATGTTGTAATGATTGCATGAGAAAGCCTTGCATGAAACTCAGTTTATTTTAACTGAAATACTGAGCAAGATTAAGTTCGGTCGTTCCGCAGACGTCCTTGAAATGGTTATGATTTTCCTTCAAGTAAAGTATTTGGAATGATGCACTTGAACGCTAACCCGATTGTAGCGGGGGATTTGAAAAACCTACCATCTTGGATTTAAATGTATAGAACACCTCAGTTATCTGCTGGAAGCTGCTTGGTTGACTTAAGTTTCCAAAACACGCAATCTTCTCAAATGAAGAATTGTTTTCTGAGAGTGTCTCGTTGAACATACAGTGATAGATGATTTTCGTTAGAAGACGTAGCAAGAATAGTAAGGTCTAGAAATATATCAAACGTTTCGGCCAATGACACTTCTAAAGTTTTAAACCGAAATCTTTCCTTCTCTTCCTTGGTCCTCGTTCTATGTTATTTGTTACTTGACATGTTAGAGTCTACCTCAGTCTCCGATAATCACCAGCAACTGACCTAATAATCGCCAATCATGTTTTAGCTTATCGATCAATGACATTTATAACGTGATATCAGTCGAGAAAACTACTGAATGTCGTGCTATTTACACTTAGACATGACACTGATTCTACTGCATTTCTATCGGTCAGTACATGTAGTCTGATAACCCAACGGCAGTGATAATGAAAGTGTGGGATGGAATTTTGATCAGCTTTCTGGCTTCCAAAATATCTAAATGTCCCAACGCTGCTTGCCTTCCCACTCCAGGGGGAACACATTCGTGGATTCATGCACTTGTTTCTCATTTTGATTTTTTTCCACTGGAACTGGAATATATTCGTTGACGTCAATTACCTGCTCAAACATTGCGCTACACCGTAACAGGCGCCGAGGGCTTTCACGGATCGATTCGATAAATTTGGCCAAAACGTTTAAGGCCGTGAATTGGCGGATTTACAAACCCCTATTCACCCACTCCTCCCTCTTTAGTAGCACTAAGCTTATTGTTCATGCCAGAGGGTTTGAGCGAAGGGATAGAAGGAACGATACCGACTTGGACCTCATTTCCAACACTGTAAGAAGTAAAACGCGTCCTATGGTTCTCTACTTCAAACAGTTACAATTTGAAAGAAGGGATAATTGACCCAACAGTTCAGAAACTGGTCTAAGTACCGTTGAATGTGCAGACTCTTCATTGGGGCTTAAAGGGGCAGTTTCAACTTATTTATATTGTTGGGAACATTAAAATAATGTCAGTCTGCTAGTGCACAGAAACTAGTATCAATCATCTTTGGCTGCAGATAGCTAGGATGGAAATGGTTGGAAGATGAAAAAATTGAATTCTTCCTGTTTACAGTGTTTATTCTGGAAAAAAAAAACCGATTATAGTTAGTTCTTCCTCGGGGAAATCATTTCACATTTTCCTCCCGTGCTCTGAGAGCAATTTAAAGTTAGAGAAGAGGTTCTTTTTTAATTATATAACTTGAACAGTTTTGTCCAACATACAGCAAAATCTCAGTGACAATGCGCCTTTAAATACCCTACAATAGTTTAATTTACATTACAGCTGTCCCCGCTGCGATCGGAAGTGCGCAAGGTTTCTTTCAGTCTTCACTGTGGGCACCAGCCAACTGCTACATATACGTCATCATTACACCATCATTCCGTGCAGACATAACTTTATACTACGTCATTGTCACCCGCCGAGGCCTTACTTTATGTAAATTTAATTTATCCTGGTGTAAGAATATAATCTGTAATAATAAGATGCTCACAGAAAGGTGGGCACTATGCCTTGAAAAAGACGTGTTCATTCTACTACCATAATACCCTGACTGTGTCATGCGCGTGTTAATCGAGTCGATTCAAATTTGAAGCAGGCTACGTCATCAGTTTGAGCAAGTGCAAATGACGTGTATTTACAAATGGAATAGTAAACTTCGCTGCGTGCACTGTTGAAAAGTGCAAGAAACACTTCCTTTGGCGTCGGGTTTCTCTATAAATCATTTTTCCAGAGTTCCCGTGGGTTTAAAATGTAGCAACGGAAGTATTACAGAAACCTGACGCCTCAACGGATTTTTTTATGCCGAAAGGTGGTATCACGCCCCTAACAGAGGCGACAACCACAGTCAGCAGTCGCCACGATTAGTACAATGGATGAAACTTAAGACGCCTCAGGAAAAAATACTGAAATATGGGAATAAAAAGAATGATGACTGAGTTACTAGTGATTTTAGGTAATATGGACCTATCTAGATCTACAGTATAGTAGTGAACCGTGAATACTACACAGTTGTAGGCATGTTGCTAGAGATGAAGAACAGCTAAGCCTCTTTACTTAGATGTATTATCGTGTTGGAAACAGGAAATTCTTGATCCGGCCAGAGACAACATTTTTCATCAGCATTTTTACCATAACATTTAGTGATATCATCAGGTATTTAAATAGAAAATGCTAAGCCTTGTGTCAATCATTATTATGTTGGAAATAACCAGCATTCTTACATTTCTAATTCTAAGTTTGTCAATCACGGGTCAACAGGTGATTTTCGCACTGAAACTACAAGATGGATTTTTTTGCAGACTTTTCAAAATCTGATGTGTAGCCAAACTAATGAATTGTCAAATTTTGATCATTCTACGACTTCCTTTTTGAGTAGTATCTTTGAAGTAAAGTTGTCTTTTTTAGTTAGGTCCTTTAAACAAATTGCAAACCGTGTACAAAACCACAAGAATTCGTTCTAGAACCACTTGGTAACAGGCCATCTTTGTTAGAGGTCAGTCTCGCCGTCAAATACACCGTTTTGCGTGTTTTTTGTGACAGCTTCCGACATCACCTCTTCCTTGCATTCTTCTACTGATAAGATATAATATTTGGGATTAAAAGGTTTTATATGCATTTACATAGCTAAACGGTAGTATTTACTTGAATGCAGAGAAACGAAACAGGAGTTCTTCATCTACCCAGCATACATGGTAGGGGTCAGGTTTTTAGTTTGTTAGTTTTGTAGGATTGCATTTTTCGCACCATAGTTCTGTTGACAACCTAAAGCTACGTATTGACAGCGGCTTAGCCGGTCGGACAAAAATGTTTCAAATAATTCTGCTGAGCTTTGAGGAGAACATCTTTCTTGTTATCATTCTTGATTGGATTTTCGGCCAAAGTGTTTTAAACATTCGGACCAATATGAACATTTCCCAAGGGTAGATGAATTTCACTTCATCTTTACATCTTTTCTAACAGAGCAACACTGGTAACAAGGCCCTTCTCGAGACGGGTCCTTTTCAATTCGTTGCGACGGTGAACTTCAAACCTTATAAAAATTTAAGCTTATCATTTGGGGGGGTTTAAAACCTAAAAGAATTATCATTTTATGTAAATGAACGATTAGTCGTGTATTAACTGTGGATATACGACTGTGGATTGTTTGACGAGCAGACTGATTTTCAGTCACTGTTGTTATTAGCTGAAAAGCGATAACGCACTGTTTCTGCTGGAAGGAACACTTTAGTACAGTGCAATGAACTCAACCGGGGCCACCCAACCAATCACAAGTCACGTTTACAACAAAGGAGTCTGGCTTTAGTAGTTTGTAAACCAATCAAAAACGAGAGCATTTCTTTAAATTTCAAAGTGTCGGTTTTTTCGGTGGCCCGGGTTGAGTTCGTTGCACTTTAACAATCAGTAAAAAAAAAAAAAAAGTTTTTTGGAAGTCATACCCACCACAATAAGACAAAGACGGATATCAATTTTAAGGACGTTATGAGGAAGGACTGGGAATACAAACACATAAACAAGAAAGAAAAGCTACTCAATTTGACCACTTTTCTGACTGTAAGATGCCATTCCCAGCAGTGTCGATCGATTTTACTATCAGGCCAAGCTTTTAACAGAGTAACATGAAGATTGTAAAGCGGGATATTTCGGCAACCGACCACTTCAGCCGGTCGATAGCTTGTAATACCAACATACTACTTGATGTCAACGAGTTCCCATACAAAATCCATCTGTATGCTCAGTTCTTGATGTTCCCGGCCAATGTTTTCTTTTCCTTTGCTTATCGTCATTAATTTCGGCTGTATGTGGCGATTTACGTATGGTGCCGTATTTTTCACTGTTTGTTTTGAGTGGTTACTTGGTAGACAGCTGTCTGCCGTGTAGTATGTGATGCGGGTCAATCAATCGAGAGGTCGTCGAGTTTCTGGACCACACACAAATGGCGTATTACCATAGCGCACGTTTCTGCCTCCAGCGTTTACCGATACTACAGAACGAATGATAATTGAATAGACCTGACCGATTAAGATTAAGAGGGTTTTTTTTTTTAATTATGCCAAGATGTCAGTACAATCGTCTTCAAGGATCATAAAGTGATGGGGAAGAACTTTCTTGAAAAGACTTAAACAAAAGATGTCATCGTGTATGCATCAATTTAAATTATTGATGATTTTATCATAGTATAACAATCCATACTTGATGTACTATAAAATTCTATGTGCTAGTCCTTATCCACAGCTTACGACGAACAAAAATCAAAAGAAAATTCTCAGAAAAATATAGAGGGCCAATAACAATGTATATGTTAAAAAAAGAATTAAAAGACGAAATGTTCAACAAAAATATGTTTCGGACTAGAGGAAATGTGAAATATATTAGAAACTGTACTTCTATACTTCATTGTAAGCCGCAATACTTAACAAGAATGTGTAATGTTTACCATAAGTATAGTGTACGATTATCCCTGACGATAATCTCCTGGTGGAATTCCATGCCGTCTGAGAGTCTTCTAAGGACTTACGTAAGTACAGTTGCGACCCAATGTGTGCGGCCTTGGCCAGTGTACAACTTCTATCTCAAAATCATGTGGGAAACTGGTTATGAAGAGCTCTTTCCTGATTCAAATTTTATTCGCTCGATCGAAAGGTAAACCAAAGCAACTAAATTTCCATTCCCTCCAAGGAATGTTGTTTTCTGCAAAATGCTGCCTTAATCGTCTTGAAGTAAAAAATCCTCAGTTCATGATTACGCAAAAAATTAAAAGATTGTTTTCTTAGCTGAACTGATTACTCATCATGTTCATTGTGTCAATGTTCGATGACGCTGATGACAATTTATTTCATTAACGGGGGGTCTCTTTAGAAGAGTTCAAAAATCTTGCAGGGGTCTTCTTCTTGGGATTTTAACTGACGTTTGTAAGTAAGTTCGATCACGCACGCTATTTTTCGCCTTTTGATCTTTAACTGAAGTCATGATCTAAATCAATCTGCCTTTTCTTGAGTGACAAGGATCGGCTACCCAAATAAAAGCCACATTTTTTTTCCAAAAAGCTAGTAAATCGGATGACACACGTCATAGATTGATGAATTAATCCGCTGAGTTCAAAGTTTATGAGAAATTGAGATTGGCCAGTTCCCATCCTCTAAATTCCTCTCTTGATTTTTTATTTGACACTTTTACAATAGAAATACAATTACCGGTAAAGATTCCATAAAGCAATAAAATCCAAACATGTCCAAACAGGATGTTGAAGGGATACCTCTGGAGCTGGAATTATACAATACATGGCTCAACCTTGGATGAACTTCCTTTCCCGTTAAGAATAGAGTCTGCTCGCCCTTGACAGAGACAGAAAGGGTCCAAAGCCTTGTTAACAGACAATACCAAGCTCAAAGAGAGTCTAGAAGATTCCTGGTTGTTTTGAGGCCACTTAACTACGTAATAAGCATTTCGTTGTTAAAAGCTGTTACTGCTAAACTAGTCATTCCAGAGTGTTCGTTCGCCCCGTAAGGTTTCTTCTACCCTGAATCGTGCAACTTTGACGCGCTTCGGCAACACACCTTGCGAGTTTTGGAACTGTAGTTTGACGAGATGTGATCAAGCTGAAACACCACGGCAAGACCAAACAAACTTGAAATGAAACCTGAAATGCAAGCTGTAATTACAGATTTGCCGCTTTCCTACCTGGCTTTCAAGATCTTACGGTCGCGAAAGAATCTGGTTCTCCCAGCGTGATTACTGCAGAAAGTTACCATCAAGACTTAAACGTTAGCAGTTTAACCAGGGGCACCAGACGAGCAAAATGTCTTTAAATGTTGTATTCAGTGTTCCCAGATCGTTTGTGGGTCTTTAAAAAACTCTTGAGTGTCTTAGCTTCTAAAGATTAATCTGTTCTGATGTTTCAGCTGAAAATTTAAAAGTTTTAGGAAACGAAATTTTTATTTCCCGAATTTACTAGAGCTGTTGTTGATTTTACGAAAATGCTAGCTAGTTTTTTTTTCGCATTTTAACGACATATTTGCCCCTCGAAAACGAAAGAATTAGTTTTCCAGTGTTTGTGAAAGTTTGAGCTGACACTTTGCCCAAGAAAACTGACTATAGATGTTCTTTATGGCTAAATCCGAATTTCTGAGGCAATTAAGGCCATCATAACAGATATCCAGCGAAATAAATTGTTGGTGCCTTTGCTTTTATAGCGTTATTCGATGACGTGTTTCCGACAGCAAGTGCAAAAACTCGCAAGTCAGACGTCGCGCGGTGGCCGCAGCTGCGTCGTGAGTTTTGGCGGGAAGCTAAACTTTCATCTGTTACAAATGTAGTATTTAGTTAAGCTAAAATCTTAAGTAGCTTTTACATCAAAGCACCCATAATTATGTGGAAATTTACTAAACTTTCCATAGACAGATGGCAGGAGCTCTAAATGCATGGTTAGTTTCCAATTTATTTTGAATACTGTAACTTTTCAAAGGTAACAAATATTTTCTTCCTTTTCACGCAGGTTTGACTAACATGGGATTCAAACTCAACAAGTTATTTACCTTCAGGTATCTTTTAATGCTAACTACCTTGACTGGACTTCTAAACCTTTTATACCTGATGTTCCTGGCTGACATAAAAGGAAACTTTGAACTCTACACATCCTCCTCGAGTGTACTCAGAAGACAAATCGCCAGCATTCAAGGTGATTCTGAAGCAAGGGTCGCAGCTGGACCAAGTTTAAGCTACTTGGAGTTGTTGAATTTAGACTTGAAAGACATCGTACAGAGATATGTGTCTTCTTCAGCGACTGTTGCTAAACATTACGAGGTTAATAATTTACAGGATGAAAGACTGCCACAGCAGAGATTTGTTCATAACTCTTTTTGGCCTCGATGCTCACAGTCACCGTTTCTGTTGATCATGGTTCACTCAAGTCCTGTTAACTTTATGGACAGGGAATCCATTAGACTATCATGGGGTCGAGAAGACAACCCGATAAACCAAGGAAGTTGGACCAATTCGGACAGGTAATTGATTTAATTTTTCATTGCTCTACCGTTTTTTTCGTTTTTGATACAGATCCAATGTGAACGGTGTCTAAGACTCAAAAACAATTGATTACACTGTGTTTATATTTTGTGTGCATGTTTATTCCGACGTCTTTTTATATCAAACTATCATCGAAAAGGGTAGATTAGCCAGCCACTTCATTCGGACCGCCAGGTTCAGTGGTGGCCAGCAAAAACAGTGTAGAGTACTTCCGTCTCGGGACTATCGTTCTGGGCCAGGTTTTTCGATTCCCCAATTAAAAGTTAACCGAGGTTTTCATTTCGCTCGTTAAAAATGTCTTAGATAGCAAATTTTAAGCTTAAGGCAATGAAAAGGCCAAGTCAAAACTGAAGGACAAAAATCTTTTCGAAAAATCATCATTGGTTAGTAATTAAATTCGAATCAAAGTTCAGGTTAATCCAGGATTAGCTTAATCGGACTTTGAACAACTAGGCCCAGATGGTTTCCCTAGGGAATTTGATGTTTTCAAAACTAGCATATACGTCCTCGAGGCTTCGCTTCTCGTGCTAACATTTGTTTTATTAAAAACATTATTAGATTTCTGTTGGCATGTATCAACCGATTGTTCCTCAACAGAGACACTGTATTTATAGTTAGCGGCGATTGAGCGAACTAATCAGATCTCACCCAGCTGATCAGATCTGTGTGTTCACAATGTTTTCAAATAAGCTACTCACTTAGATTTTCGTTTCAGATCATGGAAAACAGTGTTTCTCGTCGGTCAAAGCAACAGCTCCAGGCTCAACAATCTTCTAAAACAAGAGGCTCGAGTCTACAAAGACGTTGTCATTGGCGACTTCCTCGACACTTTTCGTAATCTGTCCCTTAAGACGCTTCTTGGACTCCAGTGGTCTCTTCGACACTGCCCAGCAAAATACATTCTTAAAACCGATGAAGATTGCTTCGTAAATGTCTTATCACTTGTTGAGTGGCTACAGGAATACCACGTGACCAACGGATCCAAGCCACTATACACGGGTAATATACAGAAGGGAATGGAAGTGGTGAGGGACAAAAGCCATCGTTATTTCGTATCCGCTATGGACTTCAATAAACATATTTACCCACCGTATGCTTCTGGTGGGGGTTACATTTTTAGTGCAAGCCTTCTACCAGAACTTTTAGCAGCCACTAAGAAAGTTTCTGCTATTCCAGTTGAAGACGCTTGTTTCGGACTTTACATGCAACACGTTGGCGTAAATCCGGTACACGACAATAGAATCTTACCGTACGTCTTCTGCGACAGTTATAAGACTTCTTTAAACGAGAGACCTATTTGCCACTATCGTGAACCGCTTGTGGTACATGGAATCACAGACATTCTTCACATACAGACACACTATAATGTACTGTTGATGTCATTCATTCCAACAATCTGTTCGTATGTGGACAATCAATCATTTAGTAAGAACTTTCGACAGTCCTGTTGAAATGTACACTGTTGTATATAAAATAGTCATGCGTATTATATCTCAAACACGATCTATCTACCTACCCGCCATCTTGAGCAGAAACCCTTTTCTCTTGTATACCGCTTCCTGGCTCATATCATAGTTCATAGCTTCCATATCATACGACGAGAACTGGAGTTTTTCCATCGGTCTCACCATTAACGATTTCTATTCCCTTAGTGGGCTAAAAACCGTGAAAGTCACAGAAGGCAAGTTTTAGCCGAGCGAAAGACAGCGCGGATAGAGGCCAACATGCATCTCTTTGGAGTTTATAGATCAGGCCCTGGTTATTCAAAGAGTAGATAACTTTATCCAGCGGATAAATCGCTATCCAGAGAATAAAATACATTAGTTGGAGTACATTTTTTTGCTGGATAGTGATTCATCCGCTGGATAAAGTTACCCGCTTTCAGAACAACTCAGGCCAGAAATAGCATAAATGCACCTGTTCAAAGGAGCGCTCGAGAAAGGGTTGTGACTATCTTGATTTCAAGGCCTATCAGACTAGTCTTAAAGCTTTCCTGTTTTCCTCATGAAGCGCATCTTTGTGCAAGAAAGCGTTGTTGACAAAAGAAGAGAGTAAAGCTACGCGCATAGTGGTCAGGAATCAGTAGGGTCGGGAATTAGTTAACTCGGCGAAGTCTACTCTGGTGTTATTAACACCTGCATGCTACCTTCCGCGGTATACCGTACATCATGCTCTGTGTAAATTGTTCCATCATTCTCGACTCGACAGCCCTTAATCAGTTGACAGAAGCATGCATTAATCCAGTGACTACATCATGTTAATTTGTCCATTTTCAGACACTTTTCGAAAGTTTTTGTTTTCGCACACCTGTCAATGGTTTCAGTTTTGTTATTTCTGTCATCTTTCTACAGTCAACGACAATAAAGTGAGATACGGTCATTTCCGGAATATTTTTCTATGTTACAACAAGATCAATCCCATCTCTCTATTCCTAAAATATTCCGTCTACCATCATCCACGGTTGTTGCTGTTGTTGTCGTTTTTTTTGTTGTTGTTGTTGTTGTTGTTGTTTTGTTTTTTGTTTTTTTGTTTTTTCATCCTACCAACTCCCATTTCGGTGAATATCGGTGAATATATACTAGAAATTAGGGGTGAATTTTGAAGAAAAACTAACATTTTCTTTGTTATTTGCCTCCAAAAACTTAACCAACGTGGGAAAATTTATTCCTTTTGTTGTCGGAGGGATAAAAAATGTTGACGAGAGTTCGTTGAGAACATTCTGAGTCTGTCTGGCTTTGGGCTTTATCAGAGGGTTTATGTTTGATGGGAACACGTTAAGTTTTTGATTGGCTGCGGCTAGTGGTCAGTGGTTAATCAATACTCAGCGTTTTTTGAACCAAGTTAATTTCAAACTGTTTGCCAGGGTGCATTTTTACTATCAGATGGCTTTACGGGTTTCTCTTTGGCTTCGTAGGCCAGGGTGCTAAGTTCAAAACTTCCGAATAACTCTGTAGTTTCCTTTTTTGTCCCATTTTAGTGTGATATTACAAGATTTGGGATCTCTACTTAAAGTAGCTATTGCCTTTGTCCCAGTTAAGTGCGAAGGATGAGGCCGAACTCTAATCATGCTTTTGTTGTTTTGTGTCTCGTAATTTTGTTGCTGTAAAAGATGTATTTTGTACTAGGCTTGTTTTATTTGAGAGTTTCCCCAGCTCCACTTTTTCGTCATTTGGGGTTTTCGTTTCGATGGGGTGCTTGTTCTTGGTCGGGAACAACAATCCGCACGGGCATCTCGCGTTGCTGTTTGTCTCGCGTTCCTTCCGTTTTCGGACATTTGGTGCGCTGTTTCTGGCCGGGGCTCCTATCTTGCACTCCGGTTTTTTTCTTATTTCTTCCACCACTAGTTTCATCTGTAGGTTGTCCTATTCCCTGCCCTTAGGCAGTCTCCGTGTGGGTCGAGTTTTCTTTGTATTTCGTTCTTTCATTTTGTCTCTTTTTGAGAACCGAAATAAAAGGTTTAAAGCCTCGGGTGATCACATCCCTCCGGCTTGGGAGATCAAGTCCGATTTCGACCCGCTTAGGGCTCAGTGCCAACATGCCAAAAGATCAACCCGGCGGGTTAAGCTTGATGGGAGTCCAGGCCAGGAAATAGTGTTTCCTTTGGATCGTTTAAAGTTAAGGCTATCATGGAAAGCTCACTGAATCCTCCTCGTCTTGAGAATTTTAGTTCCAGACGCGTCGTCGCTTCTAGCGGGTCACGGTATTCACAGACGTATTGATTTTTTGGACAAAGTGTTTGTGCTGCATCAAAATAAAATAGTTCTTTATTTAAACACGGTCAAACCAATCAGGAGTATAAAATTAGAAATAACCTAACTATCAGAGTAGGGATCTTATCTTCAAGTGGCTCAGAGAAGGTGCAGATGTCATGGATTTTACTGCACATTTTAAGGAAGATTTTGGAAGTTCATCTTACGACTGTGATTTTCCACCTGCGGGGGTCTTTCGGAACCTGCAAAATTGTAGAGGATTTGTTTCTTTCATCTACTCCTCGTTAATGGAGAGAATCCGAATGAGAGCCGTCAGGTTGTGGGGAAAGGTGGGTGAGACGGAGCCGCCGCACCCCGCTTTGCCGCTCACGATAAAGCCTTCCAAGCTTTGGTAGTGTTTGAATGCACGTTTCTTAAACCTCTGGTTGAGGGACTGTCCTTTCTCCCTGGATAGGCTCTCAGAAGTGAAATCCTATGTGTCTATAGAGGTCCTTTTCTGACGAAATGTGACAATAAGTCTGGGTACGACCACTTTCTTCTGGCCGAATCCAGTCAACGATTCTTCGGTTTTGAATGGGCAGGCTGGTGGCTTGTATCTTTTCCCCTTCCGTTTGGATGGAAGGAACCTGCTTTTATTTATCATACATTAGGCCCTGTTATTTCAAGTTTCTTTAGAGATGAAGGCATCCCGTGCTCAATTTACACGGATGATCGCTTCACGGAAGAGTTCTGTAACCATAGAGAAGTGCTCCAGAGCGTTTGGTCAAAAAGCAGCTCAAGCCGCTGTATTCCTGGCCTGCTTGACGCTGATTGGCCTAGGTTACGTACTTGGTTTGTATGAGGGCGTGTTAATTCCGGTAACTGCTCTTCAGTTTTTGGGGTTGATCGTGGATTCTGAGGTGCAGGCGTTTAAGATTCCCGCAGAAAAGCTGACTAAATTTGGAGCCCCCCGAGAGTGCATCCTCCAGATGAGTGCGTCTCTTCTCGCGGTTCCGGTAGTTAAACTGTTCATAAGGAACATTACTGGAGGCTTATCTTCAGCCCACAGATCTTTAGAAGTTAACTTGTCCAGTTCGTTGGGGAAATCGCTTGACTCGTTGATAAATGAGAAACATACGCGAATATTTTTGGAGTGTGGGCTATGGATGGGGTGCTTTCATCCATCATCCTGATACAGAGGTTTCTGTGAGAGATTATTGCTCGCAGGAGTAACTGAAACTTCACATTTTGGCTCAAGAAACTTTCGTAGCTGTTCGACTTCTCGAGGCGGCTCCGGTACGGGTTTACGACTGCAGAATATTACGGATGATCATTACGGATGATCTACACGTAGCACAGGGAAGGACGTGAAAGCCAGGAACTTTCTGACGCAACCAAGGCTCTTTTCGGTGTGATTTCTAAAAGAAACTTGTATTTGCAGTTATTTCACGTCCTCTCAAATGAAAATGCAGCAGAAGGTCCTTTAAGGCGTCTTTCCATGTCTGCTGTCTTCGCAGACCTGGTTGGGTGTCCAGGCAGCCTTCGGCGGTCATTGTGGTCACTTCCTGGATCGTATGGCCCTGGATTCGAATGCTCAGCGAGATATATCCGCTGCCACGTGTCACCCCTTTTACCTCGAAATGATCTGATGGTGTTGATTTGTTTTCTCAGTGTCCAAATTCTGGGGTCAAAATCTGGAAAAATACGTACGTTTTTCCACCATTAGCTTGGTGAGCGCGGATGGCCCTGGATTCGAATGCTCAACGAGATATATCCGCTGCCACATGTCACCCCTTTTACCTCGAAATGATCTGATGGTGTTGATTTGTTTTCTCAGTGTCCAAATTCTGGCTCAAAATCTGGCAAAATCCGTTTGTTTTTCCACCATTAGTTTGGTGGGCGCGGTTTTAACGGTTCCTTCTCCTTTTTACATACCACTTACTATTGTTGTCTGCTTCCGGTTTGGCGGCCGGTTCTAAGAGCCGTATCATCTGATTATTTTCGTCTGGATGTTAGGAATGACTTTCATACGATCATATCGCTGTCTAAGCATGGTTTCCTCAATTAACCTTGCCCCTGTTTAAACGGGATTTCTATTTAACGCAGATGCTGAGCAATTCTGTTTTCTTTTGGACGTTCCAGCCAGTTCCATTTGTTCCAAAAGTTTTTTCAACCTGCAGTGGCCTGTTCTTCTTGTTCTCATCCAAACGATGAAACTTTTAACTTTTGTCAGCGGTTTGGATACAAACGGAAAGCTTTTGACGGTTCTCTCTGCCCACTGAGAAACTCAAATTTGCAGTGGACGAGCCGTCTATCGCTAAGCATCGCTAAGCGACTGGCTGACCTTTCTGACCCTTGGCAAAGTACGCCCTATGTCAAGCAAAAATTAGAATTAGAGCTTTAGAGGCGGAGCTGTCGGCGTTACTCGCTACATTGAGACCCCCTGAGGATATTCAGTCTTGTCGCCCTCCAGAGATCGTGAAGCTTCTTATTTGGAAGGATCTGGCCGGAAGAACGAAGATCCATACCGACAGGCTGTGGACATCTTGGTCGCAAGGGTCCTACTTATTGTCCTTGCTGGGCGCGTTTAGTGTTTGGAACAATAGACTCTATGATAGGAAGGTTACGTAGAATGGTAGAGTTAATGATTGAGACCTCGTTTTGGGTATAGGGAATCCCGCCAGTACCAGGTTTCGCTCTGGCAGCTTCAGACTAGAGTAACTCCTTCTCAGAGTTCTTGTGTAGTCATCTGCATAAGCGATTGTTGCTACCAGCGTTAGACGCTCACCAGGTAGGGTTTCCGCTCACACTTTGGCCAAGCCGCGGCCCAGGCTTGTTGCAGTGAATATGGCCAAGCTATAGGACCCCAGTGGTTGGCCCAGCGGTTTACGTTACACATTTTTCGGGGGAAGGGGGTAGTATCGGTATCTCTTGGACCACACAGGTTGGAAGACTAGTAAGTAGGCCATGCATTATATTAAAGTTAAGGAGGTTTTGAATCCGGCGGGCGCCACCAAAAAGTTAGCAAACCTCGGTTCCAGTTCTACTAAACAGTTTTCAATTTGGAATAGCCTGCAAGGAATTCACCGGGCTTTTACGTCCCCTTACTAGAGCGATCTTTCATGTTGCACAGCGTTTTACTTCGTGTGTTGAGTTTCCCCACTATTCAAAGTCATTTGAATGTACCTTATTATGCGTGCAAGTCATAAACCCACGTGTAAATGGGAATGCTTTCCACTAGCTACACTCTGATTGGTTTAGCATTGCTATTGAAACCTCTCCCACTTCAACTGTCACGTCTCGCCCGCAGTATCAAGACACAAAGCTAGTCAGCCGAACTTCGCGACCCATCCCTCTCCCGAGAGATCTGTGTTCGGCCTCCTTTAAGCGACACTCGGTGTCGTTAACTGTTTACGCTGGTGTGTCACTCTCCATTTCTTAACCTTAAACAACAACTACAGGAATGATATAGTACTATTGGTTGAGAAAGTGGCGAGAGTTTTGCCAACCAATCACATAGCGTAGAAAACAAAAGCGAAGCAAACGCGAGTTACTTAAGTAAACATTTGAAAAGCTAAAAAACGTTATCTGGTTAGAAGATTCTTAAAGAAATGACCTTTCGGCTACAAGATTGCAGCCGAATCAAGAATTGCAAAAATCTTTTAACCAGAGAATGCTTTTTAGCTTGTAATATGTATAATCCTGGTTACTCGTCCATTTTTAAGGACGGTGTCTACTTTTGCTACTGCGCATACGTTCTGGGCATCTCGAGATACTCGGGTTTTCTATGGGTGGTGCCTACTAATACAGGCATATTTTTGCGCGGTTTAAAACTATGCGGAGAAAACAGAACTTTGCAAGTACTCTTGGTATCCAAAACCAAACTTGGGGGTTAACCATGCAGTTTTCAGAGATAATAAAGTTTCAAAATGGAAAAAAACGCCATGCATTGCTTTTTTTTTTTACTGGTTTTTTGAATTATTGTTGCTTAATTATCTCTAAAAAAAAATGCGTAGTTACCCCAATTTTCTTTTTGGATTCCAATAGCCTTTGTTAAAATCTGCTTTACCTGCATAGTTATAACCCGCGCAAAAATACTTCTGTATTAGTAGGCACCGTCCTTAAACAAACATTTTAATTAACTGACACAAAACATCGAAGGGTAGCTCTCTCTTTGATGATCCCGATGTTTAATGATTAAAGCTCTCGAATCTGATTCGTTCAATACATGTTTGACATTTGACTGCATCATGAAGAGTTTGATTAGTCCTTTTATTACTCATACCCCAATAGAGAAACATTTTATATCAAAATTACGAAAAGGATTTATAAGCAGCTTTTATAACCTCCGATTGAACTTTCTCAAGTCCTAAGGGTCCTAAGAGAAATCAACATGTAATTTCTCATTACAGTACATTGCTAAACAGACGCTTAACAACAAGAAATAATTTAGTCAATTAAGCAAGGGAAGGAGATCACTCTTTCAAGCTATCTTTACAAATCTTTCAGATGACGCCGGGGTAGTCGTCTAGCTACATCCCATCACCGCTAGCTACCAATAATCGGCTAATTTTATCCCTGTGGGTCCCGGTTGCAAAAGAGCGACCCAACAAAAATATATTTCCCCTTATTTAATCACTATATCTATTGTTAGTGACTTAGGCTCTGGATGAACAACTTGTGCCAGGCTTCTAAAATGTTCGCTTAAGGCTTGGATAGAGAAACTTTGTGACGACCTACGGGATGTGGCCTAGATTCATACAAACATAATTGACATTTAACTTTGAGTTTAAGCTACATTCTAGATGCCGGAAAGGCAGGATGTTGGCAAGTCCTGTCCTATTGCAACCCCTCTGGAGTTAGAAAAGAAATATGTCTCTATTCTACTTATCGCTCTTTTTGCAGTAAAAAATAAATAAATGCTCGTGATACACGAAAATTTCTACGTTGTTTCCCACCTTAATTATTTCGCTTTAGATGGAACTAAAATTATGAATAGACAACACTAGAAAACACACAGACCAAATGAGACACCAGAAATGCAGACGGAAGCACTCATAGCAACCGCTTAATGACTGAGTCTGTTTCCCAGTCTTGCATGGTCAACGCCTATTTTTGCTTTCCGCAAAGAAAGATAGTGTTCGAGATAACGTGTTTGTCCATCGGGAGTCAGACGTATAGGCCACCATGCCTCTTAGTTACCGCGGAATGAAATGATACCACGTGCAATTAGTTTTGAAGATCAGTTAATGTATAAATCCAACAATTTACTGACAGACGTTCATCCACACAACAACAAAAACAACCACCGTACGTTTCCATTTCATGGGATAGAAGACTGGCTTTACAAACCAAGCTGTGCATGTAACATAATTGATATCGCTTTCCACGTTTTCCTAACAAATAAATAACTCAGCAGTATTGATCAAATCTTCCTCGTCACTTACTTGCACGTGTGCCGATCATAAATTCGCGGGCACGTTTTACAAGTCACGAAACAGCACCAAACAAACTTGCACTGGCACCTGTTCACCTCGCGCACCACTTGAGTATTGTACCCACCCCCGCAGCACAATAAATCACAACGGTCCCCTCCCTGAGATGTCTTGTTACACACCCGACCTGATGTACCCAGAATACCTAGCTTGGCGTTGGGGTTGCAGTAGTTTGGCGAGCCTTCGATGTACACCATCGTATCTTTGGTTATCTTAACGCGTTTTTGTTTTTGCTCTTTTCTTTTTATGCGCCTCTTTCTCTTGTTGTACACCACCTGAACGGCTTTGATGTACTTGGCCTTTAAGTAATCGCCAACTTTGGCGAAGTTTGGTACAGTCTCCCAACATGTCTTGACAGCACAAGAGCCAGAAACACCATGACAACGGCATTGATTCCTCACAAGACTCTGAACGGCCTGTAAACAAATAAAACACTTAATATATATATTGCACGCGATGAAGAAGCAATTTCATGTTGAAATTGGTAAGATAAAGCTTTTAAAAAGGGTATTATGCCAAGCTACATCAGACTCACGCAATCGAGAAACAATATAACCGTTCACCTCATACAAAGTTTCACAGTAATTCTACAGTGGACGTCCAGAACTCTCGTTTTCTCCAACAGTTTTTTTGGTTCTTTGACAGCTGGAAATAACGGGAGTCTACTGCTACATTTACAAACAATGTGAATGCTAAGAGTTTCCACCCAATTCAATTCCATGTTACAGAGGGCTGCATGGCGTGTATGCCGAGATAAGTACATCACGTGATGAATCGAGAAGTTTTGGATTTGCCTAGGTATTATGAAGAACACTGTGATCCAAAATGAGGCAAAATGTTTGCACCTACGTTAGTGAAGGTGACGCGGAAGTTACGATAAACAAGACTGCTAGTAAAGCAACGGAAAAGAGAGAAACCAAAAGATTCATTTGACCTGTTAAAGCTTGATTCACCAGTATCATGCCTGGTTTTTCAGTAAACGGATATGGAATTTAAAGGCCAGGGACTGGTTGCTTAAAGGATCTTGAGATAAGTGTGAGTTTTCAGAAGTCGTGCCCTGCAGCACGAAGGATTTTCTTAGGTGCTTCATTTAATCACTCGGTTGAAGGTGGTTTATTGAAGATACGGAACACAACAAGATCGCATGAAAATCCTTCGGAAGGCAGGGTATGAATGCAGAAAACTCCAACTTATCTTAAGTTACTTTATGTAACCCGACACAGGCTTGAAAAAGCTATTGGGAAAGGACATCGGTCTGAAATAGGGTCAGGATTTGGAGGGCAAGGCGAGACACCTCCACCAAAGAATCGAACGAGTTGCAGGGAAAGCACTGAAAAAACGCCAAAGTCAGGCCAGTTTCTTAGTCTCAAAAAATAACAAGTGACTTGGAAAAAACGTAGCCGTATTCTACAGCTTTCCTTGAACAACCCCTGATGAACAGACAGGAACATACGCCACTTATTTACAGCCTCTGTTCTGATATAGATTATCACAAAATGCCAACATGTGGTTCATTATTTACCTAATAAAAAAAGAAAGACATTTTGGAAAGAAACCACTGAAAGACATGTACATCTGTCCGAAAGATGGAACACAGCGAAAGTTTTGGTTCTACCACAAGCGGCCACAATTCAGGGAAACTTTTCCTGTATAATCTGAAAACCTTTTTCTTTCAGATAATTCACTCGATCGAACTTGGAAAAACATTATTCACATTTTGGGTTGCACGTAATAATAGCCAACTTTCGATTATTATTCAAGTCCGGTTAGATTCACCTTATGCCATTGGTCACAGAGATCAGTAACAATTTTTTTTTAAAAAATCCGTGTATTTTATATAGACACATCTAATTGGATTACTTGGTCTGCCTCTTGACCAGCGAGAAAGGATCTGCGAACCTGTTGTTCTTTAGTCTGCATGGTAACTTATCATTTCAGCTACCGTATTTATTCGATTAACCGCCCACTCTCGAATAAGCGCCCACCTCGAATAGGCACCCACCCTGAAAGCCCAAAAACTTAATAAGCGCCCACCCTGAAAGCCCAAAATCTTAATAAGCTTAAAACTTAATAAGCGCCCACCCCCACCCCTCTCCCAACACAAAACATTTCTGTACTACGCCAGCGTGAAGTAAGAGGAACGTCACTTGTGTTTCAAAAATGGTTTTAGATACGCTAGTCAATGAACTTTTATATTGCTTATGGCCTGTTCATGTTAGCTTTTGCACTTTGTTTTGTCTTGTTGAAGCGAAATAAACTTGTTATCCCTTGTTTTGTTGTTCTCTAAAAATGTCCTCGCTTGCTGAAAATGTTGGGGAAATCATGATAATAAGCGCCTACCTCGAATAAGCGCCCACCCTCATGGGCCCAAAATTAAATAAGCGTCCAGGGCGGTTAATCGAATAAATACGGTACAACAGAAGGCACCAAAATGTTCTTATCGTTAATGTGTTACAACCTGTAGCTACTCGACCAAAGAGTGTTTTTAATTTAACTTGGAGCCGCGGTTCGGAAACACGAGTATTAATTTGGTGAGCTGTCTGTCGGTTTGGTTTGAAGGTCAAAAGCGCATTCGATAATGTTTTCGTTTATAGTTGCTCCCATAGCCGTGCTAGATACCAAACCCTATACTGTAGTATGACCTTAAAACTATTTTGCAGTTCAGTGATCGACCACATTCTGTGTTTGCGTGGGCACTGATTACACGTTAAATTCAGACCACCCAACTTCGCCATTTAACATGCCGCCACCGTATTTCCTCCATTCGCCTTCCCTCGAATGAGAGCCGTCTTGGTTTAATGAATAATGAAATACCCATCAATTACTCTCCAATGAAATTAAGACAAAAATCACGGAATATGAGAAGGTGTTATTTACTTCAATTTTACCGGCACAGGCAACAAGCAAGTTGATTGATTTTGAAGATGAAAAAAGTACGAAACTTGAAATAAACCTCGAGGAGTGCGCTTGTTTGAGGAGATGCAGTGTTGTCATGCATCAGACGCGGTGGTTTGGAATTTAGAGCGTCTGTAATCCAACCTCGCCCCTGCCACTTGGTAGTTTATCAAGGTTAAACTGAGTTCTTATTTGAAACACAGAGTGCTTTGCATTCCTCAGAACTAGTAGGCCGGTCGACCTGTTCAGTTTGTAAATGAATGCACCATTTTGAAGGGCTAAAATAGCTCAATAGAAAAACGATCCTGCCTTCTCAAGCAAGATGAAGATGCATGCACGTATGGGGGAAGGGGGATTTAGTGACAGAATATTAGGAAAACTCACATTCCGATTGGCACACAAGGGCGTTATAATTTTCGATAGACTGTCCTGAGAGCGTGTATAAGGAAAATTGCCGAACTCACAAACCAACAATATAAATAACCTTTCTACCGAATTTCTTTGATAAATAGATCCATCATTAGGTGATGATAAAAGTTACACGGCCAGCTCTCGGTTATCGACCTTGATAGCTGGCTGAACCGAAAGAAACCCAAAGCTTGCCGTAGAACTGTTCAAAAGGAGCTTGATTTGTGTACATGCGTACAACCCATATGGATAGCGGAGTGACTTGCCCATCAGATAAAACATAATATAAACAGTTCATGATCATATAGACTATGCAGTATCAAACTGCCGTTGCACATCGTTAGCGCAAGCCCTCTATGTAGGAGACAGTTGGCTACATTTGATAAGAGTATTGAAAGTTAGATAAGCACTTCGTTTAATTTAAATCCACCACGTCAAAAAACATAGGACGCAGTTATGACGATGTACGTGCTACATCTCTAATCAGTTAACAACAAAAAATGATGACAGACATTTGATGTGGAGATTATTCTCGGCTGAGAAAACAACGTACAACATGCGTGCCGACTAGATTAAGCAATCAATTACGGCTGCACGGAATTCAAAGAAAAGAGGCCAAAATAATAGTTGTCAAAATAGCAAATTAAACACTAAATTATCGATTTCCCGTGCCACACTTCCGCGCGTTCCTGTTGCTATTGTCAAGTGCCACGCCCAACACATTCCGTGCCATCACGACAACAACACCTTACTCCAAGATTTTCGTTGAAAACAGCAAAATCTCCACAAGAAGAGCAAATAGCTTTTTGACGGCAAAAAATTTAGCGATTTTACTGACAATGACAAAAGGCTGTAGAAATATATCTTGAAGAATTAAAACTATGGTTCTCTACTTCCGAGTCGATGTTAATTGAGAATAATGTTTCTCCACAAAAACAATATTTCCGGCAACTACACGAGCAAAGTTATAAAAAAACATCTGTTAAATGGTGAAACAAATTGTTATGTTCCATCTTGCGATGGTAAATAATAAACACAACTTGCCGTCATTAAAAGCATCTGAAGCCATGTAACAAGAAGATATTTTTGCGATCAGCAGTCATTCAAAGTTGCAGCATTGTTCCGATATCAAGCTGGTATTAACATTTATTTCATCCGTTTTGAGAAAGAAATAAGTCTTCCAAACTTTGGTTTTACGGGGGAAATGAAGATTTAACTCCTATTTTTACTTCGAGCATTTAAACC
This sequence comes from Pavona decussata, assembly GCF_977016875.1. Classification (NCBI taxonomy): domain Eukaryota; kingdom Metazoa; phylum Cnidaria; class Anthozoa; order Scleractinia; family Agariciidae; genus Pavona; species Pavona decussata. The sequence goes on from NW_028145458.1 coordinate 638,953, forward strand.
CAAACAAAATCATGCACATTCAAAATTTAACTTTTCAACATAGCAATTATCCTGATGGGTACGAAAGCAGAGTCGACTTGCTTCGGTTTAGGCTTCAAAATTATTCCGTAGTGTAAAAATTTTGTTAGTCTACTTTTTTACCCACGTGCGTCACGACCAAATGGCCCGGAAATGGGGACCGACAAAAAGAAAACTGCAAAGACTTTTGCATTAGCAGCTATATACAAAAATACAGCGGACCCGAAAGAGTTCATTGTCTCCTTCAGCGACACAAAATTAATAGTTGCTGAGCTACTTTAAATTTAATTTGGTTAGTCGGTAAGGAGAAAGCAAGGACCAAAACATGATCCACGTTCTAGTACACCTTGCTAACTAATTGGGCCACAAGAATTTGTTCCAAGCTGGACCGTTTCTTTCCAATCACAAAGTATAAAAATTTCTTGAACAAAAGGTACCGAAGTGAAGTACGTGTTCTCGGCTTGATGCAGCAACAAATTAAACAGTGTGTAACATCCGACACATTCTCCATGCCGCAGGTATTATCATAATACTGGCCCAAATCCCTGTATGTACACAGTCAACAAAATTATGCATCGGTCAGTTTTGACAGTACAATGCTGTCGGGTTATTCGCCTACGTTACTGACGTCATAAATTGATCAAACAACGCTTCATTTCATGTCTAAGGTGCAATCGTAAACTTGGGTTGAGTCCAAATGAACCAGACTTGGATTGTAAGGGTATAAAGACCCCAAGACACGAAAGGCTCACTGAAAAGCAGCATTAACAGCTGCGACATTCAATTATGTAAACACCAATCAAACTCTATCGTAAATAAATACTTAAGGTTTCAATCCAGACTTCACATGTTTGCCAATGACGCAGAAGCGCAACTTTTGAAAGCAAAGCGCACAATCTGAAGAACACAGATCGAAAACTTGTTGTAGTTGTTCCATCAATTAATACCAAATGGGATTACATCACTTAATTAATGAATTAGCTGTGAACATCCCCTAATTCCTGTCTTCCTCGGAGGGCGCGCCTTAAATATGGCAACGAAACTACAACTGGCCTATCATAAATTGGGCACACTTATATGATCTCCGTGGTGGCCGAGAATTTCTACTTCAGAAGACCAAAGCTATTAAAGTAGAGCACCATCATAGATAACCTTATTTAACTCTCATGAGCTGTCAACTACGACACACGACGGTTGACACTTGTCTGTGTTAAAAGGTGAACTTGCTATTTATATTTAACGACTGGGAATTATTTGGACTCATGCACAAAGAAAACATCAGGAAAACGAGTTAAAATGACATTAACTTCAAAGTGGGGTTCATTGCTTTTGCTTTGTTTGGCTTGGGGTCAACGTTTCACTGTTTTCGACTGTGCAACGAGACAAATAATTAAACCAAACGCACTTTTCCAAATGGTTTTGTCTTGGTGGGCTTTTAGCTGTACCCTGTAGATAAATACATACTAAGTAGCTATGATCCTTAAAAAGAAGCCGTCCAAATGTAAAAAGGGACAAAAAATGCTTGTAACAAAATAGTCTCCAAACACGTGCAAAACACATTGGTATCTGAATGAGCTATTCTACCATAATAGGCAACGAAATCGCACAACACATGATAAATAGCTTGTTGAACCAGGGAGGTAGGAATCCTGATTTGGAGGAGGCCACTTCAACAAGCCATTAGATTCAAAAGTTTTGAACTCGACAGCCACGCTGAAAATCAGCTGAAAACGAGATTATAATTGTGTAACGTGGACCAAAATTAAATTAGCAAACAACTTGTGCGGTTCAAAAGCCACGATATCCGCCATATCGCCAGATCTTTTAAACCACTTGCTAAATCGTTTATCCGACCTATTCCATTCACGTCTTCTAATGCATTTAACAGCTAATTTTGTTTGTGGGAAAACGTTGAAGGAAACCGGAGGATTAGAGTATAAATACAGTGCTGCAGAATAAATGTCGCCGTACATCAAAACAAGTTCTTTGTCAACAGAAGCAAAAGACAAAGAAAGTTCCTTTATTCGCACAAAAAAAATGAAAGCAGCACCTGGAACTGATACGCTTTCTCAAAAATTCTACCACGCTAACAAATAATGTGGAACTTGATACATGATGAGTTTATTGTGTCTAGCTCGAGCATAGCGGGAAAAAAATGTAAAATACACTTTAACAAACATGTTATAACTTCTTTTATGTCTTGTAAGTCGCCCTTCCTTAATCCTAACATGCCGGTACGAAAAGTCGGCGCAGCCGTGTTGTGTAACAATTTCCCGCATAACAATTGTTTATTTCGCGTGTATCTAAGTTTAATGCTTTAATGTACGCCTATTTAGTCAATAAATGACTCAATAAAAGTCGATCAAATCTAGACCCAGATGGTCGCATCATTGTATTACTGATAAAGTTGCCAGCAACCTTTCTTCAAGAATAAATACCATTTACTTTACGTTTGATGGTCAATAAGATTATAAACCATGTTTTTTGAAATATTAACTGCAGACTGTTATGATTAATTTCTAACGATTATCACATGTTGTTAGTTTGATAAATTTATCTTATTTTCCCAACAGTCAGATCCGAATTTCTTTCTTGTGAATTCTACCTGTAAATTGTATCAAAATTGTTCCTTAAAGACTCTCGATCAGCAATTTGCAGTAATCATTTCAAAAGGAGACAACGTTATCTCAGAACTGATATGTATCACTGGTATTTAATTAACTATGCTTTGCATTTTGATCTTTAGTCCACTCGTATCAATAAACTGACCGCAAAATCTTTTCCTAATAAATTATAGTAAACATCTTTCCAAAGGGCAAGTTTATTTGTCAACCCGTGCGACAAAGGAAGTCCGTCTGAACAACTACAAAATTCTTTAAATGAGAAATGTAACTGCAGCAACTGATTAAGATTTCACCTTAAATTCTGCTTGTTCATTAAAAACCTTAGAACTAATTAAAATTCAATTTCGATACTTTTTCAAGCTCTCTGGTGAACCTTGAAGATGTTTCTAGTCTATTATTATCGCGCATTGCACAACCAAAAGCAAGCAAAAATAAGTGAGTTATTGACTTACCAGTCTGCCGACCTCGTTGTTATGCAGGTTCATAAGATACCGTCCTCTCTTCATCCGTGCAGCGGAGCGCATCTTTCTATCCGCCACGCTCCGCGCGTTATACTCAGGTGCGTCAACGAACATCTTGGATAATGACATTCCAAACTTGACATCATCATTGCAGCCACCCCATTCCCAGCCTCGTGACGGTTGCTTTCTCTTCCTGCGAGCCTCGCACGCACATTCGCTCAGGTTCCCCTGTCTGCAGGACCTGCTGGCCGCGTGTACTACACCGGCGGAGGTTATCGCGTACACGAATGCGGCCTCACGACTTCCTGTCACGGGAGAGAAGGGACGAAACTGGTTACCTCACCGTAGTTCCATTTTGTAAAAGACGGGCGATACTCAACCCACTTACCTATATTGATAACTCCACCGAACACCGACGATGAATTGGTGGTCGAGCAGTTCCAGCGCTCTTTTTCAAACTGTTTCTGACATTCGGTGATTCCCAGGTTAGCCCCCTGTCTGAGTGTAGGAATGAGGTCTGGCTTATTCTGGCACACTCTCATTTGCTGCGAGGACAAGCCAGGAACTCCGTAGCAGGTTGTCAAGTTGCCATCGGTTCGAGTACCGAGCGCCGAAATTCCCATCCACCTTAAAAGCAAAACAAGAAACTTTGAACATAAGCGAGGTCGCCGCCACTCAAGTATTTGTCCATCAAATTGGAGCAGCTTCTGTTTTTGATTTCAGCAAACGGAAAGTACACGAAAAACGAATAACTAACATCCAGCTCGCAGTTGTCTGGTCTTGAAAGAGGCTTAACAACAAAGCATAGAACACCAAGGATTGCTTCTTCATGGTCTTTTCACAGGTTCCCCTCATGTGGCTACCGCTTTGAAAAAAGAGCTGAATACGTAAATACAAGCTCACACGTGATACTACAAGTCTGCATCGGTTGCTCCTTTGCTTTTATCACTGTAACTTCACCGTCACCCAAGGCATTTCACCTGTCAACGCTAATGAGTAGGCCGGCGTTGATTGGTCAGAATAAATGACATCAATCGGTTAATGATGACGCATGGGAAAGTAAAGGTACTGCCTTGCTGACTCGTCATTCCAGGTGGAAGCAATTTCAACAACACTGTTTGACTTGAGAAAATTCTCCAAATTTTTTAGCTTAACCGTGGGCCAAGGAAGGATTGGCGTCGATGTACCAAGCTCAGTAGAAATGCAAAAGGGTTAATACCTCTAATAGCTAAATTTCCGTTTAAAGTGTTTATCGCTTGACAATGATTGTTTGTTCATCTCAGAGGGTGGGCGGGGGAAAGGAGCTAATTACAACTCAATTGATCAATCGGGGTGACCCGAAGACACATCAAAACTGATCTTGGCAGAAATCAGCGAGAAAGATAACCCTGGACCACTTCACAAAATTAATCGATAATCAAAGCTAATCATGACCAACTCGTCCAGCTTTTCTAACGATACTACGACCATTCCGGCGTCCAAACGTGTCTGACAGCGAGGATTCCAAACGTTTTTCACACTCGGGTTTAAACGCTCTTTGGCGCTATTTCCTATTTTGTAAGTCTAAGGTCAAAGAAATGCCGATTGATTAAAGCAAGACGGCTTTTCTTTTCACAATTAAATGCAAAGTACACAGACAGCGAGAAGGGCTACATTCACAAATGAACTCGCCTCTGTTTACTTACGCCTTTACAAAGGTAGAAGCTGACGTCGTTGTAGGGCGATTAATTATTCCAAGAACTGCCGGAAGGTAGACACACCGTTTTCCGGTATCGCCGATAGGGAAGAAAAGGTACATAGGACAAGCAACCGAAAGGAATTCTCATTAAAAGGAAGCAGTTTACAACAGTGACTGGTCAAGTTTTAGTCGCCCTCGCTGCAAAACGTTCGGTATTTGTTCCGTCGCGCTGAGCTGTGTTAGTCTCCTAAAGATTTCGTCGTGAGAACTGAGTGTAACGTGGAAGCACTTGAAAACAAAGAAAGCAGAGTACTTTCCTCAAGTGTTTTCAATTATCGCACTTTATACATATACACCCAAATAAAGAGATAATTGAATAAAAGGGTCTCCTTTCAACAAGGCGCTACCTGGAACACATGAAGGAAGATCGTTTGAAAGAGATAACGACAATTAAAAACACCACAACAACAAACGAAACAACATACGAAAAAAATTAATTTCCGTATGGGAAGGGCAACCGAGGAAAACTAGATGTGCCGGCTAGTGCTGTTTGAACAAAATGACGCCGTTGTTGATCGCTTAGCGCTTTGTTAAATACATTGTTGATAGCACGTACGAGGAATGATTAAAGCTGATCGTAACTTCACCCGCGGACAAGGTACTCAACACTCAAGATCGCGGAAGTCACTGATTTAAAGTCATGATTGCTCACGAACGTTTAAACGATACAACGGCGATAACAGGGATGAATTCCTCTGACAGGCTCCTCTGCTATATTAACCATACGCCTCATTGTTTGCCTAAAAAGACAGCGAAAGAAAAAGCTCGTGACCTTCTCAACGCAATCTCGTGAGCTGAGTATATGTTCGCCTCACGCCCACTCGGGGATGGTGTATTTCCCATGTAGTATATGGATTAGGAATAAACGCCATCCACACGGATATGCAACAAAATCTAAATAGTTTAAGCATACCTCAGTCCATCCGTCAGTAGTTTCTTGTGGCAAGGCGTCCATTTAACGAGGTCAAAAGTACACGCAAGAAGAATGCCATTATTCATGGCGTTTTCTGTTTCCTCTCAATTATTTAAGGCTTAATCGCTTTGAAGTATGTGTTCGAACTGCATTTCCAGCCATTTTATTGTCCTCTTTTTCGGCCCTCACGCACGCGTTTTATAACAGCTTATCTTGACGATTTTATAACTTGCAGACATTAACGTTAAACACACTGAGATTGAAATAGACTTAATCATTCACAACATCAGGCTGGGCAGTTTAGTAGGTGCAAGTTATCACACATGGCATGTTGATAATCGAACGAGTCTTGGTATTGTGTTTTATACAACAAAAAGGAAGGCTCAGCAGATTTGAAATATCCGCAAGTCAGTTGTGAAATAAATCAATTTTCAGTTGGTTCGGTTGTAAAAGCGCTTGTTATAAACCGTCATCTTGAAGTCCAAGGACCACTGCACGTACAGGAAGAGGATTTAACGAATTATAGTTGTAAAAGCAAGTCACTTTTCTGCACACAAAAAAACGAGAACAACTATCATGACTGAAACGACAGCCATAAATAAACAAAACCTTAATTGCCCGAAAAGGCAAACAATTTCAAAAACATTTCGTAGGGATTCACACACATTCTACACTCGTCACGCAACTACACAAAATCGTGATTCATTGTTTTTGTTGTCGAGCAAGTAAAAGGAATCCCACGTGATGAAATGTTGTTCCGAGCATTAAAAAGCTGACAGTCTATTATGCGAGGGCAAGGTACAAAATTGAACGGGAAAAAGTAACGGAAATATTGGTTCAATGACAATGATAGAATCACACCCAAACTGACCTATTCACTTGGTTTAGATATCCATTCACTCAATTTATATCATGAATTCTCTCATGTTTACTTATGCTTTCAAGTATCATTTTGTGGTTAATTATCGTTTGAAACAATCAATTTCGAGTTCCATATTAATTTAAGAGTCAGCCAGGAGAGTTTGTAAGCGATAGGCTATCCTAATAAACTGCGTGGGCAAAAAAATATTTAGAGAAATACAATAACATTTTTAAGATTCATTTGAAAAAAAAAAACATCATCATTAACTCAAAACTCGGATAACCCAATTAAACAACCGACCTATTTCATTTACTTTTTTTTTTTTTTTTCGTTTTGCAAAAAAAAAACAACAACAAAAAAGATACATCTGGCGTATCACTTGAGAAAACAAACTTGTCTACACTCTGTAATGTAAATTTGCTACACAGACAAAAAAAAACAAAAGTACTCGTGTTACAATAACACTTAGATTACAGAATCCTGATTTAATTATTTTCTTCGCCTTTGAATTAAAAAAAAAATTATACATCTGGAGTATATCACCAGAGGCAAAAAAGTACTTGTTGACACTATAACATAACAAAAGCACTCGTGTTACAATAACACTTTGGGCGCGAGTTCTTTTGGGAGTACAGTCAACTCTCGCCTTGCGGACATCTCGCTATTACGGACATCCCGATAATACGGACAGCAGCTAAATCTCCGGCAAAAATAAATTGCAGATGTTTGACTGAAATAAATTCCCGCTATATTTTAAGGACGCTGACTCGCGGTCCCGAGGGTGTCCGCAATTAAGGGAGTTGACAGTATACCGGAATAAGAATACACGGAATAGATGGTATCCATGTTCTTTTGGGAGTTATTCTGTTTTCAGAATGAACAGAATAGTATTTCATTCTTTCTGCCATTGATAGCAGAATGAACGGAATGCAGTTTAACTCAGAATAACAGGAATTGCTTCACTTTGGGAAGGTTGCCAGGTAAATGGGAATAGGCCGAATCGTGTTCTTTTGGCAATTGATATTATGTGTATTCTGTTATTCCTGAAACGAAATAAGGATAGTCGGAATTGTCCCAAAAGAATGCGCCCCTAGATTACAGAATTCTATTTGATTCCTCTTAAAGGACCCTAGTCAGCCTCCGCCATTTTCGATGCCATCGAAATTCCTGATATTGCGTGGTGAAACGAAATCTTATTGCTTTACTGTAAGTTGTGATCCTGAAAGTATGTTTCATTATCTTTAGTAGTTTCACAGTGATTTCGTTCATTTCGACATGCTCCGAATAAAATATATTAGCAAAAGTCTAGTATATAAACAAAAACAAAGGCGAGACTGACTGGGGCCCTTTAAGATCGCCGTGGGAACGCGACAATAAATATATGTATGAAACAGGTCAAACTTGTGTGTATGATTAACAGCGACACTGGCGTTGTAGGCTCGATTTCCAGCCGCTGTTCGGGAAACGAGCCCGACAAAGACCGGACTCGAGAGAGCGGCGGAAATCGAGCCTACTGGTGTTGGTGCACGGAGACAGTTGATACAATAGATTCTAGACCTTCATTTGTTATTCGTATACATAACATCGTAGCGTGATACGCGTGCTACTTACGATTGCCAATGGCAATCCGAAGTGATGACGAAAACGCCCGAAGATTGCCGAGGAATTACGACAATTTTACGAGTTCTCACGGAAACCACAGCGTTCCAGCACCCACGTTGCTATTCTGGATCCATCTCTTGCTGTGCCCAGAATAGAAACGTACAGTATCATATGCAGATAAGTTTAGTTCCACATAGCTTGACTTCCCATATCATAACCGCCGTCAGAGTTTAGGCGCGGACGCTTGAATTAATTGCGACAAGTGGACAGCTTCCTTGATTTCCTCTGGGCTTAATAAACTTGCGTGCTCTAATCCGATTAACAACTGTTGCCTGGAGTTTCCCACGAAGTTATTTTTTAAAAAGGACGGAAGGCCACCTTGTTTGTCAGACATGATATAGAGTGGGCAGCGAATATTACCAAGAACCTGAAAAGAGTGGAGTTACGAATTAATAAAAATGAAAATAAACCGACTTTGTTTGACGTAACACATACGGTCTTTCGAGATCGTTGTTTTTTTTTTTCGATGGGGAGAGAGGGCTGGTGGGATTTGATAGAGTTCCATTTGGAAATTGTATCACCCCCGTCAGCATGTCCAACCGCCCTACCAACCCTCCCCCCCCCCCCCCCACCCCGCCCCCCGTTTCATAAAAGGATAACCCAGTATTTTACAGTTACGTTAGAATATTTTCATCACTTAAATTTCACTCTTTTTCAATTGTAGGTTAAAATGGCTACAATCTTTGAATTGCGCTTGTTATGTATAGTTATGAACGTATTGAAAGCTGTTTTTCACAAATCAATTTCGGATCTCCTAGCTAGGTGATTCGATTGTTATTATCATTGCTGTAACTGTAAATTACTATATGTTAGACAATAGTTGCCTTAAGATTGTCAATTGTACTCGATAATTCAGTTCTTTTACTGCAAGAGAGTTTTTTAATAAACTATAACTATAACAAAATATTTATCACAGCCATCAAATCGCTAACGCGAAATGAGGAGGGCCGGAAAGTTCACAATGAAGGAAATGAACGGGAAAGGAGCGAAAATTTAATAACTCTAAGTATTGTAAATGATGTTCAGTTGAAATATGTCAACAGAAAAACGAAAGCTGCTGTTGCTTAATTACAAAGTCATCTATACGTAAGAAACAGGACTGCAACTTTTAAGATTATAGAAATTAACGTCGGCGAAATTAATGCTCCCCTTCTTGAAGGTCGTGGAAATGAACACTCCAAGAAGTTAACACGGCTTCATCAACCTTCATTTTTGAAATTCGCGTTAATTTGACGCAGTGTTTGTTTCCTCTGAAAGAATGAGAGCCTATTTTTGTATTTTCTGTAACCTTTTAAATGAAACACGAACTCTAACCTCGTAAAAAAAAAGTATAACAATCACAAACGATTATTGTATTATATTGTCATAGAACACCTCTGGCACTTGCGAATAACAGAACAATGTCAAAAACATGACCGGGAGGCAAATCTTTTCTTAATTTCCTCGTGTTTCTCAAATGCTCACTATGATCAGTAGAAGGATTTAACACGAATTTACGAAACGTAAAATGAAGCAGTTGTTTTGTTTTGTTTGTTTGCCTTTGTGCCTTATTTCTTTACGGTTCATGATAGATCTTTCTTGGTCAGAATCAGGAAACTGCAGTTTCAATGTTCTCAAAGTAAACAGAAACATTCACACACTCTAGCTAGATAGTGATGTTTATAACATCAAATATCAAGTAACTTTCTTCTCTTTCTTTCATTTTTCTTCAGGTAATTGGCATAATTATTTCAAAAACAAAAAATATATAGAAAACTAAGGAGAATTATGGCTCAAAGCTGTTTATTATTATTATTATTATTATTATTATTATTATTATTATTATTATTAAATATTTCATAATAAAAAACAAATTTTATTAAATCTCCTTAGAAAACCTATTTACAAATCTTCACCTATTCACAAATAATATTATATGACCAATTCACATTCCACCATAGTAGACTAAAATTTTGATGAAATGAAAATATTAAAAGATCCTAAAATACTAAATATTTACAAGCTCACGTCACCATCAAATTTCTAAAATTAGCGGACACACGCTTGGTTAGCGTCTAAGCAGCAGTCATTCATTTGACCAATTTGCATTCCACTATTCATAGACTAAAATTTTGATGAAATAAAAAATTATTATTATTATTATTATTATTATTATTATTATTATTATTATTATTATTATTATTATTTCCTTCCAGAGAGGAGGAGGAAGGAGGGAGGAGACTAGGTTGACTGTTTCTATGAACATCTACAAGAGATTGAATAAACGACAAGTCAAGATGCATCCAAACCAGTCACTCAACAGTTCTAAGGGACACTAAAATGTCCCTTAGAAACATTCCCAACAACATATCATTCAGGACAGGATCAAGGTTTTTCAGTTAGTTTGAGTTTTAAGTGCAACATCAAAACATTTTGAAAAATTAAGCAAACCTGCTATTTTTAAAGTAGGGATTGCAACCCCCCTCAACCCCACCCCACACCCCCCCACACCTGGATCTACCCCTGATCATGACGTTCTATGACCTTTCTCTAGATCACCTTTCATTCAACTAACTTATTCTTGAATCAAAAATATTGTTTTCCTGCTCTGGAATCACGATTTTAAAATATAAAACATATAAAAATTCTGTACTCAGAGCGCAATTTAAATCTTTCAAGTGGGATATTTCGTTCGGATCCACCGAACTTCGTCAGCCACAATGCAAATTTGAATGTTAAGAAAGGGTTATATAATGGACCCGAGGGAGCTAAGATGGTGTCATAGATGCTGGCTAATTCGAAGCCATTGTCTCTGTTCAAGGAGGGCTTACGTAATTTTATCACATCATCTTAGCTCCCTCTGAGTACAGAATTTTTATATGTTTTATATTTTAAAATAAATTATTCTTGTTTAGAGCTTATCAAATACCCTGAAAATCCTGACCACTGAAACAATAATTTCAATATATTGTGACTCCTTTTTTTATATAACCCCCACCCTTTGCACACACTCACATTTTTTCCAGGAAATAATCCCTATATCCATAAAGAAATGTAAATGTGAACCCTACCACAAAAATACATCATCTTGATTAGCTTTGCTCTCAAACTAACCTCATATCCAAGGTTGGGGGCATCTGGCTTTCTCTTCTCAAGCTCTAAGAACTGATCCAATGGAATCTTCTTGGTGAAGAAATGCAGGCAAAGCTTCTTTGTCACATTTAATTCAGGAACATGCTCTTCATATAAATGAGAAATGACATAGTCTTTTTTTTCAATGTTGACTGGTTCAGAAGTCTCCCCTAGCTCTTCAACTACCTCTCTGTTAACAGCTGTCTCCAGATCTTCAGGCTCATCAACAAATCCACCAGGAAAACCAATACGACCATCATAACGAAGCTGCATCTAAAACATTGTACAGTGGGTTAATACATTTTCTGCTTGGACAGAAAGACATTATTATCTAAAAGCAACAGCAGTAGTAATACATGGTTCACTGTCCAATGTCTAATTGTTTAATCAACATCAAACAACAAAAATTGCAACTAAATGGATGGATTATTCCAGCTATGCTTATCCACTGTACAGAAAAAGATAATGTTCTATTTTATTGCTTGATTGATTATTTTCTTGAAATCTTGACTAGTAATAATACCAAGTGTGTAAATATGAATATAAGAATATGTGAATATTGTCAACAATTCTATTTCTCATCATTAAAACTATTTTTAGTTAAAAATAATTATCTAGCTAAGCTGCAGTTGACCTCAATCTAAAGGGATCTATAACTTCCAGCATTTTTTTGCTTTTCTATAGACTCCCTCGTCAATATTTTATTTAGTATTGTATAGTTATCATGAACAACAATGTATTAGTGATGGAAGCAATAAAAATTGAAATTGAAAATTGAACATTTTACCATAATACCTTGCGAACTTAACACAGCCAATAGGCACACAGAAAGCCATATTTTTTGTGAAATTCCTCCCTGTACTAATGTTCAACATTGTGTACGCTGGGTTTAAAGTTTTAAGAACTTTTCTGTGCATTTTTATGAGCGTTTTTAGGGTTTTCGTATGCTAAGAACTATGGGCAAATGTAACAGTCATCTTTTTTTGTTTTTTTGGATAGGCAGAATGTGGACTTCAAGTTAGTGAGTGGATAACTCCTTATAATTTTATGAAGTATTCAAGTTTGAAAATTAAATACTTAAGAGAAGTAAATAATAAAGAAAGTTTGATGATCATGATGTGTAGTTCCAGAAAATATCCATCCTCCCCCCGCCCCCCTCACAGAAGGGATTGAAAATTTTAGGGGGGATGTCAGAGGTCAAAAAGTTTCAAGAAATCTTTGAAGATAAATATGAATTCCAGAGGGGTAGGAGAAAAATCCGTTTGGTGATGGAGTATGGTTATTTTCTGGAACTACACTTTTGTGATGAGCTACTCATGACAAGTCATCCAAATCTTTTGCCATCAGCTGATAGATAATTTGTCTTTTATTAATATCAGCAATTAATGTGAATCAAAATCCCAAGGATTTTTGCATTGAGATTTACTGATTAGCACAGTGTGATGTGTCTTGATTGGGTTCAGACATGAAACCCACCAAAAGTTCCAGCTTAGGTTTGATCATGACAGACTTCAAGGAAAAGTCAACATTTAACTGATTTTGATTGAAATGTCCATGCCAAGGAAGACACTTTATTGTTGTACAGTCCAAGGTTGGGGGGGAGGAGGTATTTCTCAAGTAAATTAGTGACAGCAGGAGCTAATTCACTCCTGACTTTATGAGTGTTCCATTGTGGGCTGTCAGACTTTTTTTGGTCCATTTTTAACCTAATAAGTTGTGTTTCTCTGTATTGTTCCAGTCCCTGTTCGTTCTGCAGATCTATCATCCTCCTCAGTTAAAGTTAATCCTAAATTTATCATCCTTGCCAATGAATTTATCAATGATTGAGGGGAAGTGATGTGCTGTGAGGTGAAAATCAAAAGCAAATGTCCCAGGATAGACTTATGGCCAACCCCAGGACAGACAGTAAAATGGGTATAAAATGCAGACTAGGTATAAACTGCAGACTGCAGACTGCAGACTGGGTATAAAATGCAGACTGATATCAAAACCGTCTCTTCATCAAATACAGGATACATTTTCAATTTTCAACTTACCCTAGTGTCACGCAATCACATTTCCGAGATCATCTCCCACGAAATTGACCTTATTCTTGACCCATTTCTCAACAGTTTGTTCTCTTTATCTCGATTTGGTAGCTTTCATTTCCTGAGGCCCTTTCTTCACAAAAACGACTCGAGCTTAATTGCTTTGCATTAGTTTGTAAACAATTACGCCCATGACGGTTTTCATAATTATTATAATGAGGGAAAAAGAGTTGATTTACGAGGGGGAAGCAATTTGACATCGACAGATTTTCACTATGTTCTTTGAGTATAAACGAAGTTTGTCAAAGACAAATTGTATACCTCAGTAATACATGAACAAAAATTTTATTCAAAAAACATTATTTTACTGCCACCCTGACTGCCACTTACCGATGTTGATGCAAAGCGGCGAAAAGGTCAACCATGTGTGAAGTAAAGGTCATGTGTCCGCGTTAATGATCACGTCATACTTTGGGGTTGTTTATTTCAAGGTTGGCGCTTTTCGAAAATAATATAATAATGTCAATTTCATGGGAAATGATCTCTAAAGACGATTGTATGACACTAGCGTAAGTTAAGTTGAAAAAATTCAAAATGTCTCCTGTATTTGACGAAGAGGCAGCTTTGGTCTCAGTCTGCATTTTATACCCAGTCTGCAGTCTGCAGTCTGCATTTTATACTGACCACTTCTATTTTTATGCAAACTATGTCAACGAATTTTCTTTTGTTTTCTACACCAACGTGGCGGCAATGAAAACCACCTATAGCCGACATTTTAGGTCTGAAACTTGTACAAATAACTAGTTTTTCCGAATAACTGAGATCAGTCAGCTGTAATTTAACCAAAGACGAACGACTTTTTGTAGCCGGGGTCAAAATCCAAAATTCTACTCATTGGTTTGCTTACCAAAACAGCGTGCTTGGCTGGATAAAAACCAAACAACTTCGCCTCCACCGGACAGTGGAGCATAACATGACAACAATGTCTGTAGCCTTGAAGAGCCAAAGCGTTAGCTCGTGGAATAACATTCATCGTAAACTGAGCCATTCTTGTCACAATCTATCAGCCATCTTGGATTTAACTGACCGAGAAGAGCCTGGAACTAGTAAAGTCAAGGCTGGACACCTTATGGCGTTTACACAATGTAGTATTCTCAATCCCGAAAGTGGACGCGCCACTGGACACGGAACATCCGTTTGGCGGGGGGGGGGGGGGGGTAGAACTGATCTACGTACATTCTTAAGGCCTAGGCACTGCTTTAAAAACGGTTAGCTTTCATTTATTGTCATGCCTAACCTTGTTTTGGAGTATCCATTCTAATAACAGCCGATCCCGGCTTACTGCAGTCCTTCCAATGATGAACTGTTTCAGGGAGTTTCTGTATTCCAAAGGATTTTCTCGAGTACTGTATTGGATCACTCAGCTGAAGGCGTCTTACTGAGGATCATGAGAACACAAACAGAGCGCGAACAATCCTTGCTAAAGGAACGACTGCAGAAAACTCCCCCTTATGTCAAGGACAGCGCGTGCCTACTTTTGTTACTAAGCATACCTTTTGCGCGGTTCAGAACTCTACGGAGAAAGCAGAACTTAGCAAGTGCTTTTGGTATTTAAAAAGGAGATTCGGGGTAACCATGCATTTTTCAATGATAATAAGCCTTCAATTTGATAAAAATAAAATGCCATACATTGCCTTGTATCGGATTTGTATTTTAGCACTTTTTAGAATTATTCTAATAAGATTAAATTTAGAAATACAGTTAACTATAAAAATGAGCGAAAAAACGGAACGACGTTTCGGTGTCATCCTGGCACCATTATCAAGTAAAGAATGCAACCGGAAAAGATAATTTATACATAAAGTAAAGGTGTGAAATAGAATAAATTAAATTGAGACTAAAAGTAACTGTCCGGTGTTCATTCAAAACACCCAGTCAGACTCCATTCGTGCGAAACTATTTGTCTAACGGACAAAACTCTCACTTTATGACACCTTCTGAATGAACACCGGACAGTTACTTTTAGTCTTAATTTAATTTATTCTATTTCACACCTTTACTTTATGTATAAATTATCTTTTCTGTTGCATTCTTTACTTGATAATGGTGCCAGGATGACACCGAAACGTCGTTCCGTTTTTTCGCTCATTTTTATAGTTAACTGTATTTAGAATTATTGTTTCTTAATTATTTTCAAAAACTGTGTGGTTACCCCCAATTTTCTTTTTTCGGGTTCCAATAGCCTTTGCTTTTCCCGCATAGTAGTAATTTGCGCAAAAATACTTTTGAATTAGTAGGCGCCGTCCTTTGAGGCTTTATGCAACCGGGCCCTGGAACATTTCCTGATCTCATCCAGACAGTAGAAAGTACGCAATTTTGAAAATATATACTTTAATTTTAAAATTGTTCTGGTAAAAATATATTATCTTATATTTTACATATTACACAGTTCCATTGGCCTTGTACGGAATTTCTTTTAAAAAAAACTTATCACAATTATACAATTCCCTTTTTGGCACAGATAAAAACTCGAGTACGAAACTCAACAGGAATACAGAGCAAAAGTTGTCTCTACATTTTTTTTTTTCATTCTAGCCTGATAAAATAGTGTTATCACAGTGTAACCTCGATGCAACGGTTGACAAGCAAAATTAATTTCGCTATTGCGAAGCAATGAATAAGAACCAGCATTCTTTGATTTTTTTTTTTAATAAGAACCATCTTGTTCGTGTGGTATGGCGAGCAATGTTTATACATCCAGTTATACGTTATAATCCACCTGCATAAAGAAGGATGGTGAAAACGGAATTATGCGTCGCATAATTCGTCTTCATACTGGACGGACCACGAAACGCGTAACCAAGGTTGATGCATAAACGTTCGGTCCAAGTTTGTGACAAACCAAGAATGGACTGTTTTAGCATACAAAGACAATCGTTATTAGGACTTATTTTTGAATACAAAGACAGACAGAAAGTCTTTGCACGTGACATCTAATGATAAACTCCAATCATTACAAATTACGCGACTGTAAAATGTCGGAGTCGACAGTAGGCTTTTTAACAGAGGCGCTATAATAGAATTTCTTAGATGTAAATTTTCTTACATATTCTGTACTAGTTTTTCGGCAAGATGGTCTAATTTTAACAATACCCTTCCATCCTGCCCAACCCCTATAATCCCCCTGACCTCGCCCTCCCCCCCCCCCCCCCCACCCCGCCCACCGTTCTATTAGAGGCAGCGGAAGCAGAAATAGAACGATGAGAGTCTTATCATTCTATTTGCCCTTCCCGTTTCCCTCACCCCTACTCCCCTTGGCCCTTAGACCTTCCCTCCCTCCCCCCCCCCCATCCACAAACCTACCCATCCCCTGACAGTGGTAGCATCGAAAGAACTTACTGCCTTACAGCTCTTCCCTTGCCACCCGTAATTACAGAAGTAAATTACATTAATTCTTGATTGTCTCACAGTAGAATTTCGACATTATATAAAAAATAATCTGTAGCTGGGCAAAGTACGACTAAGAATCTACAGCTATAGTTAATATTTGCTGATATGTAAGTTACAAGTGATTCATAATGTATAAAGTCTGTAATTCAGGGTCTTGTTGGCGGCAGTTGCGGTGATAAAGCATTTTAGTTTGTCATGGCGAACCATGGATGCTGAAGAATTTGTTTGAGAGTTGGACGATTGCATGGGTTTGTGTTCAGCAGAGAATAGATCAGGTTCTTTACTTCTGTTGAATAAAAAGCAAAACGAATAGAGAAAAATTAACAAGTGAACGGCAAATAAGCTATATAAGATCACTGTACGCATTTAGGTATTAAACCTGTTTGGTGAGAATGATTTGAAGTCAAAGAGACAACAATGTGTATGTGATTGACGTCACTACCATTTGGTTGTTTTGGTCGTTACGTCATAATCAAGTGACGCAGGAGTAACTTCATAATTACAGTCGACTCTCGCCTTGCGGACACCTCGCTATTACGGACACCCCGATAATGCGGACAGCAGCTAATTCCCCGGCAAAAATGGATTACAGACGTTTGACTGAAGTAAATTCCCGCTATTACAGACTCTCCCTATTAAGGACACTAACTCGCGATCCCGAGGGTGTCTGCGATAAAGAGAGATGACTGTATCGTGTATGAGGTTGGCGTCTTAATTAGTTCCCATCATAATCAACAATTGGGCTCTTTCGAGTATGTGTACGGGCAGAAAGTGTTTCTACTAATACAGTAAGTGTAGACAAAGGCTACATATTTTAACGAATATGACTATGTAAATTCATTCCTGACCTCGGAATACGCTAAATATTAATAAATTCTTGTCATCAGGTCTGCTGAAAATGTTGGCAGGCTATGATCCTCCGAGGGCGTGATGAAGACTGTGAGATGCGGTCAAAAGCTACTTTTTGCTCTAATTTCTCAGACCTTGTCACCAGAGTTTATTATTATTTATTTTAACGAAGCGCCAAAATGTCACTTAATTCGCTAAAATTAGTCGTCGCCCAAATGTAGGATTCATGTAAAGCGAGGGAATTACCTGGTGAGAGCTCCTTAGGGACCCTTGGTGGCATGGTAAGAGCATCACGTGGATGTTTAAATGCTCTGATATCAGGTGATAGCATATCCACCAGAAGGATTCCCATCTGCCACACTGTGCCCTGGCAACCGTTATATTGTTTGCTTTTGGTGAATTCAGGAGGAGTGTAACTTCTTGTACCTGAAAGAAACGAGATAGCACAATTAATGTTAATTATCCCCAACGGTTTAAAAAACGTACAGAGAATCTTTGGATCTTTCTTTTCAAAATTGAAAGAGCCCTGGACAATTTTCTGTCCATCTGTCCATTTTAGAGTTTGTCCACGCCGATTTGCTCTCAAAGCACATCCTGTATCTTATCAACAAAGGCGTTCAATAGAAGCATGACTTATTTTCGGACAAACACAGCCTGCCCTCATGACTATTTGTACATCACTTACAAGTTCTCATAAACATTTCACTGTTCTCACCTCTGAACCTTGTGAAAGGTTTCTGTTGGACTTCAGATGACAGTCCAAAATCAATCAGCTTAGCCTCATCACTGCTCATATCAACCAGGATATTTTCTGGTTTAATATCTCGGTGCAGAACTCCATTTTCCTCGCAGCAGATGTTGGCTTGAAGGACTTGAGAAAAGTACTTTCGGACTTCCTCTTCTGTCAGTGTCTGGTTCTGCTCGCTTCGTTCTGCAATGATGTCAAACATGTCCTTACATTTTTCAGGTCTTTCCATGACGTACACAAAGTACTCATCTATGTCGATGACTTCGTAAATGTCGATCACATTGCGGTTTCGTGCTCGGTATTGAAGATAAGCTTCGGCGGGAATCTCTTTTCCATCAATCTGTAATTAAAGAAAGAAGAGAAAGGAGAAGTCATCGATAGTCATTCACCACATTATTGTAGAAATTGTCCGTCAATAATCTCTCAACTTCTGAGACCCAAGCTCCTACACGGATTGACACCGTTTTGTAGTGCGACATGACGCAGTAATGAAGAAATTTGCAAACTGGGTACTCAAGTGATAATCTCAATAACCGATTAGAATTTAAGCTTCCATGCCGAACCGACTATAAGCCTTCAAGTGAACTTCGTTTTTCATTTCTTGAAGTTATCCAGTTGATAGGCCGAATTATTAGGTGGACAAGTGTTCAGTCACACGTTTGCCGTAAAAGCGTCGCACATTTGTCTGTAGTTTCTCATGTTATAGCTATTGATAACCGTGTCTTCATTTTACCAACCTCTTTAAATTCCTTGACTGTAGACTTGTGCACAAATTTGAGCGCAACCTGAGAACAAAATAATGCGAGTTAGTTTAGTTATACTGGAAGTGTGTGCTGGAATCACCTCAGTTGCTATAACATAATTAGGTCCTGAAAATGTTTAGAAAACAGCAACAAAGCGATAAACTCCACCCACCGGCAGGTTGTCCTCCTTCTGTGTTGCAGCAATGACCTGACCAAACGCACCAGCTCCAAGGACTTTTCCGAACTCATACTCAGCAAACTCAGCTAAAAATTTACACAAAATAGAAAAAATCACATTGTTTGTATGCAACGGTAAATGTTAAAGGCGCTGTTATACTATAGCAAGAGAGTCCTCTTTTGACTATACGGAACTAGGCAAATTTTCTTGTAGCTCGTGTTGCAATTCTCTTGCGCCGTTGCCCACGTAGCCTCTGTGACAAGTATTTCCGTTGGGATTTTGTTTGCTTTTGGCTTTTCGACGTCGCGGATATTGCGACGAGAACGAAACTTCCGCGCGTTCAAACAGCGAAACGCGCACAAGACTCCACGGCTACTGCACACAAATTGCACGAAAAGTTGCATAGTGCAGCAAAGCCTGATATGAACATGTCTCGCAACGTTTTGGTTTCAGTCAGACCATTGTAAGAAGTAGAAACGAATTGTCCTCCTGGCAACGATTGCGGCGACAACAAATTTGCAAGACATGTTAATTTCAGGACACGTTACAAATGGCAACGATTCTTGCAACTTGCGTTGCAGCAAAATTGCGAGGCAAGTTGCAAGAAAAAATTTCCTTGTATTAGTTAGGTACCTTAGGGCGGGATAACCCCGTGGAGAGGTGGGGTACTTGAATACTTTTTTTAAGAATTTTGATCAAAATCCCTTTTCTGTGGCAGAAAATCAAAACAGGTCACAACCCCTCACATCGAAGGATTATATAGACTGTCCTGAGAAACGCTTGCTACCCCAACCCTTCTCTCACCCTCCCCCACGTAATACAGGGGAATCGCGTCTTATCAGCATGAATTCCCACAGTTTAAAATTTAAAGGTTGCTCTAAGCTAAGACAATATCCAGCAAATCCAGAAATGGAGAAAGAATAAAACATGAGTTAAGTGTTTTCAGAACAGTAATCACTGAAAAATGCTTCTAATCTGGCAAATTAAATTGTTAGGCTAATGCTAAAGGTTAGGTTTTCCTGGAGATTCAGTTTGCCGTCCGGAAAACGTGCCAATCAAGCAAACACTGGACCCACACTGAATATACATTTCACAATTAAATGCCCCAGGGTAGGGATGGAAAGGTAGATTTAATACCCAACATCCATTGATTGATTGATATCCAACATCAATTGATTGATTGATTGATTGATTGATTGATTGATTGATTGATTGATTGATTGATTGATTGACTGACTGACTGACTGACTGGTTGATTGAATGATTGATTGATTGATTGATTGATTGATTGATTGATTGATTGATTGATTGATTGATTGATTGATTGATTGATTGACTGACTGACTGACTGATTGATTGATTGATTGATTGATTGATTGATTGATTGATTGATTGATTGATTGATTGATTGATTGATTGATTGATTGACTGACTGACTGGTTGATTGATTGATTGATTGATTGATTGATTGATTGATTGATTGATTGATTGATTGATTGATTGATTGATTGATTGATTGATTGATTGATTGATTGATTGATTGATTGATTGATTGATTGACGACTGCATAAATACCACAATCAAAACGAAAAAGTACAACACAACAAAAACAAAGAATTCATCAAAGTATGCCGTTATCAGAGTGCTTTAATGTTTACAGTCGTTTACCCAAATCAGAAATAACTGGTGGAGAATTTGCAAAATAATTCAACCTACCACGAGATGCTAGATTCTTTATGTAGTCTGGTGTCTCATTTGGTATTTCCACATCCGGATCGCTGGCGTCACAGCTGTAGTTCCCGCTGAATATGCTGCTTGCTGACAATACAAATTCGACCTCATTGACTGGCCAGGAACATTCCTAAGATCAAAACAATCATGGTTCAGTCATGTTACTTATCATAGGCCATCCGAGCAGTGAAAAATCATTGCTGAATTATCAGAAAGGAAAACGAACTTTCTCCAGTGAAGCGCTCACTGTTTCGCATGAGCAATCGCTTTTAGTAGCCGCGATTCTCTAATATAGAGCAAAAGCGATACAATTAAAAAAACATTAGTTAAATAATGTTCGAATCATAAAAAAAAAGATGATAGAATTAAAAAAGAGAAGAAGAAGAAGATAATTACAGATTTCAAGGGCATGCCGACCTATTAATCTTGTGGCACAGGTTTGTGAAATGAATCAATGAGTATAATGGAACGAATCAGCTATAAATGTAACGGAATTCCTATGGAATATTGTTAATAATGTCTTCCTAACCTTTCCAAAATTACACTGTAGTGATAAGGGTTACAGTATCTATAAAATATGTAAGTTTTCTTCGACAGATCAAAAACGATACAGAGCTCCGCCTCCCGATAACATTTTCATATTAATTAAAGCCTTCAGATGTTTTCACCAAGGATGGCGAGAAGTGCCGAGAACGAACGCAAAACTTGCGTTCGTATCGTTATTTTTACTGTAACCGTTGGCTCGCGATCAACGGAGTAATTAATTTGTGACAGTGGAAAGATGAATTAATCCTCGATTCTGGTAAAACATTCTGGTATTTTAACTTTTCTATAATTTTCTTAAGCGAAGATTCGATCTTACGATCCAATTTCTAGCACTGATTCTAGGATCTTTTGGTGTTTATAATATTTAGCGTGAAACAAACAAAGATATTCTAAAATCATATCATCAGTAACCTTATAGTCAAAAGACAAATAGCTGTCAAGGCTAGTTGTTTTCTTCACATTTTCTTGCTTTTCAGATCCATTCCTTTTCTCTCTTAATATCTGACTACGACTGAAAAAAAAAGATAAAATTTATGAGCTTATCTGCGAACCGTACAATTATACTGAGTGGCGCCCAGAAATAACTTACAATTACCTCTTTGGTTTAAAGTGACTTCTGTATTTCAGTCCTTCACTGAGGAAAACCTGTGGAAAAGGAAAACAATTTAGATAAGTTACTTTGGTTGCAAATCATCTAATTACGCATATGTGAAAAAATGAACAAATGTAACCTCTTGCATCTTTGCATTTTGCCTCGATCTTCGTCCACTAACAAAGATTGAAATGTGTTTTTATCTGAGTTCATTTTCTGATGAAAACAATTTTATTTTCGCTTACCTTCCTTTCCGGTCGAATTTTCTTAACCCGGCGAATGGGCTCACTTTCCGCCTTTCTCTTTACGGATTTCCTTTTTTCATCCAACAAATTCGGATTATTTACAAACTTTTCATCAAAAGCGGGCTTTGCTTTTGAAACGCATTCATTAATCTCAGACATAGTTGTTCAGTTCACTTGAACAAGAAAACAAGTATCTTTTTCACTGTGATTAAACAGCGCAAGTGAATGCTGTGTTCGCGGTAAGTTAACCTGTACACAACTGATCGTTTCTATGGTAAACTGCCGTTTGTGACGTTTTTGTGCGCTTTCCTCGCGCTGGAGAAAGCTTTGAATGCACGCGCAAAGGAATGCAAAAACTAAAACAAGCGCATGATTGAACAGTAAAAAACGTAAAAAGAAATGCCATCTTTTCCTAGAATACGTCTTTTTCAAATGCCAGTAAAAACTTTCCCTTTTGCAAGCTTAAAGGTTAATTTAACGCAGAAATTATCAAGATAAGACGAAGGTTGAAAAGAAAAGTTACATAAACTTGGTTGGCGACAGAACACTTACCATGCAGAGAGAGAAATCTTCGAAGTGGAATTTTCAAATTGCCATTCGCTGGACAAGTGAACGGATTGTTCTTCGTAAAACTGAGTTTCCTCTCCAGCTCGGAACCCACGTATCCCTTAAACGACATCTTCTTCGAAGCGCAGCGCAACCAACCAAGCTTTTTTCAGCTTACCTGACAGATTTGTGAAGTGAAGCTTGTTTCCGCGCGAATATCACTCGTGTTGCCCGGTGAAAGTGGTAGAAAGCAACACTTTCATTGACAATAGTAAAAGTACTTAATTCTTCCCAACTGGAATTCACTCTTCTCTCAGTTAGTGAAACGCACAACAACCTTTACGTTCTTCAACCAAACAAAGCTGCAGGGCGAGCGCATTTCTTCCAAAACCGGTCAATCCTTGTTTCCAGTCTTTTCCTGTCAAAACATTTCTTGAACACTCGACACCTTCGTCACTTTCTCTAAAGTATTGAGTTTTCAGCATTCAGCATTTAGATCTGTAAGCTTCAAACCAGTTTTCGTTCACTATGTTTTTACAGATTTTTACTGTGGTTTTAAAAAGCCAACTGAGTGCAGAACAATGCGCTTGGCCAATCATCAGAAGCGATCGGTAAATTTTGTTGACCAATCAGAATGTACCAATATTGTAAGCACTTTATGCACTTTATGAGCTTTCCAATCTCGTACCCAGAGTTTTCAGGCTCTTTGGCCAACAGTTGGTCGCCAGGAGAGACTCTGGAGAATTCGACTTCCATTGCTTTACCGCAGAAATCCTGCGGTAATAAAATTCCAGTACCCCAGAGTCTCTCCTGGCGTCCAACCCCTGACCAAAGAGCCTGAGGACTCTGGGTAAGAGATTTTGCACTTTCTAAAGCCTCAACCACGGTCAAACGGCGTAAAAATGAGAAAAGTTCGTTAGACATATGGCTTTTAGTTTGAGAGCTCAAAGCTTACAAGTTTTTTGTGCGTCTATAAATCCCTCAAAACTATGCAAGCATCAAGTGCTAAATGAAGGTTGTTTGGACATTCGCAGCCTATTCCCAAGGGATCTGGGAAATGGGAGGTCTTTCTCTTATTACAGCATGGCTAATATTAAAGGCAAAATTTAAGAATCTATTGGCCAGTGAAGATATCCATGAGGGACACAAGAAATTAAATCTGAGATAATACCTGTTTCAGACGTGATCAAGGTTAGACGCTGGAGATGGTTAGGCCACGTCCTGAGAATGGAGCTTAATAAAACGTGAATGTATCTTTGACGTGGAGACCCGAGGTATAAGGGAGGGAGAACGACTTGGCACTGAACCATCATCAGTTTTATTTATTAAAGACGGGTAAGAACATCAGGCCTTACGTAAATGCTAAACTGTGCAATGTAACTGCCTACCTATGAAACATTAAATCATAAAAAAATTACAAAATAAAAAATGCCTGCTTTCCATGAATGTCCGTGCCGTGGTCTCTTTGAACATTGATACACGGTGTATCAATGTTCAAAGGGACCACTGCAGTTGGAACTGAAATTAGCAAGAGTTCTTGTTTTTTGGAGGGATGGTAATGGTGGTGGTGGTAAAGATTTCAACGCAGCAAAGGCAGTTCTCGAGTTCTCGATTGATATAGAATATAATGTTCAGTATCACTTTCCAATAAAGCAAAAAATCTGAAGCCTCCTTGAGCTACATCTTTAGAACGTAAACCCGCGACCGCACCGAAAAGCGCACTAAGTCTCCACACGACAAAAAACAAGGTACGTGGCTTCTGATTGGACCAGTGATCAGGCTCGCTTAACGGGGAATGTGGGAGGGCCTCTTCACAAGTTAACAGGGCACCATTTGATTGACTTGCAACTCATTACACCAGTCAGCGAACGAAAATACACAAAATCATTGGGTGGGGGGAGGGGGGGAACCCACAACAACCCTCAAATATGCGGTTTAGCAGCCATTTGGCAAGTGAGGAAAAATTGTGTCGATTTCAATAAAACGTTTTGTGCGACTTAAATGTTTAACTAAAGAATCCGAACATAACAGCGTAAAAGTACCTTAAGTATCTCTTTCAAAGGCCGTGAACGATCTGAGAAGAATGGAAAAGATTTCCCACCATTTGGGACAAAAAATCAATCCCCCCGCTTCCCTTGTCTAGTTCCTCGGCCTCCTTCTCTATTTCATCTCGGTCAATCCGTTTCGGGTCATGTGGCCCGGCCGTTCGCCTCGATTACGTGACCGAAACGATTTGATCATGAGGGCCTGGGAGAAACCCGTACTGGGACTAGACAACCGCTCCCCTCAACTCACACTTTCTTGAACCCTCTCTCCTCCGCTTCACACCCGGTCATCCGTTGTTTCATCATGTGACAAGGGTTGATGGCGAAGGCCGCGCCCGCTTTACTCGGATCCAATCTTCCTTCCACGCAGGGACTTACTAGCCCTACCCTGTACCTTTTCCATTTAAGAAAGCCAGCACTACATGATCCAAGTTTAATATACTTCCATGCTACTGTTTCATTTACAGTGTCGTTAAATATTTAAAATATACAATTCTTATAAGTTAAGAGACGACGCTTTCGACCACCAACGATTTCATTTAAAAGCCTCATCTGCAAAATTTTACACAAATATGACATTTCTTTAAAATAAGGTATTTATTTACTCGCAAGTACGCCTGCTGTAATATTCTTTGCCAAAACAAGACACGAGAAGTTACTTGTCTTCGTTATGTCTTGCGGGCCTTCTGTTTAGCAGAAGTCTTTGCGTTTTAATTGCATACCGGAAATTGTACAACCATGATTACAATAATTGGTCAATGCACTACATTATTTGAACATGGAGTGCTTCAAGGTGACAAATCCACTATGAAATAACATGCAACGATATGAAAAGCTACAAAAATGCATCACAAAAAAGGATAAAAAACGACACATGAACGACGAGACGGAAACCACAAAAGAGAATTTCAATTACAACATAACATTTCCCTTTCCCAAACACACAATATAAAATGTACAAGTAACACATTGCTCAAAACAGAGCGGTTTCCAGTTGAGTGTCATAAAACCAAAACCAAAGTAATTGCTTTGGCCAATCGCAACAGATGTAAACAACACAACGAGCCAATCAGAATTCGAAGCAAATACATGTAACCGGCGTCAAGCGCGGGAAAGCACGTGCGGCGAAAACACGATTGGTTTTGGTTTGGATTCCCATTGGTTGAGAAAGTTGGGCGAGTTTTGTTAACCAATCTCAAAGCGTAGTAATGTAAAACCAAAGCAAACACGAAATTACTTTCGACGCTCAATTGAAAAGCGCTCTATCATCAGATAACTGTAAACAACTATACAAACACACTGACATGTCCTATCACGAAATTTACATAGTAAATCCACTCGTTTAAGCGTCAACGCACGTAAAATCATCGACTTTCTTATTTTCTATACAAAAATGGGACAAATGCTTCTTGCCCCTTACAAAGAGGCAGCAGCAGGCAAAGCTATTTACAGTCCATGTTAACTATTTTCCCTCTATTTTTTTCTTTTGGTCCACGTTTTGCTAGCATCACCACAAACACCCATATTGGTGGCAAGAAATACTAAAAAACTCTATCATTCTATAAACAATTTCAATTCTTTACATCTTCAACCCGTAAAGTGTATGTATTCTCTTATGTCTGTCAGTAACGCGAACCAACATTACTTAACACGCTCTAAAATAAGTTAATTCTCCGGCGTGTAAATTTGTTACTTAAAACATTTTTTCTGAGACTTAGTTCTCGTGGATGCATTTGAACGCGGTGAAATAAGCAACGCAAGTCTTCATACTCTTCGTCTTTGTTATTTTTCAACATTATTTTCCTGCCATTGTCCATGCGACAGATTTGTAAAGTAAGCATGCTGTACGCTGCAAGGGCCGATCCCATTCCCCTCCATAAACTGATACGTTTTCGTACGCTACGTGAGGCTGTTTATTGCCGTTTTTACTGACTTACGAATGAAAACGTTTCAGCAATGGCTTGTTTTATATCTTATCCACAAGCAAGTTTTCTTTCAGTTGATTAGTCTAGCCTCTTCCAGAATGTTTTTTCGCGGTAGTTACATGTGTACTCAACATCGACCACGCAGCGTTGTGTGAGCATCCATTATGTGCGTCACGCGTTCTCTTGCGTGACGTATCCCACATCTAAATGCTTTCAACCAAACATGACACGAAGCAGGGAGATTTACTGACCAATCGTTGTCATTTTATTTTAGTAGCCCGCTACTGCAGTGAAAAATGGTTGATAAGCACCAAACGGGCTGATGGGCGTCTCGGGTGGAGCACCAAAAAATCCGCCCACCTCTGACATCATCTTGCCCGGACGATTTAACGAGCTTGGCTCAGACGCACTTCGATGAATCTTCGGCATTGATCGAATTAGGGACTCTAACGATCCAAGTACCTGCAAATTAAAACAAAATCAATAATGACCAACAAGTGAAACGCTACAGTTGCTCTTTCATAAGCAAAAATGTCGGAAACAGGATTTTTACTACCACTACGAGACACACAAATGGTGCTAGATCGGGCACTTGTTTCGCTCTCTACGATATTGCCAAAATTG
This sequence comes from Pavona decussata, assembly GCF_977016875.1. Lineage (NCBI taxonomy): Eukaryota > Metazoa > Cnidaria > Anthozoa > Scleractinia > Agariciidae > Pavona > Pavona decussata. Next base: position 666,591 of record NW_028145458.1, read on the forward strand.
GAACTCTCCAGAAAAGGGCTCGGCGGAGCGAATGGAGCGACCACGCGGATCGCGCTAATTAATGTACCTGGACAGTATTCAGGGAACCTTATCCGCAATAGTATTGTGAATCCTGCGATTGCTTCCAACACAATTATTGTAGAAATTACGATTCAAGGAAGCAGGGTATCAGTCACAGAAAAACCGTCCTTGAGTTCTTTTATCGGACCTTGTTCACGATCTCTTGTTCTATATTACAAGATTTTTTAAGCACAAACCCCGTCTCATTTATCAATAGTACAGTCTACGATCCGTATCATAGTATTCATTGATTAGCTAAATTTCTAACTCTTATGAAATATTAGAAATATTAATAACATCACGATTACTGTAAAAAAATCCATTTCTGCTCCGATTATTTTAAATCACTCAAAGTCAATCACCAGTTAGCTTGCGAGAGCAGACACCTACCGCTTTCGTTTCACACGCAAAGCCGAGGCGTCCGCACTTGTTGGCTAATACACCACAACAATTAAAACTAGTAAAAACCAAAGATTAGTGAGTGCGTTCGATGATCTCGATCCCAGGCTCTGTCTCCTTTGCCAAGTTGGTGATGATGTCATCCGCCCCTGCAAAATCTGCGGGGGTGCCAGATACGCGTCCCAAGATCCATTCATTCATTCATTCATTCGTTGATCGATTGATTGTCCCATACAATCTCGACTGCAAACTCAATTAAGAGTGCGTTCTTTCTACGTCGAAGGCAACAAAACATATTCCGACATATAAACAAATTGTGTAGATAATTCTAACCTTACATACCTGTAAAAAGAGTGGTCGTTCATCTCTATTGAACTTGATACAGTCTATTAATAGTTTTTTGAAAATCTTGGGTGTATCGGATCGAAGTTTGCTCATGTCGGGCTTAAGATAACCGCGACCAACCATGTACAGAATCTATGGGTAAAAAGACACGAAATAGGTTACACAAAACCAAGTGAGAAAACAAGAAGGTGTAGAACTTGAATTGACTAAGAACGTGGCCGTTGTCCACGCGCGATACGTTTGGCTCGCGAGTGCTTCAGCAGAACACACCTGCTACCTGGAAAATAACGCGCACAATAAATTTGTCTAAGTATTTGCAAGTAATACCTGGTCTTTGTTGCCCACGTGTGAATAAGGGAGTGAGCTTGTCTGCAGTTCATAAAGCACGATTCCGTAAGCGTAAATATCTGAGCGGAACGAGTAAGGATTGGGATCCTGCATTCGGACCACCTCAGGAGCCTGTGAAAAATCAATTAAAAAATATCCAATAAATGACGTGGTATCCATCAACATCTATTCGTACAGTAACAATTCTTTTTTACTGTATTTTACAGAATTTTGTTAGCGACAACATCATTACGAGCTCTAAGAAGGGCGATAGTTCACAACAACATTCAAGTCTTTCCTTCCAGTAATTATTAGGCACTTGTTTGACGTTAGCGTAAAAGTACCAGTCTGGGAGCTGGTCATTTTGTGAGTTCACTTCTTTGATTAAACAAAGCTTTTCTTAAGTGAATAAACCTTAAAGTCCCTATGAAGCGAAAACTGTTTTTACTGAGGTAGTTACAAAATTTACCCTTTCAAACACGCGATTTCAAAGTTTGAGATTGCTGGGGTAAAAATTGCCGATTTTGTGAGCGTTCAAAGTTTGGCTATTTTACCCTCAAAAATGGTATTCGAATCGCGCGGTCAAAATGCCACATGACAATAACCGCTGACGTCATGTTGGTGCCAAGAATTGCAATTCATCATGGCGGAAGAGAAGAAAGAATATTTCTTCATCGTTGCTGCTTGATGTGTCAAGGCCGTTCATTTCAGAATCGCTAGACATGCTTTTCCCTTTCTACAATCCTCTTTGGCGGCAAGAACGGAATGAGACCTTTGGCACCAACGCGACGTCACAACTTGGAATTCAGCATAAAACTCGACCCAGTCCACCATTTTTGAGAGCAAAATAGCCCAACTTTGAGCGTTCGTAAAATCAGCAATTCTTACCCCAGCACTCTTAAAACTTCGGAATCATATATTTCAAAGTGCAAATTTTATAACTACACAAAAACGATTTTCGCTTCTAAGGCACTTTAAAGTCCTCCTAACCCTTCAATTTGTTTTTTTTTTTTTTTTGGTAGATTTCCATATCTGTGAAGAACTCATTTTCGAAAAATTTTTTAGAAATATTGCATCCTTTTTTTTTTCACGAGCGCTAAAAGTTACTGAAATTTTTAAATTTTTGCGCGCTTTAAGCCCCGCTGGACAAATTTTTGTCTCGTGGGCTCATTAGGAACGAGCCAATGAGAAGCGACCGATATTTGACACTTTCTTAGCTGTGACGTAAGAGAAGGACACCAGAAGGATTCAGAAGGAATCTTATGCATGCTGATTCCTTTCTCTACATTTCGAGAGTTGCTGCATCCAAAAACGATGCACGATGCACGATTGCACGATGTCCTTTTCTTACGTCACGCTCCATATTTGGACACATTTGGCCGAGTGGGGCACTTAAAGGATGTAGATTAAACAAACTATCTCAACTCACCATCCATAGTATAGAGCCGGATGGTTGTTCAAAATTCTGGTTTCCACTCCAGCGTGACTTGATGGCAGCCAAACCGAAATCTCCTATTTTGACAGTTAAGTCTTCCTGGAGAAAAATGTCTGAGTAGAGTTAAGGATACAAAGCAACAATGAGAAACAGAACACTGTACAGGAAAAAAAAAACTTGTTTCTTCTATATTTAACTCAAGATTATGCACTTGCAGAGGTTTCAAAAGGAAACCCAACATTTTGGAAGTTCATAAAAAAATTTATTACAATGGCGAATCGAAAAATGCTCCTCTTTAAACCGTTCCTCTCTCGTCTGTACTTCATTGACATATTTTTTTATTTTACATCAATGTCTGTCAGTTGTTACTTCAAATCGCTCTCACATATTCTAGTTATTGATGTTGAATTGTCCGTTGTGTTGCGTGCCACTAAAGATTTATTTACAAAACAACAACGGGGAAAATCTACTGTTGATTTAGTTTGCGCCACAAGTTCAAAATAGTCTATTATTGTTGCTGGTTGTCCAACATAACACTAAAAACAATGCTCACCAGCTGATTACGTTTTTAACTCTCCTCACCTGCCTACTTTTTATGGCAAGGGGAAACAAGATGTTACGGCACCTAACAGTGTAATGCTTTGTGTCCTCTCCCCCTACAAAATTAACTCATTCACTGACAGATGCTCACCCTTTTTCAAGGTAGCCTCATCATAACGAAACACAATTATAATGTATCTTGAGAATGACATGTTATTCAGTCAGTGACACACGGATACTCAGGAAAAAAACCTTCCAAGCAAAAAAACTACCATCACCAGGAGATGCATTAACACCAAAAACTGAAACATAACTATCCTTTAACTTAAGTTTAACAGGATACTATTTGACTTGAGATCCCTGTGGATTATCGACTTTGCATGAAGGTAACTGTGGACAAAAAAGAAAATGTTATTGCAACCATTGACAACTAGTTAATGCTATGACTATCCTATTCACATGTAAAAAATATTAATTTAAACTCTCCTCTCTTATACATGTCTACACCGCTTCAGTCCAATCTACTCCAGAAATTACAGACTACTGATTGATACAGTCAACTCCCTTCAGTTAGTGGCGGACACCCTCGGGACCGAGAGTTAGTGTCCTTAACAGCGAGAGTCCGTAATAGCGGGAATTTATTTCAGTCAAACGTCTGTAATTTATTTTTACCGGGGATTTAACTGCTGTCCGTATTACTTGGGTGCCATAATAGCAAGGTGTCTGCAAGGCAAGAGTTGACTGTATTATGTTTACTCTTTCCACTACACTAAAGAAAAAATTGGAAAAACAAGCATTGAGCTCAGCTGCACCCTACTCCCTCTTCAAAGTTTTAGTCGAGTACCCCCACCCCCCACCCCACAGGGGTTTTACCAAATTAAACTGGACAAACCAGAGAAAAACTATCAGAGCGAGGATGAGAACCAAAAACAAATTCAAGTCTTGTGTGGCTGCAGGTGCAGACAGTGAGCTCTCGCACCACTGAGATTGTAACAATAAAGTATGGTCTGTATTACTCCATTCCTTGAGCAGTTTGTCTTGCAATGTCAAGCAGCTGCAGAACCTCAAATCTGCTTTCTGTGACATGAAGATGGCGATATAAACTTGACCCTTCACACCACTGAGTGACTATGGCCAGCTCTGGTTTAGCCATACAACCCATGAACAACAGAATGTTTACATGGCGTGTTTTTCTACAAGAAAAAATAGAAGATACAATAAGTGTGCAATTCTGAAAAAGCTAGAAAGACGAAGAAAACCATATTAGAAGTGGGGGGAGAAACAATAGAAAGAATTCCACCTTGTGTTTAAAATATATTCCCACACAAATCAAGTTCGAAGTAATTTCAGTAACAATAATTCTTACTGTAGTTCACCAATTAATTTATCAAATCAGGAAGACAAAATTACAGTGGAACCTCTCCTTACGGACACCTCTATAACACGGACACCTCTCTATTAAGGACAGTTCACTTGGTCCCTAAGAGGCCGAAATTCATATAAAACCTATTCTCTAAAATGGACACCTCTATAATACGGACACTTATTCCTGTCCCCTTGGTGTCCGTAATAAAGAGCTTCGATTGTACCATTTGTTTGTTTATTTGTTTTAGTTTATTCACGTTGTGTTTCTATATGTTTTGTTTTTTGCACCAGTCCCTTTCTTACCCTTTGAGCACTGTGCATCCCACCTGTCTCCCTTCACCCCAGTACTCCTCACTCACCTTAACACAGCAACTTCATTCTTAAACCCTTGCAACTGTTGAGGACTGGGTTCAGACACATTTAACGTTTTAATAGCCACAGCGCCTGTCAAATAAAAACATCATGTAATGTTCTTAGAATGGCCACCGTCATCAGTTACCAAATAAGTTACAGAATTGAATTTGAAATAAATATTTAACAATAATTAGAAATACAAATGAAAATAACAACAAGAACAATAAAAGACTGTGTGACAACTTGAGTTACGCAGAGAGTTTTGCGCGTGTTTGAGCTGTAGATTTAAGGAGGGTTTCTCACGGTCAATAAATATGCATGTAATTTCTAACTCTCATGTAGACACACATTCTATAAAGTATTGTTCTTGTTTCTACTTTCATTTGCATTTCCAATAAGCGTCATATATTTATTTCGAATTCGATTTGGTAACTTATTTCGTAACTGACAACAGCTGCTGTGATGGCTGAAACATGTCTTCTCTTCTTTAAAATTACAACAGTTACAGCTGTGAGTATTTTAGAGGCCATACCATGCCATGTCCCTCTGTACACCGTCCCATAAGACCCTGATCCTATCCTTGGACCACGATGCACTTCTCCTTCAGGGATCTCCCAATCGTCTGTAGAGTTGGTTCTCATCCGTTGCATCTGAAATAAAATGATAATTAACTTTGTCCAGTTTCATGTGTGGACTTCCATCAAATGTTAGTGTAGGGAACTCAAGAGACTGATGCCTCGTTTAGCCTAGGTGCCCATGCCTGGGACACTAGTCTGAACAGAGCTTTTGTTGGTGCCCAAACAAAAATCTGGGCACTGTGCCCGGGCACGGGTACTACCTCCAAGAGTAGTACTCAGGCTGATCTCAACAGGATTTTGCCAGTTCCCACATTTTTTCCACGTGCCTCCCTAGATACAGTAAACAAAATGGTGGGCACAAACACAAACACAATTGCTCATTGGGCACCATGGGGACAAGACACTGGTTTAAGTACCTAGTCTAAACAGGGCCTGAGAAGTTTAATGAAACAGGTCCATGTCTGTGGGTTGTAAATGGTGGATTTTAACTTGCTTGGTCAGCTTCTGTTGTAACCAAATCTTTTGTTTGTCATTGTAGCTGTGTTTGACACAGTACATATATAAAATGTATTTGTGACTTGGGTTTTGAAACTCATAGTCCAAATTATTAAAACATCATCTAAAAAAAATTGGCCATGTGCCCTACAAAAGAAAAAAGAGCCAACAATAAAAAAAAACTTAACCTGTTTAATTTCCGGAGTGATCAATATGTAATTTCTCCTTACATTATAGATACATTGTCAACCAGACTGGTAATGAGAATAAAGAAAATTATCAACTAGGTCATATTGTTTGATGTAACACCAAATTCTGTGAACTAACTAGAAAAGGGAATGTATGGCAGTCAGTTAGGAGAATTAACATTCAGATCATGGGAGTGAAAGGGTTAAACAATAATCACTGGTATCTGTCATGTGGCCAATGGTTCTCCTTGCTATAATAATATTATGACATGTGTCTGACTAACTCCACCTGTCTTGTAGAAACTCTAAACAGTGTGGAATAATCCTTTCCATTTAGTCACACAATGCCCTATCATTTTAGCTTCACTAAAGTGAAATTTGAGGCTCTTTGTTCAGTTTTTATGGTTCACACACAACTTACCGTTCTCTTGGGTTTCTGTGGACTGGGAAGTCTCTCACAAATCGCGGTTCCATTTGGTACAGACTTTGAATGAGGGTGCTCTATTTTGTTGGGGTGTACATTATTTGGGACAATGTTGTTTTTGTTTTCAAACAGCCTTGGGTTAGCAGTGCCACCAACACTTGATGTCCTACTGTGTCTTCTTTGGAGCAACTTGCTGGATTCCACACCTTCACAGACAGAAATCAATGTTACATCTATCACTGTACCTACTTAAAACTGAACATTATCTGGAGCTCACTATTTAATTTTTGAAGGTTCTCTGGAAAAGGATGACTTTTGTATTAGTAACGATTTGCCCTTGAAAACCAAGACCCTGGTTAAAAATAAAAATTAATAAGGAGTCTTAAGGGCGATTTAGACGGTACGATTTTGCCTACGATTTGTCGCATGCGACACGCTTACTCCATGCCTACAACACGAATCGCGTCGTGTAAATCAACCTACAACATCCTTACGACAGACGCACGCAACACAAAAAATGTCATAGGTTTTTTAAAAACATGTTTAAAATTCTAAGACAATCGTAGGTAAAGGCGATGTTGAGTGGCAAGAGTTGTTTACGATTTTTACATGACGCAAGCAGCGCGCGCTCTAGAAATCGCATGCAACAATCGTAAGAGAAAATTGTACCGTCTAAATCGCCCTTTAGATATTGGCCTTGAGTCTTATTTTTCGAAGGTCTTAGTTTTGTCTTGTAATGTAACCACCACCAAAACTCTGACTAATTATCTGTAGGCTATGACTTCTTCTAGAGACCCAAGTAACAAAGACAAGAGAACTCTTTTGTTTTGCTTCAGACAAAAGAAAAAAAATCATTCCCCAATTCCTTGAACTTAAGCCTTGAAGTCAAATACATGTACTTAATACAGAACTGTGCTTGTTACATGCCAATGAGCCTGTACTGCAAAGGAAACTTGGATGCTAAACCATGTTTTACTTCCTTTTCCACCAAGCCTTCACTCCCCAGGGAGCTCAACATAACAAGGTTAAGAACAGTCTCTAATTCAAAAATAAATCATTTTTAGACTGCAAACACTGCACGCTATATTAACATCAACATCAAGTACAGCAAATATGCAAAGCCTCCCAAAAATTTCAACTCAGCCTTTCTGACAGCCTTCTTCAAGGTACCACAATCCAAAAGCCCAGTTCAGAGGTTGCACACTACTGCAGACCGTATCTATCCTAAGACGATTGTATTTTAACATGAGCTACTCCCATCTAGGGGAGGCTCTACCTTGACTAAGTACAACATTCTGAATAGAGGAAGCTAAGACATGCGATGGACCAACCTCAAGCTACAGTGTACTTACTGAAAACAAGCACATTAAATCCTTACCAGATACTGTGCATGCACTTTCCTGCCCAAATGTTGGAACAAATGGTTCCTATGAAACAAATCGCACAACTTAATATTTGAGTCATCAAAAAGATAACACTTAATGTTTGAAATGCACTCCTTGAACATGCACATGCACATGCACTCCTTCGAGCGCCTATTTTTTCACTTAAGTTTTGTTTCACTTTTTCACTGTAACAAAGTAACATTGTGAGCTCTTGAAGTTTCCACAGTGTACATTTGCGGTTCCCTGTTTCAAATTAACATTTCTATAATTATTCTTTGACATCATATCACAGAGAAAGATTAATAAATTGATTAATATCACTAAACTGCACTGCTCAGTTTAGTGTGCATGGTGTCAGGATTCTAGCCCACTGCACGATCGATCCACTATAATAATCATTTATTATTTCAACCCGTACTCAGTCATACCATGTACATGTGGGTAAAGAAAGAGAATGGGGAGTAAACCTATAAAAATTGTCCACGAAAAAGAACATGACGATGGAGAGACAACCTAGTTTTCGGCCACCAGGGGACTGGGCACGATGTCGTTGGAGTAAGACGTGCCATGTGGATTTCCGTCAAGGCTAACTATATTTGTTGTATTATTTATGGAAAATTCTAAAAGAAAGCAAAGAATCTCAAGTAATTCCAGTGGAGTTACATTGTATGTTTGCATTTTTCGGTAAAATTATTTACTAATTTCTTCATTATGTAGTTCTGAATGAAGCTTTAATGAAGCGTTCGCTTGTTGGTTTAGGATTTGGCTCCAAACTTGAATGTTGGACAGAGTTTATTTTGTTCCATCTTTCATTCTTATGGGTGGGTTATGTGTATATTTGTTTACATGTACATGTGTTTCTTTGTTGTATTTTAGTTCTTAGTTTTGCATGTAATGTATGTAATGTCCAGTATGGGAAGTAAATAATTAAGAAATGTATGTAAACGCTTTGAATAATATTTAAAAAAAAAAAAGGTTTTGACCACCAACTCTCCAATCTTCAAATCAAGAGAGTCTGAACTGAAGTCGTGCCTCCAACAAAGGAGACTTGCAACACAGCTAAGCACAGTATGCACTAACCAAAGGGGCATGACCACTTATGATCCTGCTTCTGTACACGTCTGGCGCAGATATTGACCGTTCTCTTGATTTAGCCAATTGTTCATTGCCTGATGCATCTGAGCCATTGTCGTCAACCATAAAAGGGTCCTGACCACGCTCTGAGAGTAAGCTAAAGAAACAAAACAACTGTCAGAGTTGTGCGGAGAAAAGTCCATCATTTGATAAGAAAACAGTGTTTACACTACAAATTGGTAGACAAGGGATCATTGTGCCCCTTATGAGACTAAATTTGGAGGTTTTTGTGTTCACAAAAGGGGCAAACATATCACAAATTTGAGGTTTAATAGTAAGGTGGTTGCGTAAAACTTTTTCTTAATTGGTTCAATCACAAATATTTACATTTGCAACTGAACTTATTTCAGTTTGCAAAGAGACAACTACAAAATGAGTGTAAGTGGTCACACTTGAATACTATTTAAATATTAAGTATTTATAGACATCTTGGACTGCTGGCATCAACTATTTCCATCTGGCAGTGAAAAAGAGCTTAAGTACAGAATATTGCACACATTGCTTTTCTATCACAGGAAAGTAAAAGGAGATGCATCTACACACAGACTATCTTGAAGTGACTCTTGTATTCATTGATTATCCACTCCTCATTTACCCAGATTTTCCACTAGTTTATTCACAAGAATTAACATGTGATGTCTGTAAACAACAGTGCTTATGTTGAAGTTCATTTTTTATCTCAGTTAATTTTTAGTCTTCCTTTGTCGTTATGGATGGTAATGAGTGAGTGTAAAACAAAGGAAAACTAAAAATTAACTGAGATAAAAAATTAACTAAACACTTGCATGTTCATTGTATATTGTCAACTTACCACTCATTTCCCAGTGAAAAAAGATTGTAAAATAGTAACAGTCAAGTACAGACTGCATGCAATTATTTTTATTAGACATATATATATGGATCCAGTTTCTCATATTCCACTTTTCCAGAATCTTATCAAGCCAACACAATTATCTCATTTTGATAAGCTAGATGTAAATCTTATTTGCTAATGTGTTCAGTATGTTTTACGTCTATTCATTCATTTATTTATTTATTTATTTATTTATTTTCATTTTCTGAAGGCTCAGTTACATGTATGAGCACTATTTCGAAAGTCCCAACAAGGCTGGATAACAAAGGTTAAACTCCATTAAGTGACATAATTATCTTTCCACTCTAGGATGAATGAGTGTTCCAGAGACATATTCATGGATGCACTATTGATAAAGATGGCCAAACTAACAATTTCAGCTTATTCCACTTTTCCAGAATCTTATCAAGCCAATTTTCTTCTTCTTCCCTAAGCAAGTTCTCTTCTTCTTCCCTATGCAATTATAATAAACTGCAGTTATACAACTAAAAGGGACACTAAAAAAAATGTGCTACATACAAGGAAATTAAATTTCTGACCAAGACACACCAACCCCTAATCACTTGCCTCAATTACCAAAACCTCTCCCCACCCACTGTGTTTTCCGGTAAACTAGGCTGGCAAAAAAAATTATTATAGTTTTCGGCCCATCCCCTCTCTGCATGTAACGCTACACCCAATTGAGTCAGAAAGAACACTGCGGCAATATCATAGAACAGAAAACAACTAATAAATGGGGTGCCATCCAAGCACCCACCTCCTACAGCTGTAGTAACTCTACATGTATGCAAACAAACTTCTCTCTCTTGTGCTCTGTGAAAGTGCATCCTATATACTCATAATGGCCTGCAGCCTGCACACACTGTGTGCAGGCTATAGACCTTACTTTTTGCAACTGGTAAACCTGTTTTAATATCAATCATAGCAATACATTTATCATTATGATAGTACAATTAACAAAGAAACAAACAACTTACCCAACCACAGCTTGGTCACAAAATGAAGGGACATTTGCAGCACAACGCTGATGAAATTTGTATCCACAGTTCTGACATCTGACAAGGAAGAATAAAACTCCTTTAACAACAATAATGTTGTACTTAGTAGTACACAACTAATTGGACTGAGTATGAAACAAAGCATTTCAGTCAGTACAAAAAATAATTGATATTTCTACACTTGTGGGTTTTTGAAATTCCAAAACTTATAAATGCTATTTCAGTAAGAGAATTTCCAAACCTGGAATTAAATGGCTGTGGTTTCTGAGAAGTTCAAAATGCGACCAATGGTAATGTTGATAGTCTTGATTATAATGGTGGCAACATCAGAAATCAAAAGAAGCTTGGTTCAACTTGGGGCCCATAATTTTTGAGACACATTCTGGATATTCCAAAACCAGAATGCCTCAAAAAATCAAATAATAATGATATTCTTCTTCTAAAACTAAAAAGAACTCAATTCTTTTACTTTGGCCATATGGATATTTTTCAGGACTGGGAAACAGAAACAACATAGTGTAGATTATTCAGTGTATTCCTTTTTTTCAAAATACACAGAAATTTATGTCCTAAAAACACATGTGCCGTTGATCACCACGATTGTAGAACATTATGATCTTCTTTCTAAGTTCTGTTCATCATACAGAACTAAGTTCTGTTTGTTGTTAATGTAATTACAACTCAGCAACACCAGTAAAATTGATAATAGCTGGTTAAACTGTCTGCATGTTAGTGAAAGGCTCAGTGAAGAGAAAAAAACAAAGAATTACCATACCTGAATCCTTGCAACAACCGCTGCTTACAACTGTCACAAAGAGGAAGAGTCAAGAATGTTTTTCTTGTCTGCAAAAGAGCATTTTATCACACCGTTACTTCAAGTTGATTCAGTCATGTGCAATAAGTCTTCTATATCATGGAATTCACCTATTTTGCAACAGTTACAGTATAATTAAAGGCAGAGTCTTTAGAGGGTGTTTCCTGCTTGTTCTCTAATGCCCAAGGTACAACCTAGTTAAGGGTAAATATCACTAGGCCATTAAATGATTTAATTTTGCCCACATTAAAATTCATTTAACTATTTCCCTTAGAAGTAAAGCTTGATTTACAAGTCAGCAATGTATTAATTTTTTCTTCTAAGAAGTGTGTAAATAGTCTTTGCTCCTCTGCTGCTATTGTGGAATGAAACCTGATACCATCAACAATTTCTGATGCACCTAGCATTTTGGTTGCATAGTATTTCAACAGAGAAGTCCCTGTTTTGGAATAAAGGATGGCTTCAGTTGCTACTTTTTGGATTTTCATTTTCGATCAATGCATTTTGATTTATGAAAGTTGAAAATGCTAAATTACTCAGCAGTGGGTGCATACTACAGATATGTAAATTTTTCCTGTTTACATTTCTAACGCCATCTCACTGATTTAAATTTTACCTTGAAGGAAATTTAACGAACAGTAAAGTTGCTTACTCAAATAAACAAACAACAGAAGTGAACTTATGTCAAAATTGCAACGACAGTCGGATTGCTGCACACTCAGCAGAATCACGAAATTTCTGCACTACAGAAAATGGTGCCCATGGAGTGCTCGCCCCAATGAATCTTGGTTGAGCTACTGGTCCTTTAAGTAGCCTCTTGCCATTCTCAAAGGGCAGCATCTTAATGGGGTCTGACTGTTTTTACAGACATAGAAATCGAATGAAACTTACAAAACTGTGGGAGAGTTGGCTGGTCTTTGGAAGGTCATCTATTCTCTCGACTGAAAGCTGTTGACAACAGAAACAACAAAATTCCATACTGTTATCCAACAGCCTGTTCAAACTTTTCAACAAGTGGAAAGCATCACTTTTGCTTGCATTTATGCTCTTATCCAGAGTAAACTGAAGTACAGTTAGAAACTATTCTCATTATCAGCTAAATAGCTTGGGGTGCAACAAAAGAAGTATAATTATGTAAAAATAATGTTCATGTTTGTTTATTTTGTCTTGAAGACCTTTGCAGTAGCCACAGACAGCTCCTCAAAATTTGCTGGCATAAGGTGACTGCTATATACAGTTGATTATTTGCTGCTCACTTCACATTAGACTTTGCCTTCACTGATGAAAAGACAAGAAAACAAGCAGCCCTTCCAACCTGCCATTTTATACATGTACTGATCCTCACAATGAAAATAAATTAAAGTAATCCATCAGTATTTGTTGTATTCCAAAACAAGAGTTGTTGCTACAACAAAAATTAAGAGAACTTAGCCTTGGAGCCAATTCCAAAAACAGATCAATGTCAAAAACACAAAAAAAATTACATAGAGTTGTACAATGTATGCAAACACTTGACATATTTAAGCAGTTACTCTACCTTGTCTAAACACTACTGCCAGAGTAAAAACATGATTAAAAATTAGGTTTACTCTGAATTAAAACTTTTGTGACAGTCAACTAAAATACAAATTATTACTAACTTTGCCTAACTTTTAGATAACATCAAGATTAATGCATGGGGTTCTCTGACAAAATTAATTTTGTTTTCTTTCTACTTATGACATACAGACGTATATGTAGTGGCCTTCATTGAATAAACATGAGAATGCTTTGTGTTCTTTTACCTCGTCTCCTTCCACAAAACTTGACAGCTCTGTGTCCCAACTGATAATGTCCCTGTAGTGACAATAGTAATTTATTAAAAACATTTATATTACCTAGTGTACAAATTTGCAAAAAAACAAAACCCCGTGGCCAAGTATTGGTAACACTTAGGATTTCATCCACAGATCCAGGTACCATATTGTGCAGATTAAACAGTACCACAGGAAAGGACTGCTCAGTACACTTAATTTGGATCATGGTACTACAAATTCAAAGTTAGAAAAAATAAAAAAATAGTTGCTAGACCCCTGTCCAAAGCCAAACAAAGAGCACCACAAGAAAGTACCAGTAGCTCAATGGCTTTCATGTGAGTGGACATACACTGTACTTCTTCATATTTTCTAGTAGTTGTTGTTGTTTTCCTTTTTTTTCTTCTTGTTTTTCTCTTTTTTCACCTCATTGTTCCAGGTGGCTGCTGTCCAGAGTATAGTGAGTTGTAGACGAGGTGCCATTAATTTTTTTCAGGCTGAGGATGTCAGTTTGTCCAACCCCCCTATCGATACTCAAAACTGCTTTATAAATTTATTTAATTAGTTTAAATGTTATTTTCATACCCAAAAGTGGTTAGAACAACAAAGAACATCAACTGCAAGAGCTATTCATCACCATTCAACTGAATGGTTACACTTTAAGATTTCATCCACAGACTCAATACTTAGATCCAATAACACAACAAACTGTATAACCAAAGCAAAGTACAGGGCTTCTGGTATTTCGCGCGGTCGCGGAGCCGCGAAATTTAGGTATATCCGCGGAATCCCGTGAAATTCACAAAAAAACGCATAATACCGCGAAATTCATTAAAAATCCTACCAAATACATGTTGGTACAACATATTTGAAACTTATCTTGGCTACTAGGGCTGTTTACTTTCCATAAATGCAAATTTATCTTGAAATTTCGTCACTGCCACGAGTAAACATTACGTACCATAACTACCAGGCGTTCTTACATTAATGTTGCAAAAAACTGGGCACAAGAAATGAGAAGACTTTTCGGTGACACTATACGAGTTGGGAAAGGAAACTGCTGTCTGTAGTAATGCAGGCACATGTTTAATCATATGTGCAGGACACAATCGAAGACACAACAATGTTTTGACTTCACAAATGGATTTGAACCTTCGATCACGAACAATCTTGCCTTGTAAACTGCAAAGCAACACAAGAGACCAAGGAGAGAAAAGAAATTTATTGCATTGCTGTGTTCAGCTCTAAATTGCGGCTGAAAATGGAGGTCAACTGGCCAGGCGTTTCGGTAACGCTTATGTTTTTCTTGTAGCTCAAAAGAAGACAGTACAATTGCCTTGAGAACTGTGTTGGATGAACTTTTGTGTTTTCTTTCTTGCCCTGAATTTGACATCCTTCCAATATATCTTTTTTTCTGGAATCTTTCTTTTTGGCTTTCTTCTTTGTTTTTCGGCGAAATTTGCCCCGAAAATTTCCGCAAAATCGCCCGTTTTCTCCGCAAATTTGTCTCCATAAATCCCGCGAAATTTGTCTTTTTTTCCCGCGAATTATCAGAAGCCCTGAAAGTACTGCTCATTAGAATCAGCACTGTTCAGGGCCACTAGAATACTAAACAGTACCACAAGAAAGAACGGCTCAATGGCTGTCAGCTGCATAGTCACACTTCAGAATTTGACCCACAAAATAAATGTTTGAAGCGTCTTGTACAGCATAACAAACAGTAACACTAGAAAGTCCTTCTTGATAAAATTCAATTGAATGATCAAACTTTATCCAAAGACTGAAAATTTAGAACTAACTTGAACAGTATAATAAACAGGACAGGAATGTAGTGTTCAATAGTTTGAATCTCAATGTTGGCAGTTAAAGAGTTGATCCGCAGACCCAAAAGTTAGAACTCCCGTAAATGACTCATCGACAAAGTTTCAACTACAGCTGACATGTAGACAGAAGGGAAAATATTAATCCACGAATTGCAACAGAATGATGTTAGGTAATGCAAACATCAAATTTAACAAGGTAGCCACCTTGAGCCACAATGGCATATTAGGCAGGTTTCGGGGGTTAAACCTCTTGTTCTCATTCCTTTATCCAAAGCTTCTCTTAAGGTGACATCAGGTCGGCATTTCACCTGTGCAGAGGAAAAATGATTAACACTGTCAAGAATGCATACATGTAGTGCTCTGTATTTTTCCAAGGTAATAAGGTCATATATTTGTAAACAGGACAGAACCATGTCTTGGCACATCTTATTTATAATTAAATGAAATTATTCTAGTTTTATTTTGAAGGCCTTTTTTCCCAAGACAACAAAATTATATTTTGATGTACTCCAATCCAAATTCAATCTGCACCATCTTTTCAAACCGCAAGAATGTATTTTATTTGATCACATTAATTTCACAATGTAGTAAATTCATACTGCAAAGGTTATGCAACTCAGTCAATGACTGTCATATGCACATGGAGGTTACATAACCTATGTCTATGCTATTCTTTTATCCTGCAATAATAAAATTAATATTTTTACTTTTGAAGGGTTGGGAATTCACATTTACATTCTGTAAGGCTAGGTGGTAGAAGTTTTGATTTAAAATATTGATGAGTCAAATGCAAAATTCCCAGTCCAAAGAAATATAATTTTACTGCTAATGAGATATGAAATAAAAAACTGAGAACAAATGGGCAGCTTTATTGCCTTTTCTGCTTAAAAGACAGGGCATGTCATTAATATTTTTTTTTCTTTAAGTAAGCAAGAAATGTCTTAGTTTACATTTCCTTTTGTATAAATTCATTTTAACTGAAAATGAAATAGATCGAATTCAATCAAATCCTAGCAGTATACAGGATGTTTATTGCATCATTGAACCTAGTTTAATGGCCTTAGTTCCCACGAGTCTCCTGTAGCTCAGTGGTAGAGCATCTGAACTAGTAATCGGAAGGTCTTAGGTTCCACTCCTGATAGGAGCACTCAGTTTTTTTTTCCGAGTATGCCTGTGTCACTCACTGAAAAAATAAATGTACCTTTTTCACTGTTTTAAATTTTATAGCATTGTGACAATATAATGAAAATAATTTAAAAAACATGAGAGCAAAAGGCAGTAAGGCTTGTCAGTACAGCAACGACTAAAACATTATGTGGCTTCTACCAGCTGTTCCTATTCCTACATGTATCTCTCTGCATGTTGAACATACATTGTACACTCGGCAATTTTCTTTCTACAGCCAACAAACACATCATATTTACCAAAATGGACTTTCAAATGAAGATATTAGACACGTGTAGGTTTGAGGTCCTCTGTTGTTGTCATGGAAACTGACTTACACCATAATTATTGGTGAAATTGCTAATCTCAGTAACATGGTAAACTGCTTTGGACAAAAGAAACACCTTTAAACTGTGACTGGGAATAACTGACTGGCTTAGGGCATAACCAACCTATACTACTTTTGACATCATTTTGTGTTGTTTTAGCTCAGATTCACATCATTTTTTTCAGGTGGTCATTGATTCGTTGTCACCTCAAATGACACCTCAATATATCATCCACTGCTTTCTGCTTTGTTTTGTGTAAAAACAGAAATCTTGTCCAATCATGGGCTTTTACTCCAAACAAAACACAAAAACAAAAAGATCTCAGAGCAAATGTTTCCTAAGGAATTAAGGGCCACATGCAAGCAAACTGAGCAATCTAAACAACTCTATATGTCAATAATTATTATGGCCAGAGCCCATCCACTGCCATCTAAATATGATGCAAAACCAACAATTTCAATGAATACTTACCACTGTGTATTGATGATTTGGGAGGAACACTCGTATGTGAGCACGGAGAGGAGGTGAGAAAGGATGGTCGCTCCCAGTAAAACTACTTCTTGAGCTAGGAATTGGTGATGTAGCACCTGAAGATGAGGGCGTAGTGCAAGGTGGGCTTGGCTCTGCAGATGACGTTGAGCATGTCGCTGATCTTCTCTCCAATAGCAGCTTCTCTCGGGTTCTCAATTCAGTTAGTTTATTCTTCAAGTCCACATATTCCTTGAAAAGTAATCAAAGGGTTTGTCTTAATACTGCTCTGGGAAAGAATTCTGCACAGCCCAACACATTAGTTATACATGCGATACTGTCATACTACCCTTCATACAGCAACCATAAAATGACAGACTTTGACTTGGAAAATGTATACAAGATCAATGCATGGGGCTGTGTGGAAATCTTGCCCTGGTCAGGGTTGTTCAAAAGCCGATTAACGCTAATACCCAATTAAAAGTTAACAGGTTTTCATCTCACTCATTAAAAATGTTTTTAAAAGCTAATTAAAAGCTAATGGTAAAGAAAAACATAAGTCAAAACTTAGGGGCAAAAATCTTTAAGCAAAAATTATCAATTAAACTCGAGTCAAAGTTCACATTAACCCAGGATTAACTTAATCAGGCTTGGAACAACTGGCCCATGTTTTGTTCGAGTTCGAAGTGATCAGCAGAGGCTATGATGATCAGATCCACATGAGAAGTTCACATGATTTCAAGAAAACAGACATGGGGCAACCTTTGCTAACCCACAAAAATTAAAGCTGAAAAATAAACTGCAGTACGTGACACTTTGTAAACTGGAATAATAGATATGATCCAGGAATAACAAAATAAGGGTCATAGACGTTCCGTCTTGGATTTCTCTTTGAGAAAACAGCCAATACAATGTATTTTAGACCACAACACAAGAGTTTAAAATGCAATTATTTGCTTAGATCTTTACGAGGACCTTTCACTCAAAAATGAAACCACTTCTGTCTAGAATGCCCCGAGTAACAAGATTGTTCGCACCCGCTTGAGATGGCTAACATGATAGGGCAACGAGTGAAATGAGAACTTCTTTGATTAGCTTTCATCACCGCAATTATGCAAGCTAGAATTGACCGAGAAAAATAAACGTCTTTCATCTCGGAGCAAGTCATTTGAAAATGGATTTGTACTCTTTGTGGCTTACTTAATCAACAAAAATATCACAAAATTGCTTTACCTGAAGGTAAAGCGAGCAAAATAATCAGACATCGTGAGTGTACACTACGATGTTTAGTCTAAACCCCAATAACAACATGCGTGAAGGGCAGGTTGATCATCAATATCGGAAACTTACATGGAATGCTCTGAACACAACAGATACAACCTAACGCTAATGAAGTTACGATCAATCAGCATTTCTACCAATGATTATCAAGAAATGGGAAAGGAAAATTCGCTAAGTTAGAGCCAACAATGAGTTTGCTAAAACCAGATACGTGACCTATAGACCCGCACTGTGAATGATGAACACCATTCGTGCGTTCAACTCCACAAAGCATATTGTAAGATGTTTTTCAGACACATGTATATGTATGGTCGACGAAACGGAAGTTCATTAATTTGAAAAACTTAAACTTATCGGGTAGAGAGATCGTTCGGATGCACCAAAAAAGGAATGACTTCATCCACGGAAATAAGACTAAATAAGCTGAAGGCTCGAGCTTGCACAGGCATCAAATTTAAAATACCAGAGAATGGCGACAACAATTTCCTTTTATGTTGCGTGTAGCAAATGCGATAGTACTTCAGATATTCAATTTGAATTAAGGCATAAAAGTCCAGACCTGACCAAATATCCAAATAATTTTAATTACAAGTGAAAATTTGTAACTTGCGATTCGAACGTGCAGTCGCCGAGATTTCGATTTGCACCGCATCATACGTGACAAAATTAAACGCTGCAAAAAATAATTTAAAAATATATTTACTGCAAATATGTAAAATGTCGCATAATGCTTCAAGAGTTTTACATTTTTCTCAGACATCTCTAGCCCTGAGCCATTCGAAAAATTACCAATCATATTTTGCTTGCTATAGTCAGTAAAATTGTCACCCACCTCCAGAAATATCGACGGCGGATGTAGTACATTTAGAAATTGTCCCTCTATCTTGTCCAAATTTTCCTTGGTAAGCTTGATCACTTTCTGTAAGCTGTTCACCTGCAAATGAGTTGAGCACGACGAATATGAGGAAGATTACTTTCGTCGTTCATAGATTGCAATAATAACCGTCTCCGTGTTATGCACCAAATCGAGCAAAACAAAACAACTTATGCTCCGCAGGTCTGCACGAAAGCGACAATCGAGCAAAAACATGGCACAGACAACCTCGCTAAGCCTTCACAGTCGTTTTGAAAAGTGTTAAAGTACATTGCAAATTACCTCCACTTCATGATTCGTGCAATTCTGGTCGAGATCTTCAAAAGCTAATGTGTGTTGAGCATCTACCGCCATGATTATTTCTTTTCAGGAAAAGATTGTGTCACGTGACAAGAACGCTCCAGAGTAAACTCCGAAGAACTCTGGGAAGAGTTATCAACCATGTTGCTGTGGTTACGACAAAGATTGTTATTCAAGTTCCTTTAAAGTTTGTTATATGCAAATGTAGAGAGCTTCTCTTTTAGCCGTAAAAGGAAAGTGTGTCATGGCGAGACAGGAAATATCATTAGTAATAAACTTCTGCGCTGGCGGAGCGGCAAACTGCAAGAAGCAACAAAATAAGGTCATGCATGTTGTAAAAAAAATAAATTAAATTCCATCACGTCTTTTCAGAGCAAGGAGTTGAACTGAGGGTTTACATGCTGACATATCCCTCAATAAAAAAAAAAAAAAGATTTTTCCAAAATATTTTTTCCTTGGTCACTGACTTGCTGGCTCCAACTTCCGCACTTTTCATTGCAATCCGGCTTGGACCACTTCACAGCTCGCCCACTTGTTGTAATTAATTTGGCCACAAAGGAGGTCAGTTTCCTTCCGATGTGTCGCCACACTCCTCTCGTCTGTTTTACACCGTCATAGTTCATTTACTGCTTTTCAATCACTTAAAACAAGCCGGAAATGCGTAATGACTTTGACTCTTATGTGGGCGATGCAACTGATAAGATTAATATGCGTCTCTATTGACCATCGTATCTTCTACATAAACGTTTGACAAGCTAGTGGAAAACTAAAGATGGCCAACGATGTGATACGAGAACAGATGCAACATGACTGTTGCTCTCTTGTTCCTTCCTTGTACCTTCTCTCACTCGGCGACATTTTTTTCTCGTGGCAAGAAGTCTTTATT
Organism: Pavona decussata; assembly: GCF_977016875.1. Lineage (NCBI taxonomy): Eukaryota > Metazoa > Cnidaria > Anthozoa > Scleractinia > Agariciidae > Pavona > Pavona decussata. Next base: position 687,203 of record NW_028145458.1, read on the forward strand.
TCGAGGTGTTTTTCGCGTTACAAAACGATAAGCAGGAATTTTAAACAACAAAAGCAGCCAGACATACCTACAGTAACTTGAAAATCACCCGAAACAGGCCAAAATAATGTTATAGTGTCAGTTACGGTGAGTATTGTGGTGCAAAGATAAATTCCGTTTGTTTTCAGGCGTTACGTGCTTCTTTTTTTCTTCTATAACTTCCTTTTTCGCTCCTCTTTCGGTCATCGCCGCAAAGTCTCCTTTTGATGGAATTAGTGAGGCCCCTGGTGAGGCACGCGAGATACAACCGATGAAAACCAGCCCAGAATCTCAGTAAATCTGAGCTTCCATCGGCGTGGCGGTCATTTGTTTAGGAATGAACGGCTACCGCACGTCACGTATACTGAATTGTACAAAAGAAACCGATCTTTTTGCCCCTGGGTATTCTTCTTTAACTCTGTTTAACAGACCCACTTAGAGGATTCAAAGATGTCGACAGTAATTCGTGAGGGTCCATATGGCCAGCCCCGATTACTTTCAGATTTGCATCATTCTACCGACCGATCTTTGTTCTTTTTACGTGGTCAGCCTGGCTTAGAAGACTTTCTTTTCTCGTTTTTGATGGGTGATTGTAAGGGGTATAACAGAAGAAACCACGGGAATGAGGTTACTATGGAGATTTGAATAACGCTATAAAGAATAACCTACGGAGATTTTACCAAAATCCAGATCCGAATCCGACTGTTTGGAATAGAGTTGAAATATTGTATCTTGTTCATTAAATCTTGCATAAACCAAAACTTGGTTTTGCGATGATTTCTCTTCTCGCGGACTCGCCTTTTTCCTTGTTTCTAAGAATAACGCATTTCTTATGTTCATGACCCAACTTTAATCAGATAAATTTTAGGGTATGCATGTACCAAATACATTCAGATAAGACAGACATATTTTCAAGCCAAATTTCAAAAATGGGCCTTAAAATCGAAAAGAGAAACGTTTGCGAGCTAATGCAAACATTACCACTTCCCTAAATTTGGTAACTAAAAGAAAGAAGCCTCCTTATTTTACAAATCTCGCGCTTAGTGTCTATGGTCACCTAGCGTTAAGTACCTTGCTAGCAGAGCGTTTCTTTCTGGCCATTTGTTTAGCATGTACCTTACAGAGTATGTCTTCGATTATGATCGAGGCCATATGGAAGCAATGCATTCTCGCCGGTCAAGTCTCGTTCCCAGGGTCTCTCCTCTTTCCGATCCTGGGAACGAGGTTGGTTCAGTTAGCCATCACATTTTTTCGTACGGATTCTATACTTAAAACTTCAGTTGTGTTCTAAGCAAGAGAAGAATAATATAATATAAAAAATGACTTTATTTTAGTGTCCAAGTATTTAGTGCTGTAGGGCAGTGAATTGAGGACACTGTACTGATCAGGCCCATGCAGAGTCATAACCACGTGCATTTGGTAGACAACTAGTCTCCTACGCAGCCGTTCTCAGTGTCGTCACGCAACGCTCCTCCCCAAGCGTTGCGTGACGACACTAAGAACGGCTGCGTAGGAGACTAATAGACAACTGGCCCGTTGGTTGTTCTACCAAGAGTTCTACTTTTTGCCTTGCTACACCATGCTGACGAGAGTCAACCAGCTGGAAACAAGTGTCTACGGTTGCATTTTGATTCTCGGTTTGGTCTCTATCATGTCGCTGACGTGCAGTCGTGTTAAGTTTTCTACGCAATCAGATCAGCCTTGCAGTTTTCAGACTTATAAATCAATGCCGGAAATAAATATGTAAACTGAACATAATATTTGTTAAAAATCTCTGCTAATGGAAGGCAAACCAGTCGGCTATTAATTTACAAAGCGTGGCCTTGGATTTGAAAACGGGGCTACCGTGAAACAAATCCAAGTGGTCAGAACACGTTGGACTTGAACCCAGGGCCTCCCGGATTGTAAGTCCGGCGCCCAAACCACTCGGATGATACATTTTGGGCGCCAGATACGCACACCGACCCTCCGGCGTCACACCGACCACCGGCAATGAACTCATACCCAGATGTCTGTCGACAGCTCGGTCAGCAAAAAGTGAAAAATCCTTGGCTGGAGGTTGATCTGTGAGCGGATGTACGCGGTGGCACCACAGATGGCCGTTGGGCCACAGTGTCCGCTGACCAAGAAGCCCAGACTCTGTACGGCTCTGGTAACGATAGGTGCAATACCGGTTAAGATGTTTTGGTTCTGAGTTTGGTGTCATCTCGGAGTTTTAAATCAAAAAGCTCTGATATCGATATGAAACTCGTTTATTAACGTTGAACTCACCTCCCAGCCACGCACAGTAAATTCGCAAGCCCAGTATGGATCACATGCCAATCTCTGCAGAGTACTGGACCCAATAGGGTAATCAAAGGGCAAAGAGGACCTCTTGCGATCGGCGATATGAAGGCAAATCACTTGATCCCCCCTCATGCCGCAAAACACAGTCATCTGTAAAATAAAAACTCCAGCTCATTGGGCCAAGGAGGCTGTGTATAGAGGGGACAAGAGAATACGAACTGCCCGCTTCCTGTTATGCCTCCGAGTTCCTGAAGAAGTGAAGGTTCTAGATCATATTTCTCGAAAAATAAAAGGATCATTACACGTGAAGTTCAGTTCATATCCTTCTAAGAACAAAATTTGGTTGCTGGCTACAAAATCAATTTTCATGGAAATGTAATTATTAATTCAATTTCTCTTTACTGTTAAGAAAAATAAAATAAGTAAAGGGAAGATTACAGCTCATGGCTGCCGTTCAGAGCGGCCACGTTTCACGGGACAAAACCAGCCATTTCACGCTTACTGCGAAATAAAGTGACAAACAAACGGGTTTAAGGAAATACAGTATTGCATACCCCCTCGGCTCTTCTTGAAGTGTCACGTCTCTTTGTAGTTTTGCCATTGCAGAACATCAAACAAAGTTTCGCCATTCGCTCTTTTTCTCCGCCGCTGCGCTTTCAGCAACTCGGTCTCTCAATGCATCACGTTTTCTCGCTCAGATTTGTGCTATTTTTTTAGCAGTGTTTTGCAATTTCTGTGCTTTAGTCTAAACACTCTTTTTGTTTAACATTGGTCGCGAGGAAAATAAACTGGCGAGACGCTTCGTAATGAAAGCAACATTTCAGTTTGCGGAAAATCTTAACAGGTGAATTCTTGAGAACTTACAAAACATTGTTGGTGTTTAACGCACTGAAATCTGATCAGTATAAAAAAGTAACGCTTATTTAAGCAGAGCTAGAAATATCTCACAGAAAATAACATAACACTTACCTTGAACAAACAAAATTAATTCTACTCTCCAAAAAAGGTACCCAACAATTCTAAAAGATGTTTTCTCCTCAACGCTATTCAAGTGCCGACGAAAAGGGGACGTGCGTAGAAACTCTTCAGCGTTTCAGTCTTGGTAGCTGTAATTCTTCAACGGCAATTGTAAATCAAAGTAAACCATGTGAGGTAACGACCGTCGATGGTGCACATGTTTTTTCCGGGCTTCGTTCAGTATGACGTCCATTAGGAAAATTTGTAACCCTGACTGTAAGTGCAAAATTTAGTGCCGAGCCAACATCTTCTGATTAATAAATTGCGTTGTTAAGGGGTCTAGAGCTATTGAACTTCCTGGATGTTGAAATTGACTACGTTTTTTATACGTGCAAGTGAATAAAGATGTCAGAAACAAGTCGATCTTATCTTCGTGGTAAAACGTCTCAAAACAATGCAGGCAATTAAACTGTTTCAAGGCGATTCTGTTTTGAACTACAAGTAGATTCATGGTCTTTAATGATCAAAATACGCTACAATAGTAGTGCTTTAAAACTAACAACTACAAAAAACAGATTTTCTTACGCTTTATGACACCAGGACTTCGTGTAAAAGAACATTAAGCTGTTTTGAGCGGAAACATTATCGGCTGTTTTACTTTATTTTCTGCCAATAGAAGACAGGGTTTGGCCTCAGTTGTGTAAGCAATGAAGACAAAATGTCGCATAAAAACAAGCCGTAAAAAAGGTTTTTAAAATTCAGTTCACACGAAATTTGTGACAAATGTTAGAAACGTGCAACAATTGTAACGGCAAGATGGCATACCAGGTATTTTCTTGAAGAGATACCAAGGGCACAAAAGAAAATTTTGCTTTTTATCATTTGAACGAGACCAGACGATAATTAAAGCAAGGAATGCGTGATTTTTTCTTTCATCCTTTAATTTAGCAGCTTTTATTTTCTCCTCTTCGGACTTCCAAAACATTGAACTTAGAAGTATTGAAAAAAGTCATCCACAAAATAGCGTAGAACGGCCGATACAAACCGCTTTAATACGAATTGTTTCTAGAAGTTAAGCTAAATTCAACTCAGCCGCTTCTCTGTGGGTGACAATACTATAATTCTTTATATTTTTTATCTTGAGACTGTAAATTATCTTTACCTTTTGTTGTGCGAACGTCTCAACGTTGTCACCCGGAAAGGGAAGAGGCTATTGTCCACTTTCCGCACGTACAGGCTTTAGGTTCAAAGAAACAAGCCGCTTCCTTGCATAATAAAGATTGAGAAACAATTCTTTCGTTAAAGTTAAAATTGTTTGATTAATTATTAGACTTTGGAGACACCGTAGTCCATTAATCGTTTATGAAGCTGAACTGTGTACACTGAGGACAATAAAGTACGAAGTACAAGTAAATTTGTTAATTAAAAGTTCGATTCGCATTTTAGCCGAAAATTTGATAAAAGCGTATTACAAGACAGCTGCGCTCATTGTTTCAACATTCAGAACTTTGCAGGAGAGAAAGCATCTGACAAGCACATCCTTCGCTTCCTTAAGTGCGACGAAAAAGGAAAACAATCTCTAGCACTGTCTCAAACCTGTGATTATGGCATCATTGCACTAGATTTGGTTATGCTGGCCTGTTGATGACGGAGAAACCAGGCCGGGAATACTTTAGTAACCCCCAAAAAGCCTCTCTTGTTTATTTAAAGTTATATTTAGACCTTATAAATTAATTTATTATTTGCAATAATTTAATAATTCAAGGCTTAATTGACGACATTGGTAACAAGAATAGTCAGTCTCGTATGTGTAATAACGAGAAAAATAAAAGTGCTGTGTTGTGATCTTCCTGAGGCAGCGAACACCATTTCCAGAGACGCAAATTAGAAGGAAAGGAGATTGGGCTCGAACTTCTTCCCTCCAAGTCTCCTCGCCAGTCCAGCACGAAATAGTGCTCAGTCTGCTAGTATACGTAAAGCTCCTCTTCTTCAAGCAATTGTACCTTTCCTAAAAATCTAGCTAGCCTGTTTTTAAAACGCCATTTGTATCCCGCCTTTTGACACAAAAACGCCAGGAAGTGTACGCGTGTAACGCTCTGCAACTTACTTTTGATATTTCACTAAACAGAACTATAACCTTTCCGCAGAAGTAAATCTGCCAGTTGCTTAATGTCCACAGCACAGGGTGCTTGTACGGACAAGCATTCGAATTAGAAACAAAATAATTCAAAGGGAAAACTCCCAACTGGCAAGAACTCGATTAGCTGGCTGTGTAACAAGCGTGCCCGGGGCTTTGATACCGGGGCTAAAGCAACCGGGTTCAAGTGTCACTCTGATCGTAAGCTGCAGGACCTCCGATTGACCGGCTTCCTAATCGCTCGGTAGCCTGAATATCAAGGGTTTGCCGTGAAATTTGGAATATTAAATGAAAAATCCCGTTTAATGCGCAGAAAAAGCAACAAAAACGCTTGCTAGACTGATGCCAGGCAGGCTTTGATGTGCAAGAGAGGATGGAGTATAAAAGCCTTCAGAAATGATACTCCACTGACAATATTCAGCGATTCCCGTGAATATTTTTATAGTGCAGTTTCCAATCGGATTGGTCTTTGAAACTGACAAGAACATTAACAGCGCACGTAGTACACAATATGTCCGCCCCTGAGCACCGCATCAGGCGCCCAAATGGCTTGCGCGTAGACGACCAGTTGACTCTCCACTATACTAGATAGAGGGGAGCAAATTCCCACAGCAAGATAATCATTTCAGCTTTAGAATTAATAACCCAAGAACGAAAGTGTACAACTTACTCGTTTGCCGCTGGTGAACAGGTCAGATATCAATTAAACGAATGTGAAACAACAACAACAACTGTAACAGCCGCACTTTTATTTCAACTGATGTCAATTTTTTTCTTTTTTAAAAAAAATTCCTTTTGTTTTCACGACATGTTGGCTGTGTGTTATCAGTAAAACTAGAAGTCCCCATCATGCATTAGGAGCAGGCATTCCAAAAATGAGAGATTTTTAGCACTGAATTTCACGCGGGCAAAGAGAAACAAAGCGTTCGCCTCGCGCTTTACTACTAATCGATTCCACTACTCTATTTCGTAAAGTCTTTAGTATTTGCTGATGACAGAAACTTGTGTTTGCGCATACCAAATAGTAACACCGTGATGTTCAAGTAATGACTAGTGACTGCTATAAATTCCCTACACAATAATCCAATGGGCCAAGACCCAGTCAGGGTTAAAATGGGTACTTCCATTTATGAGCTTCTGGTATAAATTCACGCCTTTAGCGTCCGTATCTCATGCTTGATAAGATAACCAGGAAAGGAAAAGACAACATTGTGATCAACACAGTTGTGTTAACCCATCTCGTCCAACAAATATGCGCCAAATATTTAGAACCAGCTGGGGTTTTTTGACAGTTATATATTATATTAATCTGTGAATACAATAAATAAAGAAGTAATATACACCACAAGGACTACAAATCCTTGAAATAAAACGGCTTTGGGAAATATATATATAAATACTATGATCTTGGAAAAACAAAATATGTTGAATTCAATTGAACATATGTATATATTAATTAATATAAAATAATTATATTAGTTCAAAAATACGATTTAATTAAGTTCTCCTCGATTCCCCATTTGTGCTTTAGACAGCATACTTATATCTTGCTGTTAATCGTCTTGGACTCTCCATATGCACGTTTTTGATACCCAGACCACCTTTATATGATTGAAAGATTGGTTTATCAGCAGAGTTGATAAAGTAAATTGGCCTCCGTTAAGAGATTCGAGTGGTGACGTTTAGAGCGTTAGCCCTTCGTCAGAGTGAATTCGTTTTTACGAAAGGCAGGCTGTAAATAAAAAAAATGAATAAATTACTTTATTTAAGTGTCAATCTCTTTAGCGCAGAGCACTCATTGGGGACACTTCCCAAATCGAATTGGAATTTAGAAGTGTTGGAGAGGGGAAAACCGGCGGAGAAAAACTTCTCGGAGCAAAGACGAGAACCAACAATAAACTTAACCCACATATGACGCCGAGTCCGGGAATCAGGTTCATTATTGTAAACCCATAGCAGCTCAATTGGCTTCCACCTGACACTTACATTACTTTTGTGTCTTCATTTATTGATTTGGTGTGATCAATCAAAACTTCAAAACATAGTTCAAACACTGTCCGTGGCACCGATTTCTCTGCATCATGGTTACGGCATTGAAAATCGCAAAAGTTTTGACAAAAAATTCATCTTCCAACAAATTGGACTCTTAATCCCCACGAAATTTCATTCGACTAATTTGTTCTTGTTTCCCACGTTACCATTCTCCCACCAAAAGTGTAAGCTCCACTGCTCACTATATAAACCACATACAACCAGGCTACAATTCCTTGATTCGCTTTAACGAAGGGCTAACGCTCGACACGTCAGCACTCGACTCTCTTTACGGCGGCTAAATTACCCTATCAACTCTAATTAATAAAACCAAACAACAGTTCAATTACAGTTAAATTGCCCTATCAACTCTAATTAATAAAACCAAACAACAGTTCAAACATCTTCACTCCTTCAGTGTGTGCTAGTTAAACCGCATTCGCTGTTGATTTGCTACACATGTTATTTATCACCAGCTCAGAGTACACACTGTTGATGGGTCCAATCACGTGATATCTGGGCAGACGGTCCGCCGTATCCTGGTCCATATTGTCCAGCAGTGGTGACGGTACTTCATCTTCTTCCTTTATTAATGACCTCATATCTACAACCTGCAAACAACATTACATTTTCCAGTGAGTAAATGCCGTATTGACCAGCTGTTCAAGGCATGTAGGTTACGGAAAGAGAAAGCAAGGCGGTATCCGATAAAAAAAGAAACAAAGAAAACAACGAAGTTCAAGTCATACTCTGGGAAAGGCACTCCTAAACTCTCCTTAACTGAAGAATAAATCCCGTTCAAGCAAATATTCGTATTCATTTATTCATCCTTCACGGGTATATTACGAACTCACAAGATGACCAGCTCCCAGTTGGCTTGATAGCTCAGTTGGTAGAGCACTGCACCGGCATCGCAGAGGTCATGGGTTCGAATCCCGTTCAAGCCTGAGGGTTTTTTTTTTTCGCAACAGTTTGGTTGCGTAGATAACTGCGAGAATCTTTCTTCATTATAACCTTTCAACCGCAGTGCGCATACATGCTTCATATATATTCTTATTCCGCGACCTTCATTACAAAGAAACTTAAACACGTACAAGGTTCTTCTTTCTGAATCTAAAGAACTTTAGAATACAAGGATAGCGAACACAAGGCTCCTGTTCCATTGCATTGTTAATGTAACACCATTTTATGCTACTCATATAAAATCCACCGTCACCTTATGAAAGTGACAGCCACAGTTTCCCATCAGGAAGTCCTTGTACCTTGATACAGTCATGCCAAAAGTGTCCACCACTTGATAACCGAGCCGCTTGGCAGCACTGATAACCTGTTGGTTCCGTTCAGCTGTCCTCTGCTGTCCTGTCTAAAAATATAGTGCAATGACTTGGACTTAGCTAAAGTAAACCGACCCCTCCCCTGACGCATTTCGCCACCACTGAAGTCGAATCGCCCACACGATTAGGGAATATTAGGGAGCTTTAGCAACGACGACGGCAACGGCAGCGAGAACGTTACCATTAAAATGATTCGCGTTTCTTCAAACGTCGTTGCAATTATTCCAACTTGCTTTAAATGTCAAATGTAGGTGAAATTTTCTGGAGATGAATTCTTGGAGACCGCACCCAAGTTTAAAAAGAGAAAGAAAGATTCTTCTTCGTGTGTTTACGTCCTCCATCATTTATTTATCAGGAAATTTCACGTCCTAGTCGTGCAGTGATGGCAAAGAAATGTACCAAAAAGAGTAATGCACGTGCAGAGTTGTTGTTTTGGTTACAAAACCAATCGCTTTTTTGACGCCTTTTTTGCTTGACCCTAACCAAATCAAATCTTAACACAACATATGCGGTATGGGTGAATTGACTTTAAGAGCAGCTCCAGCAACTTTGCTCGCGCCGGTGAGTTGACCAGCGCAGACGAATTGTCTCGTGGGTGGGGCGAAGTAACCTGCTACCTTAACAACTCACCAAGTCATAACGAGGAAGTCCTGAAACAGGCAAGTGAAATCCAGATCCTAGGCTCTTGACAATCACTTTGATGCCGTTCAAACCAAGGCTGAAAAGGAAGCAACTGGTGTGAGGTATGTTCGTTACAGTTTGAATCACAAGACATGTATGGCAGCTAAAATCACATTTAAAAATAAACAGCAGCTTTCAATTGAGTTTCGAAACAACGCTTTGTGGTGAGTTTGAAACTTGAGTTTATCAACTGAACTAAATTTATAACTGTCGACTTAAAATTCATTTCCTCACTGAACCAACAACAAGTACTGAAGCCAAAACCAATCGTGACTTGCTCGCACGTATTTCCCCGCCCTTGGCGCCGGTTACTTGTTACTTCGAGTTCTGATTGGTTCGTGGGTGTTGGTTGTGTTGCCAGAGCAATCGTTAGTTTTACAACACGACCACAAAATGTCTTTTTTCACTGCAGCCCATAATTCAACTGACTTACTAGCGGACTGCAATTCATACAAACACGCAACAATTAATTTCAGGGACGTGAGAAAGCTTCAGAATAGTACACTGAAAGACCCATCACCTCACGACAACGCGCCGACTCGGAAAGATTTGTGGCAACAGATAAAGCACAGTTGGTTTACCTAGTCAGTGCCTTGTTGGTCTCTGTGATATGTTGAGCACCCATCCACTGCACTCCACCCACCACAAGAATCGTGTTACTGTTGTTTTCGAGAGGAAGAAACCTGAAAAGGAAAGCAACAAACAATTAGCTTCACTGTGCGGAGGACATATTGATTAAACTACTCTTCGTTTAAGTTCAATTTTCTAACTGTCAACCTTGTCCGGCGTTACCCTCACAATCACTCGAGCCCGCACACGACGAAATGGTGTGCTGAAATTTCACAACGGCAACAATAACGTCACAAATTCAAACGTACGAGAAACTAGAACGATGGCTCTAGGCAGAAGTTATGGTAAACTGCTTTGCTTGTTTTTCTGCAAAGCTACGCCGTGAAATGTTCAAATTCAAGGTTTGATGGAGAACGTGAACGCACCAAGACTGGATCACCGTTCGTGCAAATACAGTTTGGCCAAATTGAATGAGATGAAATAATCGGCATAAAGAACTTTTAGAACAACACAAATTCAATTTGTTAAGGACGGTGCCCAGTAATACCGAAGTATTTTTACGCGGTTGATGACTATGCGGGAAAAACAGATCTTAGCAAGGGCTATTGGAATCCAAAAAGAAAATTGGGGGTAACCACGCATTTTTTAGAGATAATTAAGCAACAAGAATTCTAAAAAGCGTCAAAATACAAAACAATGTAAGGCATTATTTTCTAAATTGAAGCATAATTATCTCTGAAAATTCATGGTTACCCCTAATTTTCTTTTGTCGGATTCAAATAACCCTTGCCACGACCTGCTTTTCCGGCCCGCAAGATGCGCAGAACGCATGCGCAGTAGCAAAAGTAGGCACCGTCCTAAAATGACGTTTTCTGTAGTGTTACAGCGCAGGTAAGCATGGTAGAAGTGGAGTTACCTTGCAATAAGCTGGTACAGAGCTTTAACAAATACAGGCCTCTTGTTTTCTGGCAACCAGAACTGAGGGTAATATGCGAAGCTGACGGAGGTACGACGGCCATTTAACTCGTCACTGTAGATTTTCATCGTATGTGTCTTTTCCCATTTCCTTAAAGAACCATTCAGCTGTAAGAAGCAGACCAAACTGGTAAGACAGCAAATCTGAATGCAATATATAACGGCTGCTGGATGGACATTCTGATACAAGCAAAGCAAACTGAAGCACCCAAAAGTTTATACGTATACAATTGTGTCGCAGTTCCCCCAAGTAAGTAAACATGCTAAATTCAAAATACTCATTTTTGTGAAAGTTTAACCTTAGAAACATTGTATGTATGTAATCTAAAATCTACAAAAAAAGCAGCTTGCGTTTATAGTGTTCTTTAGTCTGGGTCCGGTTATTTAAAAAGCGGATAACTCTATCCAGTGAATAAATCGTCATCCAGCGGATAAAATGTACTTCAACCAATACACTTTATCCGGTGGATAGCGACTCATCCACTCTTTGAACAACCGGGGTCTGAAGAATAAATTCTTTACCTTCTCCATGAGGTAGTACATGATGCCACGATTGGTGGAATCGCCAACAAAAAGAATCTACAACAAAACGGAAATTTGCAACATAAACACACAAGCTTATCAAAAGCGGGAATGCGGAGACACTAAAGACTGCATCACATAATCTGACTGTATGTGTAAGACCACATATCAATACCAACATGATCGTTTTTCAATGACGAGCACTTTTCGGTAGTTTGCATAGAGACAATCTTTTTTCGTACAACGTTTTGGAAAGGAAAAACCTGCCTGATAGTTACCTGAAAATAACAAAATTTAAGTCTTGAAAAAAATGGTCAATTTTAAGGTACTCTGCTACCTAAATTTCCTTGTCGATGACTATGTCATGCCTCTTTTTTACACTATATCTTCTGAGAAGAGTGGTCACTGTAGACATTTAAATGTTCTGACCTTCTTGTTAGCAAGACATGTTCTTGTATCATCTCTTGATAATACATTGTAGTGACATGTGTGAGGCGCCCAGACAGCCTCTCTCCAGTAACAGCTGTTCGAGTTCTCACAACTTGCACAGGGCAGCACCCAACGACCTGCCAACATAGATTACGCTCAATTTTCACGCCACATTTGAGTCGCATCAAAAGCAATTCAAGCCCCAGAAAATCAGGCTAGTTACCACACAAACAACAAGCTAATACACTGTGCTGTGAGAGGTGGATGGCCTTAACCTGCATAGTCAAGCGATTCTGCGGAGTTTTGGGGACTTTTGGCTTCTTAACCGCGCGAAAATTGGGCCGCGAGTTCCTTTCCTCCCCCTTCCTCTCTCCACTTCTCCCAACTTTTTGTTTTGATTCAACTTTTTTGCATCAAAACCCACGGAAAAGCATAAAACACAGGCTATGAATGCGCCTGTCACCCAAGCTAGGGAGAGACGCTACAGGCAATCGAGGCTCATGTGCGATAATCTACGCTCTCGGTAATTTGGGTCTCCCTCTGTGAAATTAAAGAGAAAAAAACGAAGGATTATTTGAAAAAAATAATTCTTGGGTACCGACCAGGGGCCCGTTTCTCGAAAGTTCCGGTAACATACCGGGCCCGATATAAGTGTCTTTGGTGATAAATGTTTCTTAACAGAAGTCAATTTTTGTTAACTTTGGAAACTAAATTTTAAAATCTTATTATTCTATGGAAACACTGGGCAAGTACCATGTCTGTAATCACTGTGTAATCAGCGAAAAAACATTTAAAAATCCACTTACCGGGCCCGGTAAGTTAGCGGGACTCTCGAGAAACGTGTCCCAGGGGCCACTAAAGTTTTAGCTAATATCCCGATTTTGGCTGCGCTGAACTCCCGACTTCATGTTCAACGCAACTGGCCCCAGGTTCAATTCTTTTCCTCTAATCTGTTCAGTCTATTTCCAAGACACTCACCTGGCTCATGACCAGTCTTACAGACTGGAAGTTGCTTTTGTTTCTGGAGAAATGCCGGCCATGTTACTTCCCAGAGCTTCTCAAGACCACAGGGCGTGCTAGCAAAAACCTTTAAGCTGCATTCCTAGTAAGGAATGTATCAATCAAACAAGCAATCAATTAAGCTTTTGAAAAAGAAAACACCCAGTCGGTTACACTTTCAGCATGTTAGAGTGGTTTTCGTTTGACTTTAAAATGATCAAGGGAGAGCAAAATATTAACATTAGTTAGCGAACAGCAAAATAAACATTCGCAGCTTTTACTGAAATCAGTTATATTTCCCTTTGACAGTTACCAGCAATTTGATTGATCAATCAAACCTCTATCAACTGAGCTATCAATCAGAATCCTTCAGTTTGTTGTTTTCTCTTGCATGTCAGGGAGACTGTTCTCTAACCCTCACTGGGATTACAAAATTTCAATCTCAAAGAAAAAATTGAAGAGGATTCTGGTAGTTGTAATAAAATAATGTCAACGTGAAAATCACCTATTCTTATTGCACAAACATGCTTTGATCAACAAATGGATATAGCACTGTTATTATTGTTCTATTTACTGATACAGACTATATATGCTTGATTACCTGGTGATGTACACAAACTTGATGGATGGAATCCTGATCAAACGGCTTCTCCATCTCAGAGCGCCTTTCACGAAACACGGACAGAATGTATATAGTCACTATCTCGGGTGTTGATTGGCTGGTATCAACTATAAATATGGAAAGCTTGTTCCAGCCCACACCAAGAGAGTGGTTAGATGCGCTGAAACAAATGTAGAAATCGTCACTAAATGCAATGAAAATTGCAACAAACGTTACATTTAAATGACAAGAACATCAAGACGTTTCCCAACAAAAACGTACACCACAGTACGTTTGGAGTAAGCTTTATTACTGCGCTTTTCAATAACATGCGAACTGAACTTCAAAATCCAACTAACCGTTTGCGGGTTTAACTGCCGTCAATAACAATAATGGAGACGAATGACTGACCACAAAAATACAGAAACCGACAAAGTGGATCGAAATCTGCCAATCCCAGCGTTTGAATGTGATCTTTCGAACCCACTGAGCCAAACATCTTAGTTTCCTAAGAGGTCTGCCGAGTTTGTTGACGGCAGTGGAAAACAGAACAGTTGGTTGAATCTTAAACATCAGAGTCTACATGTTATTGAAAGGTACACTGATGTTTGGAAGTTTACAAGTGAGCTTCAAACAATTTTTGGAAGTTTTAGCTCCTGAGATGCTCCTACGAGCTTCGGTAACTTTGACATGAATTGGGATGAAACGACTATGCGTGCGTACAGTAGCAGTACCGGGAGATGTTTGTGACTTGCACCGTTTTGAGTGGAGTTTTATAGTAAAGCACTTTAAGTACAACAATAGGTGGGACTGGGAAAGTGTAAATATTAAAATGGGATCTTTAAGGACGGTGCCTACTTAGAAAGACTAGAGTATTTTTGTGGATTTTTGCGCGGCTTATGACTATGCGGCGAAAGCAGATCTTAGCAAGGGGTATTGAAATCCAAAAAGAAAATTGGGGGTAACTACGCATTTTTTAGAGATAATTAAGTACCAATTATTCTAAAAAAAAAACAGTAAAATACAAAGCAATGTATGGCGTTTTTCCCAAATTGAAGCTTTATTATCTCTGAAAAATGCACGGTTACCCCCAAAATTCAATTTGGATACGGAGAGAACTTGCTAAGTTCTGCTTTCTCCGCATAGTTTTAAACCGCGCAAAAATATCCCTGTGTTAGTAGGTACCACCCATAGGAAACCCGAGTATCTCGAGATGCGCAGAACGTATACAGCGGAAGTACATTGCTGCACTAGAGATTTTTATCGCTTACTGAGTGTCCTCGTATTTAGTGTTGATTCGGACATCTGAGTGGCAGGTGGAAGCCTTTCCCCAAATCTGTAGCACCATTGTATCAAATGACACAGTTGTTTGATAAGTGAACACATTACTACTGAACCGGGGCTTAAGAAGAACAGCCGGCCGAGAATGAAGCTCCATCAGAACAGGATCAGCATCTGGGTCTAAATAAAGCAAAAATTATTCACCTACTAAACATAAAAAAGGCAAATACAAAATTGTTCCTCAGGCCATCGAAAGTATCGCTTCTTTTTCGCTCTTCGACACTTTTAAGTGTCAATTGTTTTAAGTATCAAAAATAACTGCATGTCCATTGACAAGTGCCTGTCGACATTTATAACCGTCGAAAAGAGTAACTGTCGATGCACACTTAGAACTGTCCATAGACACTTACAACTGCCGATCGACCGACACTTATAACTGTCTATTGACACTAATTGCTGTCGCCCGCAATATTATTGCGAAACTAAGTGGTAGTTACAGTTAGTCATAGGTAACAGAGGAATAGCTCACTGCTTCCTGTCTGGTACGAATGTCAGGAAACACTTACATAGTGAACTTACATAGTAATATTGTTAACACTTATATAGTATTTGTAGTGAAAATAAAAGTCCGTTTTCATTTTAAGTCTTACCATGACTGCACATAGCTTTCTTCACTGAATCTACAAGTTTAAAAAAAAAGGCAGATCACAAGGGATCAATACATTTTTAACTTGACTGGTAGCAACCAAAAACTACAGATACAAAACAAGCATTGTACCGTGAAGCAAAAGAAAAATAAAAGACTGCTCGCAATCTAGAAAGACGCTGTCCACTAACTGTGGAAGTACAAGCATGTTAAATTCTTGATCGTATATTTGTTTGTTTGTCTATTATTTTGACATTATTTGAGCCTTCAAATTATTTTAGAACTTTTTTGACAGCTGATTTAGCCTTTAAAGTGGGAAAGAAATAATTGCCACTGAGTAACCTCAGGAGGTACTCCACAATGTGTCGAGCACAGCTTACAATTTAACACCATCGACCTGATTTCAGACTAAGAGAAACCGTCATAACAATAGTACTTGGACAGGACCCACCGGACTACAAAAAATATCATGGTCGTCTTTGTCTGCACCCCGATCCACCACCTTAAAAAATGTCTTCATAACTCGGAAAAGGATTTAAACCTCCTAGCACTTGTTTTCAGCAGTCACGCTGGCTTCTTGCTAACATGACATACGGATGTACAGAATATAATTACATAGATATGAGCAGTAATAAGCGCTAAATATTTTCTGATTTACCATCGAATTACCTAGAGAGGTTTAAGTTTCCACCATGATATTACAACTCGTTAGTCGAAATCTACAATGCTTTGGCACCCAAGTCGCGTGGTACAATGCCTTTCCTCGACCCAACAAAGGGTTGAGTGATTACAACAAAGCTGAATTTGACATGGATGGGAGCCAATTTGACTCTTATATTTATGAGTTGAGGGTTCGTTTGTGGAATCCACAATTCTACTCAGACAAGCAGACAGAACTAAAAGCGTTCACCATCACAGCAGCTTCAACCAGAGAATGGTATCAAGATGATGTGAGAATTCCACAACTGATCACGAGGATAACCAACGAACATTGTGTAGCGGTCACTTTTTACGTGCGTCAGGACTTCGAAGAACCCGCGCCAAGTTGTTCAAAGTCAGGTTAAGCTAATCCTGGGTTAACATAAACTTTGATTCAAGTTTCAATAGATTCTTTCAAAAGATTTTTATCCTTTAGTTTTGACTTAGAATTTTCTTTACCATTTAATGATTAGCTTAAAATTAGCTCTTTAAAACATTTAAAATAAGCGAGATAAAAACCTCGGTTAATTTTTAGTCGAGGATTAGTGTTAATCGGCTTTCGAACAACCGGGCTCCGGATTGCACACAATCACAACACTTGTCCCGTGAGTCAAGCAACCATTTCAAATGCTGGAGACATGCGTTTGAAAAATTCACTTCACCGACTTCATATGACGCGAGAGGGGATAATTACTGACCTTTTGGCTGTTATAAGTTTACTTTGTTCACTATTTTACTTTGTTCATTAAAGCGGTTTCCAACTGAGTGTCGTAAAACCAAAACCAAAGTAATTACCCTGGCCAATCGCTAAAGATGTAAACAACACTACGAGCCAATCAGAATTCGAAGCAAATACATGTAACCGGCGCCAAGCGCGGGAAAACGCGTGCGGCCAAAACACGATTGTTTTTGGTTTGGATTCTCATTGGTTGAAAAAGTGGCGCGAGTTTTGTTAACCAATCACAGAGCGTAGTAAAGTAAAACCAAAGCAAACGCGAAATTACTTTCGACACTCAATTGAAAACCGCTCTCTATATATATTTGTTGTGTTACAAATTAAAATCGCGTTAATAAAAAAATGTGTGCCAAAATTATCCAAACAACACAGCATGAAAAACTCTAACAAACCTGCAGTTGATTCACTAACACCTCCATGTGCCCTGAAAGAATCCACGACAAGTTAGGTTTTAAAGTGTCATCTTATAAAAAAAATCTTATAAATTTGACTGTCTGAGCTGAAGATGGTCCTCTGAAAATGTTATTTTGAGAGTTCAATATTTCATATTTTCAAAGACGTGACAATCCAAAAAAACTGTCAAAACTTTGCTTCACATTTCATATTTATGTCATTTTCAAGGTCCATACTTTTTAACAAAAACCATGGTTCAATATAAGCAAGTGAGAACTTAAACAGTTCTTTTATTATAAACTGACTTACCAAGTTTTTGTAGATGTCAGTGCAATAAAAAATGTTAAAAAAGCATGTACATTGGGTGTCCTTAGATCATTCCTCTGTTTATAATACACTTCTGTTTCAGTGTCAATCAATGCAGGTATCAGTGCCTTGTAACTGATGTCATCCGAGGTTGGGTAAAGCTGTGAAAGAAAAAGAAAACATTATTTAAAACTGACTCATTGGATAACGGAGTCCCAGGGTTTTGATTGGTTAGTGCCCCACAACGATGGTAAGCGTATGCATCAGGAGGAAAAAAATATCACCAAATCAGCAAAATTTAGTTAGTTTTCGTGCTTGTTTTTAATAAAACAGTTATTCCACTCGCGCTTGTTGAATACAAGATGATTATAGCCAACTCAGCGCTGTGCACCTCGTTGGCTATCTATCATCTTGTATCTAACACGCAGTCATGGAATAATTGTTAACTTGTACATGCTTTAATCTTTCAACCTAGAAGAGTGGTGGTATGGTGGTTAGACTTTCAATCAGACAATCGGAAGATCGGAGAGTTGCTGGTTCAAGGCTAGCTTGCTCTCTATATGGTGGTGTTGTTTTGAAAACATTCTTCCTGAAATATGATCAAGCTTCAGTTCTAAACTCAGGGCACAGCTTATCTGCCAGTGTTTACAAGTTATGATATGGACACAACCATCTTTTTGCTACACAACAAGCACATACCACCTTAAAGTTTCCTCTGTGAAGTGATTCTTGTTTAGTTTCTAATAAATACTCAAGTAGGTCATCTGTTAAATGCTTTTCCATTACTCGTCCATGTTGGCTGCTCTATTAAACAAAAATAATTCATATTCATATTTATCATATTTATCAGTTCAGTGCTTTAAAAGGCACAGCCATAGCTCTAAAGGTGGTCATTTTAAATTTTACCGATCTTTGTCATACCAGTGCTCAAATACTTCCACCCCCACCTCCCTAAGAGGTACAACAATCACCCTTGTAAAGTTCATATGAGTTTCCCCCTCCCCCATGGGGAAAATCATACCCAAATTCAGTCTAAAATGGTACAAATAGTAAAATATATGACGAAGCGTCAAACTAAAAATGGCTAAAAAACCCAAAGATACCATCCCTTGGAGATCTGAAATCTGGACACTACACTGTACAGCTTAACCACTACCTTCCTACTATATATAAACCCACCCCAAATCCCAAATCAATCTACTCCTTATAAAATATAGCCCAAAATACAACCAACCCCTCAACCCCCCCCCCCCCCCCCCCAAAAAAAAAAATCCTCCCACTGTTCCACAAAATCAACCCATTTCCTTTGGTTTCTGTAAATGTCTGTAATGGGTTGGGTGAAAGATGCAAGAACAAGCACCCAAATGTGGGGGATTTTGGAAGAATGAAGGGCCAAATTCTTAGTCTATATTTGTAGAGAAACAATCAAAGTCAATTTTCTCTGTCCAATTTTTGGACCCGTATGGGAGACCAGGAGATTCAATCCAACTGTCACGGAGACTCTGGGAAGAGTTATATGTAAACCATACCCTCTGTGGTCTAGAATCTTCACACTGTTTATACAGAGAAATGTCCCCCTCCCCCCACCAAGTACTTACAGTCAAGCGCGTCAAACCGAAGCCTCCTGACTAAGTTTTGACATCTTTTCGACAAGCTTTTGATTAGTTTGATGAGTTTGAGGGCTTCCGGTTGCCTTAAACTACCAATCAGATGACTTGAAAAATAGAAAGTGGGATATCAAAGCCAGGCTTCTTTCATTGGTTCAGTTGCAAAAATATGGCGGTGCAAGGTAAAGTGAATTATGGTGGGGACAGACTTAACACATGAACCCTGCTTCAGAACATACTGTAAAAAACAAAGTTTTAGTACTATAATACCATTAGAAGGGCCTTTAAAACAGCCTACATGAACTAGTTAACATGTGTTTTCATTACCTTGACAACCTGTGGTGTTTGTAATAACACTTGCAAGTTCTGATATATATCATTGGACAATGGAACTGAAGATGTGTTAAACAACATATTGACAGTGTCTTGAATTACTCCAGGCGAAACGTTCTCAAATGCAGCAGCTTTCACCTTGAAAGGACAAATATTATACCAAATTAAGATATACACTAAAAGATGAACTCTGGGTAAATATGCAGAAATACTCTGGTCCCAGAGGTTATTACTTTCTTCTTCCCAATCAAACTGCTACTTTATTCTCATATAGATGATTTACAATCTATTCTGGCTTTTGAGTATTGCACCACTTTGTGCCAAACAATTTTTTCTTCAGTTAATTGATAATCAGAGTAATAATCATTCCACTTTAGGTTCAATAATTACATTTCAAAATCAAAGGCTCCTGTAAATGCAGAAGTAAATAGAGGCAAGGTATAAAACATTGTTCGCATTGTGTTTGGTTGGCCGAGAACTCAAAATATAAGCCATAAAGGCTTAATAAGGGGCTTCACGGGCATTTATTCCTCATCCTATGCCGCTTCGATTTTTAGCCGTTCCCCTCAGCAAGATTGAGCTCCTTGAACAGCTCTGTATATTTAAGATTGTTTTAATTTTGAAAATTGTTTGGAGCCTTTGAAATGGTTGGCTTTTTAAAGACGCATGCGCATGCATGTAAGTTTTGCAACCCATCGACCAATCGACCGAGTGACATTTCTCCCACATTATGAAAACTCATTCCTTGCACATGCACGCATTCAGAAGTTAAAACAGTGACTTTTCTTGTTTAGATTGTACAACAGTTTTGCACAATTTAGCCATTAATGGGGATGGCAGCTGGACGAGTCTTCACTGATTACCAATACACAATAACAAAATCAACAATCAATCTACATTCTAAAGGGGCAAAAACAGATTAGGATCCTTTTCGCTCACTACTTACCTCTAAAATAAAAGGATGAAGTGCTGAGTTGAAAGCAAAACTTATTTGAAGGGGCTGAAAGCATCCCTTACACCTGAAAGTGGATCCATCAAACACTCAGTTAAAACATGGATGAAATCAATAAATACTGTAATGAATAGACCAAACACACAGTGTACATGTACAATTCCAGAAAAGTTTCATACACCATCCCCCTCCCCCTTGGAAGGTCAGCAGGGGGTGGAGGGTCCAAACCCAAAATACTTTTCGTGGGACAGGCATCAGTGAATGTATGGACATCTCAGTTCTGAGGCAACATAATGTAACATGATCACTTGAAATTGTTTTGGAGATATGTTTCACTACAACCCTATTAAATGATGAAATACAACCTCAAATCTAACTAAAACCACATATACAGTAAATTAAAAAGTTCAGTAATCTCAAACTACATATGTTCCATTAAATAAAAAGTTGTAAATTTAAAACAGATCAATATTTGCCCCCCACTCACCCCCCCCCCCCCCTAAAAAAAAATTGGGTTCTATTTGTAGCTATTTGTTCAGGATCACCAAAAAGTGTCAAAACAACGTACCTGAACATTTGTTTTCCCAAGGTTAGACTCGTGAAGAAGGTAAACAGTGATGGCTCCAGTAATAATAACATTTTCACTACAAGTTCATCCATCTGTTTAATTGCTTGATTGGCTTTGTCTTCACCAAAATAAGTTGTCAGGTGTTGAAAAAACTTTTCAAGGTTCCATTTATGAGAAGTCTCCTTGGTAAAGACAGTATATTGGTTAGAAATTTAGTGTTAGATGAATAGAAATATTAAAGAAAGCAATAACAAGCTTAATAAGCTTACTCCTCTCTTAAGGCTCTTAAGGCCCCTGGGGACTTACTTATTTTAGATCTCACAAAAGCGGAGGGGCTCAGGGGTTTTGGATTTATCCGTGTCAAAGTCTTGTGTCAATCATATATAAGAGACACTAAACTGGTAATTGAAATTCAATGAGAACGCAACTCTCCATACATAAAAGGACAGATATTCTTTCAACAAACTGCTAACAAAATTTTGAAGCTTGAGCATTCAGCCGCAACAGAAGCAGGTAAAATTCATTTCAATATTGATTTAAATAAAATAAAAATGAAATTCATTTTTAATTAATAAATCAGTTATTGAGGAGGAAGGGGGAATGAGGGAATGCATTTTTTTATGACCTAAACAGGGGACTTATTAATTAGAATATGTGGCTCAATAGAGGACCCAGGGCGGGAGTCAGGCACTCCCAACTATAAGCTTATTTGTGACGTCGTGAAGGGTATGGTTTTAAAGCAGTGTAGTCTGGAACAGGGTATATTATGGTGATCAAAGAGTTTTGGTCTCGGATAGGGTATCATTTAGTAGTTAACCAGGATACTGATCAATGGTATGAAAAATTTAGAAAATAGCAAGTTTGGGATAGGGTAGGAGTTGTGGTGTCTAAATTATCTAGAATAGAGTTGCAAAATCCAGCTGAACATGCTCTGGTTTGGAGGGAGGGTTTCAGTGTCCCATGTGACAAAATGCCAACAAAAAATTCACTGAGCACTGTAAACTGCATATAGTGTACACATACCTGCTCTCTACCTGCAAAAAGTATGCGTCCCTCACTATGTCTGTAAACTCTGAGAGGAGATACTGAAGTAACTAGAACATACAGCTGTACTAAAGCAGGCTTGTCTTCAATCAATACCACATCTGATGGATACAACTGTAAAACGCCTTTCAATGGTCGTTCTCTGGGAAATGAAAACAGGTAATTTATAAGAATGATGTATCATTCAGTGATAACACAGCCAAACCCGGAAAAAGAAATTCCAAGTGCTCCTATCAGGAGTCAAACCTAACTGAAGACCTTCCGATTACTAGTTCGGATGCTCAGTACCACTGAGCTGCGGGAGACTCGTGGGAGCTAATTCCTCATTAAACTAGGTTCATGGGACAAACATGAACCCACGAGTCTCCTGTAGCTCAGTGGTAGAGCATCCGAACTAGCAATCAGAAGGTCTTGGGTTTGACTTCTGATAGGAGCACTTAGAATTTCTTTTTCCAGGTTTGCCTGTGTCATTACTGAATAATACATCATTCTTGTATGTTTTACTAGGTTTAAAATATTACATCATATTTCCTTTCAAGTAATTTATAAAGTACAGATATGTTAATTTAAGAGCTCAAATCTTCAGTGGACTAAACCTTGAGAAAATTACGGTCAGCACTCAAGGCATGGCTATTCAACTTGAGCTTTCCATTTGAACCAATGCAAACAAAGCAGGCATTTGTCAAAACATTAGGGGGAGTTTAAGAAACTACCACAGCGACAGCAATGAGAACATCACAAAACAACAGGATTTAATGAGAAAAAGGAAGGCCCTGCAAATGCGCTTTGGTACATTTCTTCACCATGTCCAACCAAACAACAATGTAAATGACCAAATTTGAGGTTTTGTGGAGAATGTGAGTACATGACCATGGTAAATTTTCCATTCTCTGTCTCAGCTTGAACGTTTTTCCACCTGTTCTGTTACTGAATAGTTCGTCCACATTGTACAAGTTGAAAGAACTGGAATAATCGCAAAGTATAAGAAGTAATCCAAACTTAAATTCCCAAGCGACATTTTCATTGCCGTTGCCGTCGCGGTTTCTTCAAGTCCCTATTGTCTTCAAAACTGTTGTGTTGTTTCTTAAAAATTTAATTTGCCTTCAGCTACTATTAAGATGTTTTGGACTCTCTGACTTAGTAATGACCTCTGGCATTGGCTTAGAAGCCTTCAGGTAATGCTGCCTGACAGGGAAGTCCACAAGGTTTCGAGGAATAAAAATTATTGAACTTTCTTCTGTGCTTGATATTTAACTAATCATTTTAGGGAGATACCTTTCTGTTTACTCAATAATAAATACTACAAACTAAGAAAAGTACATTCTGTTTCTGTTGGTAGCTCCCCAGTTATGCACTGGTGTAACATCTGATCCAAGAGACTTCAGAGTAAATGATCGGCTTCTGTCGTTTTTAGTCTCATGAAGAAACATGTCTATTTGGGCCGGTAACACAAAGCAAAGAGGTGACAAATTGAACTTGCCCTGAAGAGCTGCAAGACAAAATACCTATTTAACAAAAATTAATATAATCTGCAAATTAAATAATACAGCTAAGTATTAAGGTATTATAAGTAAAGGGATTGAATGATTATTATCCAATCCCTTTACTTATAATACCTTACCTACTTGCGTGCGGTTCCTGTAAAAATACTGATTCATGATTTTTATTTGTCTATAATGTAGCATATCGGATGATTAGGCTCACTAGTTTCTCAATCTGCTTCTCTGGCAAAAGGTGTTTTGCTTACTGATGCAAATTGGGAGGTGAAAAAACCCTTTATTATACCTGCCAACTCTCACGCCTTAGGCGTGAGTCTCACGCCTGTGGGTTGAAAACTTCGATCTCACGCCGGCTCACGCTTGCGGGCCAATTTCTCACGCTTGATTGAAAAATGTGAGTTGTTGCCGTCTTGCTTGACACAATTTCCAAAAATATGTTAACTCAGACCCATGTTAGAACGAAAACCATGTGCAAAAGGAATAAATGACAATACCGTCCTCGCGATCTCTGATTTTTGAAGGTGAAAAGCACTGGGAGCGAGCTCGCGTCTATACGCGTCCTGAGACTTCGGACCTCCTCGGAAGACCTCGGACGTCTTCGGAAGACTTCGGAATTCTTCGGGAATCTTCGGAAATAATCGTGTCGTCTTCAAAAATCCCAGCACTCCCAGGATAAAAATCTCACGCCTATATCTTAGAAAAAGTTGGCAGGTATACTTTATTACGGACATCCTCTGGACCCTGAGTTAGTGTCCTTAATAGTGAGAGTCCTTAATAGCCGGAATTTATTTCAGTCAAATGTCTGTAATATATTTTTTCCGGGAATTTAGCTTCTGTCTGTATTATCGGGGTGTCCATAATAGCAAAGTGTCCGCAAGGTGAGAGTTGACTGTACATTGAAATTATCCACTCCAATTATTCCGCATTCTGCTAGCAGAGCTCAAACTTCTACATTTACATTACAGCAAAAGTAAATTAATGGACCTTGCAGCTTCCCTCCACTCAGAACATCTACTGAGCCTCCATGCATTCAAGAGTTTGTACGCCTCTAGTCCTTTGTTAGTCTGATTCTTTTAGTGTTTTTCTTTTTTATTTTATTTAAAACCCCTAATCTTCTAAAAATTAATAATAAATTCAGGATGTAATCGAGTTAAGGTGGTACTGGAGGCTAAAGCGGATCTTTTGGATCATGACCTTTTTTAAACATATGGGAGATTACTTAAAATGGGACATGTACGCCTTTGTCTCTAGTGCTTATAAATGGTGTAACTGTTCAATGGTGAATTAAATCTGGATTTACCTGGGATTTGTTTGGATGCAGACATTAAATAACAGAAGCCATCATTCCTAAGAAGAAGCTTTTCAATACCTGGAACTGGTGAGACCTGAATGATACAACAAGAACACTGAGATAACTTAATCATTTATGGCAGACTGACAGGAATCAAGCTTACCAAATGTACATGTATAATACAGTCAACTCTCTTTATTGCAGACATCCTCAGGACCACAAGTTAGTGACCTTAATAGCGAGAGTCTGTAATAGTGAGAATTTATTTCAGTCAAACATATCAGTTGTGCAATTTATTTTTGCCAGGCATTTAGCTGCTGTCTGTATTATCATAAGGGTGAGGTGTCCGCAAGGTGAGAGTTGGCTGTGATAATTGTTGAAAAGTAACTATGCACTACTAAATATAGTATAAAATTTTAACCAGTACATTTGCCGGATCATGTTTAATGTAGGTAGTGTCGGTTGACACTATCGGTTGACATATCGACCAACACTCAGCCAATATATCGGTCAACATATCGACCACCATTCGACTGGGTGTCGGTCGAATATTGGTCGAGCATCGGCCGACTATCAGTCGAGCATCGGCCGATATATCGACGGATGTGTGTGTCGACCGATACGGTTTTAGTCTCGTCGACACTCAGCCGATACCTTATCGATACTTTACCGATAGTCTGCCGATACCTTACCAATACTCGGGTCGATACTCAGCCGACCAAGTGTCAGTCGAGTCTCGGTCGATATGTCGGTTGTTAATTGCCCAACACTCCATGGATGCTGTGTCGATATCTTACTTTCAAGCGTCGATATAAAAAAACCACAACGCTTTTTCTGTACCACCATAACACTACATCAAAGATAGCTCGCCGATGGTTCACCGATAGTCGACAGATAGCTCACCAATAGTTCGCCGATAGTCTACCAATAGCTCCCGATAGTTTACCAGTAGATCACCGACACTGTCGGCCGATAAAAAGACGCTCAAAAGAGGGATATTGGCCGAGTATCGGCCAAGTATCGGTCGGATGTTGATCGAGTGTCGGTCCAGTATCGGTCGACATATCGACCGATACTCGACCGACACTCGGCTGACATTCAACCCACACTCGGCCGATATGTCAACCGAGTGTGGACCGCCTTCTCGGCCGACATATCGACCGAGTGTCGACCGATAGCACCGACCGAGTGCCGACCGATAGTGTCGACCGACACTACCTACAGTAAACATGATCCCATTTGCCTTATCTGAGGAGCTAAAGGACAAGCCGAGGAAATGTCAGAAAGTAGCAAAGAGCAAATAGCTTTTGGCTTCTTTTAAAGGGGAAGTGTCATAGGGTTTTTGACCTGTTTGGTTAAAACTGGTGAAATAAGACTCTCTCATAGCTTCAAAACAATTTTAGAGCAGAGGAAAGAGATCAACTCAATTCTTGAAAAGAACAACTCATGATCTGTATTAGCACATTTTGAAAACAAAAATGCGAGAACTTGAAAAACGTTAGCCTAACATTTTCAAGTTTCAATCCATTCCGACCTTCTCTGTCTCTAGCCAGAGGCACTATTTGACACTTTTATTGCACTAAGGTGAGAACTTGAAAAACGTTAGCCTAACATTTTTCAAGTTTCAATCCATTCCGACCTCCTCTGTCTCTAGCCAGAGGCACTATTTGACACTTTTATTGCACTAGGGTGATAATTTATAACAAAGCTAGACAATTATTTTATGTTTCTGTTGACAGACAAACATTTTTGGGTTTTGAAGTGACATTAAATTTGCATGGTACTTCCCCTTTAAAAAAATTCATAATTACAGCTTGTGATTCAATGTGCCAGGCACAATGGAAGGCAAGGTCAACAGATGAAAGCAAACATGAAATTTGCCAACTCCACCTATGCATTGTCATAAATGTTGTTAGTAGCACATGCCATCACACATCATGATGTCACTTTTTCATTCTAGGCACACCTCTTCTATAATGATAATTTTTTTATAATTACTTTCCAATGAGATCTAGTAGAATAAAGGATTCAATTAAGGAAGCTAAAGTACCAGTGGTGGATCCTGACCTTCAGATAAGTTGGAGACTCACTCGTGAAAGCTCAACTAATTGCTTCTTTTCATGAAACTAAATATATCTCAGTGCCTCAGTCCTACTGGCCTCAGTTTCGGTCTAAAAAACAAGGAAGGGCAAGGTCCCCCCCCCCCCCCCAACTAGATTGACCATTAATGATAGCGGTTGATCTTGCCTTGCCATACTATGGAGGGGTGGGGGAAGGGGTTGAATAGTGGCCAATTAATAATAATAACAAAACAAAACTCATTAAAAAGCACTTAGTAAAAAGTGGGGTTATTAAAATTGAATCATCAATATGAAGATAAAATACTCCAAAAATGTTTAAGTACAGTGCCAAACCTTCTGACTTCCATGAAAGTTGAGATGCATCTTCTGAAAACAGCCTGAGGTAGCATTTCCTCCCGTTTTTGTTTGGAGACACCAAACTCCATCCACTTGTTTCATGGATGAAGGTATCTCTGAGGAATCTCTCAACAAAATACCTCTGTAGCCAAGAGCATCAAACGCCTGTTTTAAGAGTATCACATTTTCCTCCTGAGGAGAGGCTGAGGGACTGATAAGCAAAATCTTGAACTGCCTATCAGATATCTTCTTTTCCAGCTGCAAGAAAAACAAACAAATTAGAAAATTCAGGAAGAATATTATAAGATTCTTGCAAGATCTTACAAGTAAGAATCTTAAAAGATTGTGTAAGACTATTACAAGATCTTATAAGAATCTTGAACTGTATGATAATAATTCTATCATATTCTTATGAGATTCTTACAAAATCTTGTAAGAACCATAAACAGCATCTTAAGATCTATTATAAGTATCTTATAAGAATTTGCAATATCTTACAAGTTCTTTTAAGAAACTTACAAGAATCTTGCAAGTACATGTATCTTACAAGATTCTTACAAGGTTCTTACAAGAATCTTACAAGTTTCTTACAAGGCAAGCATCTTGATAAGAGAATTACTAAGATCTTGTTAAGAAACTTAATAAGAAACTTGTAAGATTCCTGATAAGATTTGCACCTGATCGCTGATAGAATCACAAAAAATGTCGGCACATGTCAATTAAAAAATAATATTATGAACAACTAGGTAGCTCTTTTTTACGCCATGAGCTGTTAGCAATCATAAAACCAGACTCATTCCATTAAGGAGAGTGCCTCCTTGTGCTACTGCACATACATTCTATGCATCTTGGGATGGTACGGGAGACTCAGGGTTCCTTATGGATGGTACCTACTAATACAAAGATATTTTTGAACAGGAGAAAAGCAGATCTCAGCAAGGGTTAATAGAATCCAAAAGAAAACTTCTAAAGGGCAGCCACACACTTTTCAAAGATATTTGCAATAGGCTTCAATTTGGAAAAACTGCAACACGTTGTTATGTATTTTAAAAGCTTTGTGGAATTTTTGTCATCTAATTACAGTATCCATGAAAAATGCATGGTTACCCACAAGTTTCTTTCTGGATTCAAATAGGCTTCACTAAGTTTTTTTTCCACATAGTCATAAACTGTGCAAAAACTTCTTCAGTCTGCGTCAAGAGTTAAGGCAATGAACTTAATATGTAACCCGAGTTTTATAGAGTTCAATGATCCACTGTAAATTCTTTTGATTGAAATAATTTATTTCTCTTGATTAGATGTCAACTTGTTGTGGTAGTGAAGGTTGAATACCTTGATCATCACAAGTACTTTGTTAACAGGGCCATACTACAAATATTGAACAGGGAGAGATGGGGAATGGAGGCCAATTATCCCACCCTGTAAAAATAATTATTGTCCTGTTTGCAGTCTTCTTAATGTATGATACAATAAGTGATGAGATATTTTTTTGTACCTTAGAATCAATTTGAAATCATCTGCCCTTTTCATATATAAAAACTAAGTAAGTATTGTTAGTGCTATAACTAGTTCAGTACTACAGGTCTATTAGGCTGTCAGGTTGAAAAGAATTGTTACAGTCTATAACTTAAGGTAAATTGGCCACTGTAAATCTCAGATTTGAGTGCTGATGTTTCGAACATTAGCCCTTCATCAGTCAGAGCGAATCCAACCTGTCAAAGAAAGTCATAAACTAAAGAAAGCTCTGAGAAGGGATTCATCTCCATTGTTGCTTCCAGCCATGACAGCCTGTGGTCCAATCTCGTACCCAGAGTCTTCAGGCTTTTTGGTCAGCGGGGCAACGCCGGGAAGACTCTGGGGACATCGAAAAAATTCAATTTTTTTGATTGGCTGTTCTGTAACGGTTTCCATTGTTTTACCGCAGAAATCCTGCGGTGATAAAATTCGATGTCCCCAGAGTCTTCGCGGCGTTGGCCTGCTGACCAAAAAGCCTGAAGACTCTGGGTACGAGATTGCCTGTGGTCAAACAACATCCCTGCCACTCTGTTACTAACAAACATTTTTGTTTGATTTCGTTCTTGGTTTTCTTTTTTTGTTTTTGTTTTTACCAAGGGTAAAAGAGTTAAAATCAACGGATTTTCTTGGATTTTTTTTTTTTTTTGAAAAAAATAAAAAAAAAAATCACTCAGACACACACATAATTGATGAGCAAAGTTTTTTCCAGGACCAAATTAAGGAGATAATAATTGTAAGCATATTAATGAAAGATTGAACCTCATTGACAAGTGAAGTCACCTCTGAGGACTTCTTTTGAGCCATACCCATCATAAATTATATAATAAACCAAAACAACTTGATTAATTTGCCTTCTTATCCCTGATTTACAAACTCCTGTTAAATGAATTATTATTTAAATAGTTGTCTTTTCTTGTCTTCAAGTTTCCATTTTAATCTTAAATTAACAAAAGAAAACAATAAAAAATGTAATAGTGTACAAATTTAAAGTAGCCCTGACTTTAGTCTATAAAATAATAAATTGAATGTTCAAGTTTAAATTCAACCCTAAAGGCAAAAATGTTTTTCAGTACAAAACACTGTAATATATTATTTACACTACCATCAAATTTTGATTACTTTCAAATTGGCCAGCTTTAGAAGACATGACAATTTTATCTCATCCATCACAATTTAATTAAAGAAATGAAACATTTGGGAGTATATTTACAACAAACTTGAAAATATCATAAAGTTTCTTTTATTGAATTATCTATCATCATCACTTAAAAAAAGTAAAATTTCAAAAATAACTTTAAAGTTGCTGATTAAAAATAACCAAGACAGAATATTTCTGGATAAAAAATACAAGATTTAGAAATATTGCATCTTTATTACAGGAAAAAGACAATAATTTATAACCCGGCAACCACATTTCTTCTATAAGCCCATTAGTGCCTCTTAATTATTTAATTGACAAAGTTTGCTTTTGTTCCATGCAATTCTCATTTCACACATAATTTTACTGGTACGAAAAAAACTTTATTACAAATGCCTCAAAAAAACAAATACCTGGTCGTAAAGGGAAAATCTTGTGCCGAACAATACAATCCTTGGAACATGATTCAAACTTTACATGAATGAATGGCTTTTCAACGTAATGGCGGGTATTAAAAAATTAATTAAGTTCACTTCTGAAACAAAGCAAGTGAGAAATATGAGAGCAACAAACCAGTACAATCCAAAAGTGTCTATTTGATTTGCGACAGTTACAAGCTGCAAGATGCAATTAGGCAGTAAATAAGGTTATATGTATTAAATAAATATTTACCTCTTGAAGTCTTTGTAGCAATGCTTTGTCTGTTATCCCATCCGACACCTTTGACTTTCTGGTAATAGAATCTGTGGGATAATTCTCGAGGACACTCTTTGTATAGCTCAACTCCTTGTCCTGACCAAATATTCCATTTATCCGCAAACTATTAAGCTTTTCAAGGTTTCCAGGAGTTCTACTGTTTTCCGCTAATTGAAATACTTCAACTGGAATTTCACGATGACTTTGGAGTCGACTTCCAATCCAACATGTCCATATCACTGACACAGTTGTAATCAAAAGCAGCAACACGACAATTTTCCGCTTGCAGCAGGGGCGCAATAATGGCATTATGTCTAAACCTCCGTTCAAAGCCTACTTGAAGCTCAACAGTTGGGCCGCCATCTCGTACATAAAGCTCGTTCGTCCTGGATGTAATTGGCCCCATTTAATAGTAGAATGGAGGGCGAGTACAAACTGTATCTTTGTGTGACAAGGATGCCATATGACAGCTCTGGTGTATCCTCTTTCGCCTCTTCACAGCTGCTAAGCTTAGACTGAGCTCTTCTCTAGCGGCTAGTGGTTTACTTAATTTACGTAGAATGATTTATGCAGCATACCAATTCAGTTGTGCACACTGTTCACTGAATGATTGAAGTACGAAAACTCCCAGGCGTTAGTACCCAGGGCCCTGTTGGCGACGTCGAAAGGGGGGGAGGATGGAGGGGAGGGGAGGGAGCGTTAACAGCGATCAAGCAAGAAAGGTTTTCCATTGGATACAGCGGCAGGTTATCCCACTGCTTTTTTCCGCGATTATTAATTTTTTTTGTCTTCGGATTTTCAAGTTTTCTTCAACTTTGTTTCTCAGCAGATAAAAGGACTGCATCGCCGCTGGACCTAGTCTCCCCTTTTTTGGGATGTCACGCAACCCTGCGTGACAGCCCAAAAAACGGCTGCGAGGCAACGGGCCCCTGGAGATATTTCACAGTTAAATTGTCGAGAATTGGCCCAAGCAATTACTTTTCACAACTTCAATGTCTATAACTGGGATAACAGTGTCATATATTTGGAATCTCTGATAAATGTATCTCCTTTGACAACGTTAAATCAGCCATGCTCTATTTCGGTTTAACACTAATTATTAAACGCATTTTTGACAAAATCCCCTATCACACAGAAATTAAGCCTGTTATGCGTTTCTCACTCTCTTCTCCCGCCACACCCTATGCAGGGCGGAGGAAGAGGGAGTTTTGAGACAAGACTAACTTAGGCTCAGACAAATTCGTATATAGAATTAACAACTCGTGAAAAGCACAGAAAACGAGGATGCTCTTACTCAAATGCCGACATGATACTAAAGAGACTAGTCGTGTTAATGTTTTTTCATTTAACGTGTTTAATTTCGCAGACCTTTGACTCTGTTGACTCTGTTAACCACTTATCTTTAAATTCCTTCATTGAATGAATTGGACAATTGATCGTTATGCCGCGGACACCGAAGGGTAATGTGTCCTCCTTTTTATATAGGGCTGTCAAAACACACCGATGGTTTTGCTACGGTGTTTGGGGTACAATGTCAGCCAGGAAGGAAGAAAGAAAAGAGAGAGAAAAAGTCATCCTTTCTCTGTTTCTTTTTAGCCCACGAAAAAGGTGTGTTGAGGTTATAGGGAGGGGGGTACTCGTTAAATTTCTTCGGAGAGGCTCCGTTCGGATTTTCAACCCGTTACCTTTTCACATACATTTAATGTCCCCCTTTCTTATACCCAGGCTAAAGGAAAGCCAGAGGCAGACTAATATATTCTACTTGGTGGCAGGCGTAATCTTTGCGCTGTAATTTCTGCCACAAGTTTCCTCTCAGCCTTTCAGTGCAGTACCTTGGATTGTTATTGCTATCCGTTCGGTTCAAAGGCTATTCTTGCGACCCCTTGAAACACTAAAATTTTTAATTTCGCTACCCTTTCACACGCTACGAGGATGAAAAAGGCGCCCCCTTCAGGTAGAATCTCTCTGTATAGCCCTCAATGTAGAGTACCCCTCGTGTTTGAAAATAGAAGTAAAAAGAAAACCTTTGTCTGAAAAAAGGTGATCCCACAAACAATAACCATTGTGATTTAATTGTAGAAACAAGCTTTTTTGTACAGTAGCAAATTAGATGTGCAATAATGACTGACAGAATTTTCGGTATTTGGACCAACAACAGAAAAAGCGACGTTTTATATTCAGCAAATTTATTCTTCTTCATTGCATCACACTCCATAACTCTACATCTACAACAGCTCAACTGAAAGTTCGGTCTGCTACCATCTACTTAAGTTTTTCGACACTTGACACGAGCAAAAACTTGAGATGCCATTTCGGCAAACGCTCTATTTAATTCGCTGAGGATCAACTGCATTCACTTTCCGTTCAGGCCGCAGTCATCATGAACCACCTTAGTAGGAGTAACATACTGATAATCCGGATGGATACACATGTATTCACTGCAAAAAAACATGCAAGATTAGATAAGTTGGTTATAGGCAAGACCACATTCCTCGGCATTTCAATGGAACACAATTCTAACATGAGGAAAACAGTGAATCTGCATTCTGCTCACGCGACTCAGGGCATCCACATTAAATGGATAATAAACAGAGCCGGGTCATCTTTACTTAAAAGTTGTTTGGTATACTAGGTTCAAATTCTCATTACAAACGAAAAGTGTCAATCGACAAGCATAACATTAAGTAAGAATTTAGAATGAACTCACTAATGAGGCCAGGTCTGGACAGTCCTGCATCGCCCACGTTTGCCAGTATTTTTATACATGCAGCAATTGCCGTCATACCCAGCGCAACCTTTTTGGCAAGGTGCTATACAGGCGCGACGTTCAAGGAAGCCCTACAAGTAAAACAAAACTGATACACATTAAGGCCATTCAATGATAATCGTTTGTCACGGTAAATTTAATCTCAGAATGCAATGAACTTGGCAAAATAGAAATGGCTTTCACAATATGACCGAACAGCTGTGCATAAAAAACTTTTTCTCATTCCTAACAGACAACTATCGAGGGTACCCAACAGTTCGTTTCGGGGAAATATCTGTTTGGAATGACCTTCCCCGCCTCACAAGTTCGGATTAAATTGTGGAGAAAAACTAGCGTTTTTTTTAGTGAAAGGTCATCTCATACTTTCACAACGCTGAAAAATCAATCCACTTTGTTTTCGTCGATAAAAGTGCAAGAAAGCCTTGCTAACACTTTCTCAAAAGCGAACAGCAACTCCTGAACTCAGGAAATAAGATTTCATTCCCTAAAGTTTTCGACAATTTAATTTTTCAGCTAAAGAATCCGAACAGATCAAGCTATGTTAGTTCACACATAAACGGGAGCTCCTGGTATATAATGACGTGGGTGCACACGAAACAAATATTAATTTTTTTCCTTTAATGTTCTCATCAGGTGCCCCTAAACTAATACTACTCACCATAAACTGCTTGTACGCCTCACTGTTTTGGCCTGGCTTGGCACTAACCATGGCAACGGCAGCAAAAACAGCCAAAAAGATGAGAGCCAATTTTGATGCCATAACGCCTTTATTTGAGATTAACTGACGAAAAAGCAAACAAACAAATTATCAGAAGGTGATTTAGTAACTGTCTATACGTTTGCTTTTGGGCATTTGAAAATAGGCGAAAATGTGGAAAGCACGACTAGGCTGGTAAGGTATCTTTTCAGAACTAGAAATGTGATGCTATGTAAATGATTACATGTGTATTTTCGGCAGTCACTGACACAGTCACAGTCGAAAATGTCACAGGCCAGCTTGTCAAAATTTCCTAAATTTAAAACGGAGTTCGTTTTTTTAAGAGACTGGACTCTTTAATTCACCCTTAAACTGAGCCTCTTTACAACTTAGCAGTGACAATGGATTTTCGCAGGAGCCCTAATCAGGGATCCATCCTTGATTAGGGCTCCTGTCAGGGAGAACTACGTAAGTTATCAGTATCATGAACTATTATGTAAGAAAAGCTGATAACCTATAAACATTTCTATGGAAGTTGATGAAACAATTGCATCAGAGAGGCAGTTCCAGTCCGCTATAATTCTTGGTTAAAACGAAAATTTAAAAATGTCTTCACTTGCATATGGCACGCGAAAATTAAATTGATGGCGTCACCTCGTGCGGCTTTCGAGGTGATGAATTAAATATTTTCGGCTAACTATATCAATAAGACCGTGAGTTAGTTTATACATAAGTGTTAGTCTAAACTGCCTTCTTCTCGTTTCCAGTGTGGCCCACCCTAACTCTTTAATCATGTCCGTAACACTCGCATAAGTGTTGTAATTTTGTGAGTAGAACCGTGCCGCTTTACGTTGAACCCTTTCCAGAGCACTGATATCTTTCTTTAAGAAGGGGTCCCAAGCCGCGCTTGCATATTCCAGCTTCGGTCGTACTAGGGATGTATATGCAAGTAGTACGAATGAAATAAAGTTATTTTCAAGTGACGTTTTCTTTGGTTTTATTGTCGTCGCTGCTTAAATTTCCCTATAATATGCGGGAATATGGCGGGAGTCTCCTCGTTTTTCACGCACGCACAGTATCTAAACCAGACAAGCCGAAAGCACCCTAAACCGGCGAGTCGACAAGTCGACTTCTAACTGGACTCCAAGAAAACGAACTTCGAGAAGTCTTGTATCAAGTCGACAGTACTGATTTGATGTATTTACTTTTATTTATATTAGGCAGGATTTTTAAGGGTTTTACCCGTCACCACAATCCTAACATTACACTTCACCACTTTATTTCATTATAAAATTTAAGGAGACATGCGCGACTCCAGTGATTTAACACTGACTGGCAAAACATGATCACAGCTCATGATTTGTCCGTGATCACAAGCACGATGACAGAGTCCAATGCCATCGTATGATAAACAACACGTTCACAAAATTCGATCAGGCAACTTACTAACTGAACATGCAATTTTAGAATCTTCCATAATCGTTTTACCTTTAAAAGTTTGAGTTTCCAATTTTCTGAGCTGCTTTAAAAGGTGCGGGTATTCAGCTTTCAAACCGTTGCATCATTCACAAACCGGTCTAGGCAGGCAACCCTTGTAATATAACACTAAAAACTTTACCTTGCAGTTATCACAAGGTACGATCAAAAAAGTCCCATTTCGTCACAAATTACAAGACAAACAACACAAAACTCGAACACACGATTAATTTTGCCACGAGCGTTTTAACATTGAAAGTGCGTGCATCGATACTTTTCTCAGTATCCAGTTTTCAAACAATCAGGCAAGAAGTTCGCACCATATCGTTGTGCAAGAATGTCTTCTGCAGAAGGCGAGGTACAGGCTGTAAATCGAAAACTACTTAGGCGACCTTCTTTTTAGTTTAGTTGGTTTTTTCATAACTTGTTCCTCCTACGCAGATTGTGAACCAAGACGAAACCCCACCCGAAACGATGGAAGAGGAATCGAAAACAACAACTAAGTCCAAAGGTAAACTTTAAATAGTTTTTACATGTAAAAGTTGAGGAAAACGCCAGGAAAGAAAATTCCTGGTAGCCACACATAGACATTAACAACTGACAAACGACAATAATTAACATCTCGGCTTTGCTGACCAATCAGGTCAACAACCAGAGAAATTTATACCAAGTACTGACATTCCACACTCTGAAGATGACTTCCGCTCGGGTTGTCGAAATGTCAGTCGATGTCACCTCAAACAGTCCTTCTCAGGACTTCACTCACCCGTATGATCATAATTTACGTATACATAATAATATCATTTTTATTAGCCTTAACTTGAGTGGTCCTTAGCTCTCAATCGTCGTAGAACTTGTCCTTACAACTACGCAACTTTTTGAAACGGAAATAAAAGTGTCAAGAGTCTCAATAACATTTGAGTTTCTTCATTGCCTTTAATGACGTGTTAAAGCCGAACTTAAAATTAACACACTCATTGTCTTATTCATTCATTCTTTTCGTTTTCTTAGGTCCGTTGTCAAGGGTATCCAAAGTCTCCGGAGATTTGCCTGCAGCATTTTTGATGCTGGAGAAGATAGAAAGGCCGAACACCCCAGGGTGTCTGTCCAGCTACAAGCTATATAACGAGGATAGGGAGACCGGTCGTTACACTTAGTAGTTTGAATGGCATAACATTATCATAACCTTAAAAGAATTGATGATTTCTTCACAAATTTTCATGGAAATTCCCGCCACAGTCTTAAAACACGTTAGCGTGTTCAATCACAGGAGCTTGTAAAAGAAAGAATGAATGAAATTAAAATGTTCAAGTTACGTTTTCGTTTGCTGTTGTTTTGTATCCTGTGCATTTGCATCCAAGTTGGTAGACCCAAAAGCACAACAGTCGTGTGCTAGCTCTTTTATGCCCGAGCGGATCTGAGGCTTATTGTTTAAAGACTGGATAATGTTCTGATCCACTTTGTAAGTCACTATCCGCCGGGCAATTAAGATGTGGGAATTTCAGTGTAAGCTTATGAAAACTAGAACTAGTTGTCGAAATTGGATTCCACTGTATCTCCAGGGAAAATGTTCACGGTCTTCACGCAAATCAATCTTGAAAAAAATACAGATAATCAATAATAGTTTTATCCAGTTGAAAATATCTGATGAAAACCTCTTTCACCTTTCTACGCAATTTTTACGTTCGTTTCGTTCATTATGTGACGGTTTTCTTCCATCTCCTTGATCATCGTCCATTCAGATGACACTTCCAGTTATTTTGGACATTTTATTTTATGTATATCAATAGATTTTTCACTTTACCTCATTGTTTTGGGCGAACTTCCATAATGCGTCTCGTGCCTGTCTTTATACTATAAACGCATTTTCAATACCACACCGGAACAACAAATGTTTGCCTAAGTTCGTCCCGTGACGGAAAATCTGTCCTCTAGCATAAAAGACGCCACTGAAACGTTCAGCGTTGTTGTGAGGTGAAATTCACGTGGCCATCAAATGCCTGGCACCCAGAGGGAAAAATATATGGTAAAAAATGCCCAACTAGTGCAGGGGAGGATACTAAAAATCACACACTTGGCTACTTTTTTCCTATTTTTTGAGCAATATCTTCATGGCTTAGGTTGAAACTGAGATTTTAAACCAAAGCGCATTAAAACTGCTCATTTGGAGACGATATATAGGCGACATATTTTGTCTATGGACTTTAAACAGAGAGGAGATAATGCAGTTCATTGGGCAAGCAATCAAACACTATCCCACAGTAAATTTACGGCTGAAATTTCAGAAACAGAAACGACATTTCTTGATACAAACATTTATAAAGGCGAAAGATTCAGAAGCAATTCAGTTCTTAGCACTTCAAGCCTACTGAAACTTTTCAATATACGCAAGAACCATAATCAGGGATGGAGAACGTAACGAGATGCCATTTTGACTTGTGGGCTTGTCCCCAATTGTGTTGTACCAAATATCTATTTTTAGAAAAACTTACGTCGTACGCGCGCGACGCGCACGTGTGAAAATGGTCAGGATTGCACGTGGAGAATTGAGAATTTCTCCATCCATTCAAAATGGCGTCCAATTTCTAAAATTTTGCCAGGGAAGAGATCTTATCGTTGCCCACATTTAAATACCAGACTCTCACAACGAAAAGGTAACAATTGAAAGAAGACGCTAAAAGTTGGAATAAAAGCATACTGATCACATGACTCTCGCGGTAAAGTCAAAAAGGCGCCAAAACGGTGGCGCTGTGTGCCTTGCTACTGTTGAATGAATGAAAAAAGCTTACACTTCTAAGGACATGTACTCAGACACGTAACTTTAGTGAATTTTTCTCAGCTGCTTTCTGTCCCTTTTGCCAGTATGATATGGTTCAAACAGTTGCCGAAAAATGTCTAAAATTCAGTTATTTGTTGTTGGAGAGAGTATAAACAGTTGTGGAAAGTTATGATGCTGCAAACAGTTCGGTGTTACCCAGTTTTCGCAACCTCCATATTGAGCTCTGTCAGCTTTTGCTGTTTTCTTGCTCACGTTGAACGCTTTTTGTTGCTTGGAATCAAGTTCCGTGGCCATGCAAAGGAAGAAGCAAAACAACAACCGGCTTCATGGATGGACTTTCGAATTACGCTAAAAATTATATCAGCTTAATACCTACTCACATTTGTAAAACCGCAGCCGTTTTCTTAGCTATATTAAAACAAAGCTTATTACTGATGCCGCGATTAAAAAAAAAAAGCTGTAGAGGATGCATTTGACTGTAACCGACACCGAGTTGAAACATTTGGATTGGTTTCAGGGTTTTAGTCAAGATACGTAATTCAAAATAAGGTAAAAAAATCTCCTCTGTCATTTTAGCTTAAGCTTAATAAACTTATTTGTTTTTACTCCCGCGGACATGCATGAAAACTTGTCATTTGTCTGCTAGTAGTTTTGCCTTTTCACCTCTTTAGATCTTAAGTTCTGCCGGAGGCATTCTGTGAATTATTAGCTTATTTTGATGTTAAAGTTGCTAGTTTGCTGCTGAGG
Source organism: Pavona decussata (assembly GCF_977016875.1). Classification (NCBI taxonomy): domain Eukaryota; kingdom Metazoa; phylum Cnidaria; class Anthozoa; order Scleractinia; family Agariciidae; genus Pavona; species Pavona decussata. The sequence goes on from NW_028145458.1 coordinate 726,330, forward strand.
AAATTTATCCAGCGCACTCATAGAAAAAAGAAAGAGTTTGAAAACGGATAAGAATGTGTTTACAGCATTGCCCTTTCGATGACCATAGAAATCAACAACTAATAAACGGATGAACATTCATCTCAAATTTTACGTGTAATACTTTTTGAAAGCAGTAAGCTAACAGCCGTCACAAGAAGCTGTAAGCTTTTCGGCAAAAAGAAGTCATCGAGAAACTCGCTTCTGATTGATCGGTTGAAAAATTGGACACTGATCTGTGAAAGAAAGCTACTCAGTTTGGCAGCTTTTAGCTCGTCTCCTCAAGGACTTACCACCAATTTGAAATAAATGGTTGAAACTGACTTCTCAAATAAAATTTACGTTTATAGTTATCAACATTGCAGAGAATATTTTTCTATTGTACTGCTGTTTTCTCAGTACTCAGCCAGGAGAATTTCCTAGAGTTGTCCCCAATTGAAGCTTTAGTTTACAGCTGTAGTTTAGTAAGGTTAGATGGGGGAACTTAAACATGTAAGGGATAATAAAATGTTATCAGTTTCACATTTAAAGTATTTAAAAGTTATATAATTTTGTCGAAACCGAACTAGATTTTCTCTTCCATTTTAGTATAAATCTACTAGTGTTCTATCACGAATGCTGTTCTCCGATTGGCTACGCTACTCGCTATCTAGTCTGTGATAGATAGTGAGTAGCAGTTTTCAACAAAATGGCGTCAGCTTCGTCGCGCATGGGTTTTCGAAGTGTCTGCGATGAGGAAATAGATAATTTACTTGTTTAGTTTTGAACGACAAGTAGAATTATACTAAAACAATTTGTGGACCCCACGCTTACGGTCTCCATCCCTGATTATGCATGGCTTCTGATTTAACGTACGGAGCTCAGTGAAAAGGAGCCAGTACTAATATTTGTCAAATCAGTCCGCAGACATCACGTACTGACGAAATTTCCCAAAAAGTTGTCGCATCCTATTACATCACTGAATACAAATAAAAATTTACTAATATAAAACGCTCAAATATGGTCAAAACTAAGAAGAAAGATGCGTGAAAAACACATTATTTTGGTTAGTGTTTACTTTAAGGAGGCTCGCAGCAGTTTTTCCGGACTTAGGGTGGAAGTTTTGAAATTGCAATCTCGCATACCAGATAAACTTCGATCTCTTTCATACTACATCATCATCTCAACAAATGATCAAAGTTACTTTTCTCATCGGTTTCCAAGCAACAGCTATTACCATAGCAACAGTAGCGCATAGCCTCTCATTTTAAATATTGTCGATTATCTCCAAATCTAATCAGACACTTTATGACGAAACTTTAGGGATTTAAACTACTCAATCTAGACAACTTGTTGGCGAAATTAGAAAAAAGTCTGTAAAAGCGTTTTCAAGTAAATAATGAAAGAAATTTCTACGGGGTGATTTTGTTTATTCCCGCATCTTTTACCAATATCTCTTGCAAAATGAAACTTGACACTTTGTCTTTGCTGATAAAAGGTCTTTCCCCATAGAAAAAACATTCTTAATGTATATTGAGCTTCATGGGTGTCTCCGATTTTAAGATATTTATGTTTGAATATAGTTAAAATAAAGTGCAGATGAATGAAAAAGTTTCTACTTTGCATAAATCGAGAAATCTTTAAAATACCTCCACAGATTTTTCTGTTAAAGTTACAAGCGATCAGAGTAAGAATTCTTTTCGATATTCACACAAGTTTGAGGCTCAAAAACCGAAACCGTTGATAGATAAGAAGGCTGAATCTTGGTCAAGTTTCAGTCGTTATTCGCTTTCTCCGAACAAGAGTTTTATTTTGTTTGTCCCGGTCTATTTCACAGCTATTCACGTGCTTTAAATATTCATGATTACGTGAAGTCGTGCAGAAGGTTAAATTTACATAAATGTATGCTCCTGCTTCTCAAGTCTTGCATTGTAAATTTTACCTTTTGAATAAACAAAATCACCCAATATGCGAGTATCAAGGAGAACCAAGTTTATCTTGTATGCGAGAAAGTAATTTCAAAACTTCCACCCTAAGTCCAGAAAAACTGCTGCGAGCCTCCTTAACTTGCAACAGATCACGATTTTAACCGTCCTATATTTTTATGTTTGCATGATGCAGAAAAAAGTTACTTCAATTTTTCTTCGAAGAAATAAAACTTAATTGTGAAAAGAGTTTAAGATAGATGAAAAGTAGCTCAGTTTTTTTGGAAAATAAGTAATGGCGTGTGCTTGTATGTTTGCTGAAAAAGTTAAAATTTCGTGCAATGGAATTCTTCCCGCCAAAACCATTGTGCCCTTGAAAGTTAGCGTCCTTGTTAAACAGCCACCTTATATCTATAAATTTAACATGAATTAACATTGTTTAGAAATGTGCATTTGTTGTGTCTTAACCTTGGTTGAGAATGCCGCGCAAAATTTTGAAGTTAAGCGTCCTTTTTTGGACAAAGTCATCCATGAATTAACATTGATCGGAATATACATTAGCTGTATCTCATCTTTGGTTGAGAATGGCGCGCAAAAATTCATTATGCAGCCCCAAGTTTTGGCGCCAAAACTATTGCGACCTGTTGAACTGCTGTAAGTTATATAACGTGTGGAAAATAACTAAACATCAGGTAATGAAATCTATCAAGCAGGTTGAGTTTTATACTCAAATGTAACTTTTCTTTTTTTACTTATGTCAGTGACAGCGAAGATGTGCGTTTTTGCTCAATGGTGTCTTTGAACCGATCCTACAAAAATTCTACGTTTCAAAGCTGAAGGACATGAAACGTGTTATTTTCGCAGAGGAATGTTTCTAGATGTTCGCCGAGAAGTTATGATCTTAATCAGCTATAATAATTTAAATACAAACTGAGCCAGGGCAATATACAAACGAGATACCAGAAGTAAAAGAAAAGGGCGGGAAAAGAGATTTTGTAATTCTCTGTTCTGATGTTGATTGCAATATAACTGCAAAATAGTAAACTCTTCTCGTTAAGAAACTCGTAATTAAAAGATTGATTTCGTCAAAAACTGATACAAGCTAGATAGAAAATTGTAATATTCGATACTACTCGTCAGTACCGAGGTGCTCAGTCTTACCTGTGGATTGAAGCTGTAAAGTAATTACACGTTTGAGGCTGCAGCTCAAGTGATGGCTCGTGCTGAATAAGTTTATGTATTTGTAACAACCTCACTAATCTGCAGCTAATCTGCTTTATTGTCCAATGGGTGAATGGAACGACGATTTAATTGGTTTAGCCTTTCGATAAATCCAGAACACACTAATCCTGTAAAGACCAGTAACGAAATGTAGTAACTCGATGGAAAAACATAAATAGACAAACGTTTTGCTCTCCTGGTGTAATTTATCCTGTAATCGAAAGATTTCTAGCCGTGTGCTTTTATTTTCTACGTAAAATTCGCATTCGTCGAAATGTAATATAGATCAAAAATTACTTTAAAAGCACTGCGCCTTCAAAGATTAGTGCTCTTGTTGGACACAATGGATAAATAATTCTAATTATATATGACAAGATTGAATTGAATTGAATTGAATTGACATACATTAACATGTCGTAATAGCTTTCCATTGGTAAATTGCGCGCTAAATTGACAATATGGAACATTAAATTATCGCGCCTAACCTGGCCATTATGACCAAGGAAATATATTTTACCCGTAAAATTAGTTTTACATTTTATTTAATATCACGAGGTCGTGGACTTTATGGAAACTTTATTTAAATTGTCCTCCCTAATTCTAAAATAAGTTGGTATTTTACAACCGAAAGTGCCCAAAGACAAAGAATTGCTTTATTAACTAGACGCTTTTATGGCAAATAAATTCTCACAATAGCAAGATAAGAGCGGTTTCCAATAGGACATTTTTACTATGGCGTCATTTTTGCTACAACTAAGAGAATCCTTCTGGTTTTTGTTTTCTCATGCTAGTTAGAGCTATTGTTTTTTGCTCTCCATTGGCGCCAAGCGCCGGAAAACGCGTGCGGCAAAAACACGATTGGTTTTGGTTTGGATTCCCATTGGTTGACAAAGTGGCGCGAGTTTTGTTAACTAATCACAGAGCGTAGTAAAGTAAAACCAAAGGAAACGTGAATTACTTTCGACATTGAATTGAAAACCGCTCAATCGCAAACAGAAATGACCTACGAAACTACTGGAATTTGTTTTGAAGTTTAACTTCCTTCGGTGTTATTCTTGTTTTGAGAGCCGAAGTTGTGCACTACAGCAAAAATACGCCGACCTGCCTGAAGCAGGCCGCCAAATATCAAATTATGCTGAATAAGTTGTTGTTAATGAATGTTCGTTAAGAAATGTGGTTACTCAATGGAAAAAAATAGAAAAATACTTTCCGACTGTTTTGCTCTACTGATGTAAATTTAGCCTGCAATGAAATGTGTGAAGCCGAGGTGTTTTAAATTTTTTTGTAAGATTCCCCTTTCTCAAATTTCTTTGTAATTAACAATTATTCCACGAGCGCGCGTTGGATATGAGATGATAGATAGCCAACGAGGCGCGTAGCGCCGAGTTGGCTATAATCATCTCATATCCAACAAGCGCAAGTGGAATAATTGTTTTATTAAAAACAATCAAGAAATATTGCTAGATCTTACTGATTTCGCTGTGCAAGAACAACCAGAAGACAATTTAATGGTCGTCATTTCTCGGCCATGGTATAATGGCTCATATACCATGGCCGCTAAGCCAATCAAATCCCTCGAATTGCATTATACAATGATTCAGTTTTTAATAATAGATTTTATACCAGTCTTTTCTTTAAAGCCAATGCGCCTTTTGAAGATGTAGATTTTAAAGGGTCTTTCTTGGACACAATTGATAATTTATTCCATTATATATCGTGTAAAAAACACATTAGAAAGCTGTATTAATCTCACCATTGGTAAATGGCGCGCAAAATTTTCATAAATATTGCTTATTTTCTCAGGGATACCGGCAAATATTTCACCATAAAAAGAAAAAATTAATATCGTTTGGTATACACCGAGCCTTTAGGAAGTTGTATACAAAAATGATATCATTTTCCTGTGAAATGTTTCGGTAAAGATTTTTTTGTACTGAACGTCATTAAGCGTATGCCTGGATCATACTAGGAGCCGTTTAGTAAACGAATTTCCAAAACAAAAAGAAACTTCTGAGGTCATGTCGTTTTTTTGGATTTGCATGTGCTGCCTGAGCGATAAACATTATAAACTTCGCCGCACTTGAGTTTTCTTGTTTGTTCCAGTGTTATTTTAAAAGTTCAAAATTCAGTTGCTTTCTTTTACGAAAGTGACCTGTACTTGTTATATTTGAGAACATTTTCAGCCAAAGAAGATTTTCAGGGTTTAGGGAAGTGGCAGAAGCGTTTCGAAAGTGATCCAGCATACAATTTCAACATCTTGATTGGCTGAAGGAAAGGGCGCACGAATTTTCCGCTCTAAAAAAAGGCATTGAATAATGCCCTGTCTTTCATAGAAATGACGAGCTCTGATTGGTCAGTGGAGAATGTTTATAGGTATAACTATGGACGATTATTATTATTATTATTGACATTAAATGAAAAATTATTGCGAAATTCAAGGACTTCATATTCCTCACATTTAGTACAATCTTGTCTCCATTTATTGAGATCTCTATTCTGTGTCAAACATATAACCGTTCATATGTTATAAATCAGCCCGTGTTCACATCGCTCGCCATCTCACTCGTTCATCCGCGGAGCGTCTGCTGATGATGGAGACAACAAACGAATCTCCATCCTGTTCATTACAGCCAAGCTCCGAATTGTGAAAACGAGTATGCTACAGCAGTTACACAGGCTACACTTCAGGCTACACGGTCTTCTCAATTGATCTGGAGCTTGCCGCTGAGCTCTCCTTAAACTTCCCTGCGTGCGTAAAGTTTTCTGTAGGTTGCCTCTCTGTAATTTACCGTTTGGAGTCCAATCCACTGGTGACTAATGTTTAGTATATCCTTTCCTGGACATGCATGATCCATTTTACCATGAGTGCCAGAGGCTTTTCTTTCGTTTTATTCTGAGAGAGTGAGAGAAGCGGCCGCGCCGCGAGAGCCTGTCGCCCTGGCCCTTTCGTGGCTTGCTTTTGTGGCTTCGCTACGAACAACCACTCAACAACAAAAAAACCCTAGGGTAGATTGGTATTTAACTCCCTTCCGTGAATGTCAGCTCAAGAAGATCCTTATTTGATCGTTATTCGAGGACGGCCCTTAGAAGCATTTTTGCTCAAATGTGCGGTGCCAAGGAATAATTCTCTTGGCCCTTATCCCGCAAGGCTGGAAGAGCGCTAAGTAGAATGCTCTAATGTGCGACGCTTGGTGCCTCGTCAGCAGTTACTAGAGGGAAGAGGAGAATCAGATGCACGCGAAGAGTCGCAGGAATGGCGATGCTAGAACCTGCCACACAGGTTAATACGAAATCAATCTAGAGTGTTCGCTAAATAGCTTGTGGAACGTTTCCGCAAAGGCAAAGTTAAGACTTCGCCTGAGTCATAGTGAATGAACACGAGCGGCTCCACCACATACCTTTGCCACCCGTGCGAACAACCCAACGGCTAGCTTAAACGGGCTAGCCAAAACAAGGCAGACGAATCACACTCGGGTGAACAGATTTATTTATTTTCATTTATTTATTTATTTATTTATTTATTTATTTATTTATTTATTTATTTATTTATTTATTTATTTATTTATTTATTTATTTATTTATTTATTTATTTATATTATTTATACAGAAATTCCAGTTCAGCATAGCTGGTTTAAATGGAGATCTTTATAAAATAATAAGAATAAATAATTAAATATAGAAATAAAGGCAAAAATCATTCAAAGAGTTTATGAAGGTGAGAAATTAACTAAGGTGATTTAGATGTTTCTTGACCACAAAACTCCTCCCTACAAGTGGATCTTGCACTCAGTCCAATTGGGTACATGTCAGAAATCCTCGATAGTCTGGGATTTTGTGACACATACTGAAAACCAGGCTTCAAGACTATACTTATGACCATTTGTACAGACAGCCAGTTAGACCGTAGTTTAATTATGTCAATTACAAATAAAAAAATTGAATTTATTTCCCCCAAGTCAAGACCACCGGTTGATCAACAGACAAATGCTGTTTACAAGATTCCATGCCCCGACTGTTCGTGGAGTTATATTGGAGACACTGGGAGGTGCTTAAGAACATAATAGAAATGTGACAAAAGCCTTTATGAAAGGTTACAACATTGCAACACACGCATGGCTGAATGACCACTCCACAGAACAGGGCTCACGTTATCGACGAGGGAAATTTCCGCGTCAGAAAAACACCAGAATCCTGGCATACGCCAATCACAAGTGAAGCAGACAATAATGCGAAACAATTACCCAGACAACACTCTATTTTATTATGAGCTTCAGTCCAGCATTTTATTCCCACTAAGAATTTTAATTGTTTTTATAATAATTTTTTTCGTTTTCACACTTTTAGCTGTATATATTTCATGTTCGCGCGTTTTATTCATCACTTCTCAAAGATTGCAGACTGGCAATCGAAAGCTCGAACTTTTAACCAGAGAACGCTTTAAATTATTATGTCTTACCCAGGTCACTCGTCCATTGTTCAATAAAATAGTACTGAAATCAGCGTCTCATCTGTGTGTGTGGTGAAAATCAAGTACACAAATTGTTTTTAAAACCATTACAGAGGAGACAAGACGTCTAGGCCGCAAAACTTGTTTAATCAAAAATAACATCAATCTGAATGTCTCTTTGACGGGGGAAGGCGGAACAAGAAGATCACTAGAAGGAGTTGAAAACACAAGATTTGTCTCATTTTAAAGCCTTCTTTTTCAAAACTGTCTGGTGTAGTCCGCCCCCTGACCCACCTTACAAGTCACGCCGAATGAAAATCAGAAAACTGAAAGATGATGAGATATCAAACGTCGCATAATGAGAAAATCTAAAGCTGTTTAAACCTGTTTATAGATGACAGTAAACGGTTGCGACGTCTTTATGTGATTTTGAACATTTGTTTTGATAAACCAGTTCCAGAACAGTTTCGGTGGAACCAGTTCCGAAAAGACAGACTATAAATAATGAAATTGTATACACCTGTTGCATGTGGAAGGCGGAGGACCCTGGCTAGTTCAAGTAAGGGAATACTCCCCCCCCCCTCCCTCTCCGCACTCAGTAAATCTTACCACTACACATGCGAGAAACAGAGACTTAGGATGGTGCAGACTGCAACAATTTCAAGACCTTTTAAAAAAAAAAATCCCTAATCCTTGACTTTGTATTTTTAAAGCCATATTTAGCTATTGATCCAGAGATTATCGTCATATCCTTCCGGAAAAGTCAATAAGAACTTTTCTCACCAGTGTGTTTTGACTTCGTTTTCTCTAGCTCGCTCTAAGATCATTTTAAGTTGATGTTTTATGTTACATGTGAAACAGTCTCTTATCAGTGTTGATGCAGACAGTGAAGAGTTTAGTCAATATGCGTGACACGTCCGGTAATATCATGGATTGAATTTCCGCCAAAATCAATACGCATTGATTGGGTTATTTCAATGACGTCATGACATGTGTGACTGAAAGTGACAACTCGCGCGACAAACTGGTGTTGAGAACACACATCGGAGACGCTTTCGCGAAATGGTCACGGTTAGCTAAAGGACGACGATTGCTCGCAACATGGAGGTGTACGAGGCCAAGTACGACTATTGCGATGATTGCGGGGATGGCTTACTTCGTTTTAAGAAAGGAGACAGATTTGTGGTCACCTACAAAGCGGATGGAGGCTGGTGGGCCGCGCAAAATTTGTCGAGTAACGAAATTGGATACATCCCTTCATCGTTTGTTGAGGTACATATCAGTTTGTGTTTTCTTATTTTATCTGCGCGTCTTGTTGAAATATTGGATTTTCTCAGGAAGTATTTACTTTGTTTGAAATACAAATTTAAAGATAAGGTTTCGGTTTTGCGGTTGTGGCACTGGTAGCACAAATAATTAAGGGTGCCGATGTTGTAATTTTCTACTATTCGTTCCATTGTCATTCCTTAAAGGTTGTTAACTCTTCAAACAACATACAAAGATTGATGATGGTTTCTTGTAACATGAATCCAGTTAATGTTTTCAGTGCAAGGCTACTCTCCTCTTCAATTACCGCATATTTCCTTAAACCGAAGAAAATTTCCTCCGGGAAAAGATGCATGTTAAAATCACGAGATAAAAATAGTAACTTCCGCCTAGCATCTACATAAGCTTGCCTTCATGAAAATTTCTGGAACTTTTCCAGTTCGGCGAGTAGTTTTCGTGTCTGGGGAATTAATGGTGAAAAAAATTCGTTTCTGCTCTGCGGCTTAAAACGTTATACATAGTATTGGTCACGGAGTGACGCTTCAGTAGAAGTGAGGGCTTTTCCACGATCATAGTGATAAACAAAAAATAACAATCCCTCAACAACAATCCTTATACCTCCAAACCACTATGTTGAAATACAATGAGAGTGTTTTGTACAATCGATCATGAAATACGCAAAAGATAAGGTTTGACATCCGTGATGCAAGTCTTCGCTTCTTGGGGGTCAGGCGATCATCAGTTGGTGTTAAATTGCCTAGCCGCGGGGGTAAGGAAATTGAGTGCTTACTCTCAACAATCCAAAAGCTGTGGACGTAGCACGCTGTTGCGAGTTTATCCAATTGATTCACGTGTAGGTATGCTTTTAATTCTTGCTTTTAAGTATTTAGTTTGCGATAAGGATTTGCTTATTGTGAAATGATTGTCGAAGGGATCTCAATGTTTACAGAGTGCGGTGTTCGGACTGTGAAGACTACCATACCAAAAATTTTATGTGCGACTCGCTTTGTAGGAAGATGACCGTTTTGTTTTAAGGTTACAAGGAGTTGTTGTTTTTGGTGGGCTACAACGGTGGCGACTCAAGAAAAAAAGAATCTCTCGTGTTGAACTGTCCAAAGGATTATATTTTTAATAGGAGCAATTAGGACGTAATTTCTGTGGAAAGAGCTCTTTATATTGTTTTGACGTCGCTTTTATATTGGAAGGCCGGGGAATAACGCTGAATAATTCATTAAAAAAATTCGTGAAGCATTTGAATACGAAAAAAAAAAAAAAAATTACCCCATTAAAGATATTTTAGACTCTTTAGAGTACAGTTACAACAGTTTATCTTTAATTTCTCCCGCTCCCATTCAAAGAATGTATTGCGACTGAAATCGGAAACCTTAAAATCTTTCTAGGTTATCTACCCTTTCTACTTCAGTTCTGACATCGTAAGGTGTAATATTTTAATATTTCAAGGCTTAAAGCATGTGAATTGCATATTTATCAGGGTTGTCATCGAGTTCAAAACGAGGAGCCACCGCAACCGATATATCTCTCAGTCAGTGATAGGCCTTTTCTAGCTTTCTCATCCAGGCATAGCAGTAGCGTCATGGTTCGCTAATGCTAGTTGGGTTTTCGCGGAGTCTTTTTGTATACGATTTCTCGGCACTTTTAATCCTTTTTATGCTTGATAAAATTCACGCGTCTTGTATTTACACAACAATAAAAACCCGAACCACAAGGTTGCCAAATTAGGAATCGAGCCCAGTGCTTCACGCGTAATTTCCTCCAAGCTATGCACAATCGTCGGTTGCTCAATCGCCAGTTATAGCAACTGACTGGAATAGAAAGGAAGTGCTACAAAACATTGCAACGGAACAGGATTTCTCCACATTTTCGAGGTCAGTTGGGTAGTAGCAGTTAACGTGATTAGATTTTAGCGACTGGAAGTGATGTTATTGGAGAGAAGAAGCGCTCGACGCTTTTTGTTTACAGGTGTAATATGGCGTTCTGTCTTTTTGGGAGCGACCGTTTTACTGGTACTGCTTGGCATTTAAAGTTCAGAACTTTCACACAGAATCAAAGTTTGAATGGTTAAGTAGTATAAAGTGGTATTAGTTAGGCGAAAATGTTTCGTCGAGCCTATCAAAATAGAAAGAGCATGCTTAAATCTGCGCTCTCACGTCATGTCGGTCACTCGCAAATTTGTGTTGGGATAAGCTTAATTTTGCCTTGCTCAATGTTTATTTATAAATTTCACATTCCATTTCACCAACCTCTTCTTGCAGAGTGAGATTTACTTTGTACCCGGTAAGAGCTGTATTTGTGAATTTTAAAGTCTTTTGTTTGTGTTCTGAAAATTTAATTGACAAAAGAGCTGTCAGCGACGGGTTTTTCTCATTTTTTTCGCTGGAAAGTTTTTCTTTAGTCAGTATCGCTGAGTCTGGCTTCAAATTTCGTTTACACTAGTGACAAGGCGTTTAAAAAAAGGCGGATAAATTTTTTGCTGTTTTTCTCTTAAACCTTCTTGTGGCGATAATTCTGCTAATCGTTGCTTTGTTGTGTAAATGTACATTCGTCTTGTTCTGATTTAGCTTTTATTTGTAAGCATCATGTCGCGGTTTTCGAATTTGAATTTTCGAAAAGATGTTAGCTCTTATGTCAACAGCCATGTTGTTCTTCATACAAGACTTTCAAATGTTTCATTCTCCCGTATAACGCACAAATTTACGACACTATATTCACCAGCAACAACGCACGGTTACTGTAAAACAACATGTGAAAAGCTAAACATCAGACAATTTGTCTTGTTTGATAGTGTATGTAGATTTAATACGGCTCGACGCCTCTCTAGATTTTCCTGATTACATTGTAAATCCATGTTTATGTCACACAGATATCTCAACATGGTATCTAGAATACCCTTCTACCTGTCAGTCTTTTCAGCTGTATTCAACAGAAACTAATTCGTTATCCCAGAAGGGCGTGTAATGTGCTTTCAAAATCTCAACAAGCTTTGTCTGATAAACATAGCATTTCATAATATAACGAAAGCACTGGACAGTTGTCACATCATCATATGGTAATTTTTGCATAATTTGAAAAATAATTTTTAGTTATTTTGGGAAACAAGTAACGTTTTTAATGTGAAGGAGTAGCAATGTTATGTGAATATCCTTGGCTCTTTTAATTATTTTTCGCATAAAGTTGTAAACCAGATATTGTATATTGATGTACGTGATTTTCCTCTTCCCATCCATATGTGAAGAGGTCATATGATGTGATCATGGGTTTCTGTAAGATCCCTGGCACAATAAATTATTGTTTCTTCCAGGAGGCAATCTGATTGACTGATTTTAGCAAACCAGTTTCAAATAAGTCCTTAGTTGTACATTAATGTCATTCTCAACTTTGGTTTCTCTTCAATAGTCAGTAAGCATTTACTGGTCTTAGTTAGTCCATAGTTCACCTTAAATTATCCATGTGAGAGAAGTGCAGTGTTTGAAAAGACAGTTTTCAATAGAGAGATTTAGCGTTGTATATCCTCAATAGAATTAGTAAATCAGGTTTCATTAAGATTTTGAACAGTTTGGCAAGAGATTAGTGCACTTGGGCTTGGATAGTTAACTTGGATATCGATATGGTCTTTTATTGACAAAATTGATTGAGGTGTTAAAAGCAGCTGGGGGAAGTTGTGTTTCGCCTAGAAACAGAAACAGAAAATGGTGACTAACAAATGTAAATTTGGAGGACGATTGTTTGCCATAAACATGATGCTCAATCTCTGTAATTATAGATGTTCTGACAATGCTGCCAAATTCTGAACCTTTTGGAGTTTTAAGTTGGTTTGCTGATGGATGTAGCCCATTGCCAAATTCTGAACCTTTTTGGAATTAAAATTGAAAATTATTTTTCAGTGGTACAATGATTGTACTATTCGGTTGTGGAGGTTTGCAGGTGTGCATTTTATGTTTTTATGCTGCTGTTTCAAGCGAGGTTGAGCTGTTGGACTGCTGTGTAGCTTGCACAACCTGCTGTGCTGTTGCTGTACCAAACCGCCATTTCTGCATGTGACTGGATTTGCTTGTTCACGGTTTGAAACAGCATGTTCAAAAGCTTTCTGCTGAATCAAGGTTTACTGACTTTAGCAGCACATGACAGTCAAACTTTGTTTAAAACGGGTCAAAGTTTGCTATCAGTTTTACAGTTTGTAACTTGAGATCCATTTTCCTGTTCTCTGTATCTTTTAATCTTCGGTGTGTGTCGTGGTCTAATCTAATTTTTTGATTGAAAAAGTTCAAACCAGTTTACATGAAATTTTTATTTTCTTTTAGATCAGACAAAGGAAAATTAAAATTGGATTGTTTTGAAAAATTTTAAACCAAAAACAAATTTTAAACATGATATGTATAGAATTAAGGGGGGAGGATGTTGATCTTGTATTAAAATCAATGCTGCTCCTTAAGAATTGCTTTGTATGATCTGGAAAAAGAATTGTAAATTAAACAATTCAAGGATGTTAGCACTAATTTTCTTGTGCATCCCTAGTACACACAGAATTTGTGTCACAATGGTGATTTACTTCATGCCGACTGAGTGTATGTACTGAGGAAATAAAATTTACAGTACAATGTTAAAGGGCTTTAAATATTTCTCTTTTTCTACCTACACATTATTAAATTTCACAGATACTGTGGCTGTGGAGGGTTTTCAAATGCCCTGTAAAAGATATTTATCTTATACTTAGATATACATGGAAAGCATTAGTTCCATCAACCTAATAAAATAAAATTTAGTACAGAAACCTTGTCTACAGTTATTCATCAGAACATTTTTACAGTAACAATCATGGAGACCCTATAACGTAACAAGAGCCAATTTTGTAACATCAGGTTATTCTCGTACTCACTTTTTTTTCCAAACAAATGACTCTCCAGTTTTTTTTTTAGTTAATCACCATGGACCTAACTTTTACAAAAAATATATGAAAAATTTAATTATCAAGGAATAGAAGATATGTGGAGAATGTTCGCCTCCAAGATGAAACAGTGTTCTCCACCAGTCACGTTTGGTTTTAAAGGATTTATTGAACTAATTTGATCTCGAGTTAGTCACAGTTTCTCAACTCACATGCATTCAATAAAGTAACAATTTGACACTAGTTACTTTTCGTACGGGACAAAGCATCTTGGATCACGTAGCGATCATGTTCCTTCGAATCACACCACAAACGATCATATTTCACAATAAAAACAATAAATCAAATGCTAAAATAATCAAATTTCACACAATCCACAAAATTATTAGCTTCAGTCTCCAACAGATATTTGTGACATCCTTGTTGATTATCTTATATGCCAAGTAGCACTGAGAATTCTAAATTTACCATTGAAACTAGTTAAACTAAATTGCCCACCCCTATAACAGATATTTTAGTATTTTGCCCCATCCTATGACACTAACAACAGTGATGTTGCAGCCAGGTTACTACCCACATAAACTTTCTGTCTTGTCCTGTATGCTTAATCCTTTAAAATCCAATGTTGTTTATTGAAATAGCTGTATTATTATAAACTTTATTTTTAATTACAAAAGTGATTGGTTCACCAGTTAGTTAGAAACTTTGATTTGCCCAACAACACCGCTTTTGGGATCACATTAACTAATTCTATGACAACTGCTGGTAACTCAGACTTTTCTGAAATGATAACTAGTGTGAAAAACAAGCATAAAAATCCCTCCGAGCAATTTTCACATTCAGACATTATGGTTTTAATCTTTACCTAAGCCTGAAAAATTTGTTTGTTTCACTTTTGTTTTTCAGTGTGTTGCAACAGTTGATCCTCTGACTTTAGACCACATGGATGCGTCAACAAAACAAGAGAAGATAAAAATGGATGCCTTGTGTGAGCTTACCGCGAAGATACAACAAAATCCACAACCAGGTAATTTAGCATAATTATTTGGAGTTAGATTTTGAAAGTGTAAACAAGACCTTGTATACAAATGTTTGACATTTACTGCTTGAGAGGTCCATATAGGGAAAAATTGTACAATTGCTCCTGGATCCAGTCAGATTGTATGAATCACAGGACACCATCTACTTGCATGTACAGTCAACTCTCTCATAGCCACCACTTCTCGTAAGCGACCACCTCCCGTTAGCGACCTCTTTGTAAACAACTGTTTTGTTTCTCAGTGAAATACTGTTTCAAGAGCTCTCTCGTAAGCGACCACCACTCAAATTTCTTAAGGGACGGCGACCACTTTTTAGGCCAGAAAATTGACACATTCTTTTGTTTTCTGTTTCTGGTAAGTGACCACCCAACATAATCACATATGATCATTAGTAAATCATTACTCAGAAGTAACAAAAGTTCTATTTTTAATGACGCAGTTTACAATTTTACAGTTTACAGACAGAGAAGATGGCTTTAATTAGATCTGTAGGTAAACAGGAATTTTTACAGTGATCTGTACCAAAATGTTATGCAATGTTTTGTCAGAAGAATGAATAGATGTGAAAAAATCAAATAAATTAGTTTTTATTTGCCTAATTTTAGCTGCTAAAGTAATTAAGTAATCAATCCAGTATTAAGCTTATTTTGCTGATCTTTCCCGTAAGCGACCACTTTGTCGTGCCCCAAGGGTGGTCGCTTACGAGAGAGTTGACTGTACTCAGAAACAAAGTAAAATTCTTTGTCATCAGTTGTTCCCTCTTTGGCTTGATTGTCATCATAAGTTATCTTCAGGTTACTTGTTTTATTTTTGGGCCAGATTATCCCTTCTCCCCTCCTTCCCCCCCTCCCCCTCCTTAACAACCTCACAAGTATAAATAAAGCTTACAACTGCACTTCAGGAGATCTACAGGAGGAAATATTGTTTTATGTTTATTCTAGCAAGCCACTTGACACAGTGGCAATTAAAGCTGAAAAATGTCTGTATTCTACTTACCGGTATCTGTGACTGCAAGCCTCAGATTGCATTATTACATTATTTCATTTTGTGTTATAAAGGAGACAAATTTTTGTTCTCTTGGAATATGAGATATTTGATGATTCCAGAGTTTTTTTCAGATAGTATGAATATGAATATTTATTATGTGATATATTTTCTGGTCATTTGTTGAAAGGCCGTTTATGTGACCAGTCAAAATGACTGGCAAACTGATCAGACAAATTATTTATTGTCATCCTGACTGGACATTGTCTGTTCACTTGCCATTATTTTGAGCTTTGATACAGGCAATGCGATATGGAAGGCGGAATGGTGCAAAATTCAAGGAATCAAAATCGCTTCCAACATCAACAACCAACCTGCAGTTCAACATTTTCTTTCTAGATCAACAATAAAATCCGTCCAACTTCAACAGCAAATACAATAACCAACAACGAAAGTAAGTCAACACCAACAACAATTCCTCTCATCTTCAACAACGGATCACCTCAAAACCCTCATCGAACAGAGTCTCAACTTCAACAACGCAAAACTCGTTCAACAATTTGGGGACGAGCGACTGGCTATGGTCGGGGGAGGTTGGGACCGATAAAATCTATCGTACGGGAAATAGAAGATGGCGGCCGGCGGAGCTGCTAGCCATAGTAACGGATGGGACTTGTTTTTTATAGATTTGGAACAGCTAGTCTAAGATTATGAGCAATTGAAAGCGTCAAACTTTACTACAAACTATTCATTAGACGAAACTCTTCTTGAAAGGTTTGAAAATGCTGTCCAAGCTTTACGAAACGTGCTTCCTCATGTCCATCATTCACATTCAGTTGCTGCTATATTGTCAGAAATACACACAATCTCCAGCTAATGTACTGGGACTATATTTGTCATGGTTATTTTCCTTGTCGCTCGAGATGCTCTCGAGTAGCAGTTTCGTCATTTAATTTACCAGAAAGTGTTAAAACCGGGCATCCAGGAAGACCCAAGTTTGATAGTGACTTGATATACATGAGGAAACTCTACTTTTTTTTTCAGCTGAGGTCACTGGGCTTTAACTAGAATGAAATAGCTCGAATGTTATTGGTATCACGCTGGACAATTCAGTGCAGAGTGGCTGAGTTTGGACAAGAGCATTTGTCAAAATTTGACGAAATTAGTGATGATGAGGTGGACCAAAAAGTGATGATGAGGTGGACCAAAAAGAACCAGAGAATCGAACGGCCCTGGCGTGATGTCTTTCGTTGTGTGGCCCACATTTTTTGGTAGGCGTCGGTCAGACATTGTTAGACTGATGCTGTTCTAAATTGTAAACTATAGCCTTGATGTGGGGTGCAGGAATTGTACAGCATGATTATAATTTTTGCACACGAGGATGTTGCATCAGCTTCGTTTGTCTTGCAACATCTTAAACCTAAGTATAGATTTTGATTGGCCAGAAGTATTTACTTGAGTACAGTGCTGTGATTTTACTATAGCTAGTAATATAACATATACTTCTGTAGTTTAGTCTCAAACCACACGTGCTTGATTGCATTTTAACATCAGTTCGTAGAGCTAGCAACATTGGCAACTTTAGCAACTTGTTTTATATCCCTCCCATCCCACCCGGGAGTAGTTTTATCACTTTTATATACAACAGCCGGGTTTTGTTATTATATCATTGTTAATAATTTTTCCCTGTTTTAGTAGTTTGTGGAGTAGTTTTTATATTATATTTTTGTTTGAATTATTTGTTGTACTTTTTTAAGGAAGAAAGAATTAGTTACTTATTAATAAAGGCTGTCTTGCATTTCACATCTTGCGTACTTATTGTGCTATATAATTTAGACTACACATTGCAGGTAATGGGAGAGAATGGTTTATTGAATATGGATAACCCAATTCATAAATCAGCTCTGCATTATGTGTTTCTACCCCATATAAACAGAGGTATTACAAGTTTTAAAATAGCATGGAATAACCATCCTCTTAGAACTGAGCACAACTGGAGCCCACAGAGAATCTGGTCCAATGGTATGGTTGATATCACAAACCGTACTTTGACTGCAGTAGCAGAAATCGCTGAGGCGGACCCAGATGTTGATGATTTAAAGTGGTATGGATTTGATCCAGCTGCACCTACACCAATGGATCAAGAATTACCCACAGTGGAAGTTGATGATGCCACTCTTCTTTCAGATCGTATCTTAGACCAGCTATGTACTATGGTTAATCCACTACAAGAATCAAATCGTTATGGAATTGATATACACTCACATTGCCTTACTACTCTTCAAGGTCTAGTTACTAATGAGTAATGTACACAGAGAAAGGCTGAACATTTTGGGGGTCAGAGTACAGTACAGTACTAGTACAGGACCTCCTCCCTTTCTCTCAGAGATGTTGGTCAGTGGGGTGGTATCTTGGTAATCTGTGTACAACAGCCCCTCTCTCATTTGCCCCTCCTCGCCCATACTGCCTTCATTGTGCTTGGATTCAGAGAATAATGGACCATAGAAAGGAAGCTACTAATTATTGAACAGTACATGCATGTTGGTAAATTTCTCACATGTTTATTACTTACTTGTTACAGCTGTTCATGGACTACAGATCAACAGTAAACGGATTGCTTTGGGTTTCCAAAGCATTGTAGGCATGCTAACAGAATTTGAACAAATGCATAATGCTTGAATATGAAAATATTATTTTACTTAAACTCTCTGGTTCAGAGTGCGGGTATCAGAACCATAAAACTCTACTAAATCAAAATAGCACTATTTCTATTCTGTGCTTTTGTTAGCCGTAAATAGTTAAGAGTATTACCTGTGTCTAATGTCTGCACTCTAGCTTCTAATGCTTTCCTGAGTGTTCTGTTGTGTTTACAAATACGCTTTAACTAAAATCACATTGTTTGTTTTATACTAAACAGTTGTGTTCAACTCAACATGAAAATTGTACAAGAGGGTCCACAATATGCCCACAAACCCTGATTCCCACTTAGTTTTTCTTGGACTCCTGAATTCTAAAATAGCTAAGAATTTTTGAATATCTAAAGTTGGATTTAACATCCTGAATCTTGTGTCACCAGAAGCTTATATGTGTAAAGTGGAGAAGGAATTAAGTAAAATCCCACATTCTACATTCCTAAAACCTATTGTGTACCCTCCAAGAACTTACAATTTTCATAATGTCAATTTAGCAGAAACAAACTTTGTTACATTTTTCAAATGTATCTTATTCTGTTTCAACCAAATTTCAACCTTTGTCTTGTAAAATAAATGTTGCTCTGATTTTAATTTCAACTATTGAATTACAGGGGAAGGTTCCCATGGTTGCACTCCAAAATGATTGGGAGGTGCAAATTTGTGGTAAATAAATTATAATCCCCCAAACTCCCCTAGGCTTGAAGGAAAACCTGAAAAATCTCATTAACAAACGATTCAGATGAAAAAAATATCAATCAAATTTGGATCTGCAAAAAGTCAATGACAGATTAAGGGGGAAACAAAGATGACCCAAGTGAAAGATATTAAGTGTTCCTTGTGCAAAAGAGAATCCATGTGGAAAGCGGCAATAATATATTTACTACAGAACTTTTCCCTGGATTTTTGTGTAGCCTATATGTTTGAGTGGTCATTGAGTCATCGGTGACTGCAAACAGTGCGATGCAAATAAATCAGAAAATAATAATAATAAATGCCTCTTTTCTGACACAATGCCCCTGTCAAATATCTATTTCTTTACGTATTGAAGCACTCGTTTACTGCCAATTCTTCATTGTTTTCAATAAAAAACAAATTTCCTTGTAAAATAAAACTACTCCACAGAATTTACAGCAAAAATTTCTTACCCTACACCCTTAAAAAACATAGACCCTTTGCATAAATGGCACCCAAATTTAAATAACAATACTTGATACATCCTAAGCCTCCTGTTCATGTTTCCAGACAAAGGATTTTTCACATGAATATGAGGCTTAGGATGCATAAAGTATTGTTATTCAAATTCAGGTGCCATTTATGCAAAGGGTCTATGGCAGATTCCAAATCCCCCAATGCATCACACCTCCTGTGACCTCAGCTCAATTAGAGTTTTCTCATGTATATCAAACTTGGGTCTCCCTGGATGCCCGGTTTTAACACTTTCTGGTAAATTAAATGACAAAACTGCTACTTGAGAGCATCTCGAGCGACAAGGGAAATCACCATGACGAATATAGTCCCAGTACATTAGCTGGAGATTGTGTGTATTTCTGACAATATAGCAGCAACTGAATGTGAATGATGGACATGAGGAAGCACGTTTCGTAAAGCTTGGACAGCATTTTCAAACCTTTCAAGAAGAGTTTCGTCTAATGAATAGTTTGTAGTAAAGTTTGACGCTTTCAATTGCTCATAATCTTAGACTAGCTGTTCCAAATCTATAAAAAACAAGTCCCATCCGTTACTATGGCTAGCAGCCATCTTCTATTTCCCGTACGATAGATTTTATCGGTCCCAACCTCCCCCGACCATAGCCAGTCGCTCGTCCCCAAATTGTTGAACGAGTTTTACGTTGTCGAAGTTGAGACTCTGTTCGATGTTGGTTTTGAGGTGATTCGTTGTTGAAGACGAGAGGAATTGTTGTTGGTGTTGACTTACTTTCGTTGTTGGTTATTGTATTTGCCGTTGAAGTTGGACGGATTTTATTGTTGATCTAGAAAGAAAATGTTGAACTGCAGGTTGGTTGTTGATGTTGGAAGCGATTTTGATTCCTTGAATTTTGCACCATTCCGCCTTCCATAATGCGAAAGTAAAGTGCCTTGTTGCCCAAGAACACAATACAATTGACCCTGTTGGGCCTGAAACCTGGACTACTTGATGCAGTGTCCAGTTGGCCAACTGTTGGGCTACCATACCTTTTCACTGTTTATAAGGGAAGCAGATATTTAGTTCAGAGTGGATGGCGTTTACTGCAAGGCAAACTCAGATTTATCTCACTTCTCTATGTTTAACTGTTTTCACAGGAAGGAATCATCCAAAATATCCAAAAGAAGATTATTTTGATCAGACAACTCAACCAACTACTCCTGAGTTGAAGAGAACAACGACACCTCTCTCTGCCTCCAAGGAACAAGATGAATTGAGGAGAGATCTTAAATTTAGCCAGCAAAGGTAAGTATTAATAGTAAATTAACACCGTTTAGTAAACCTGGTTGTGATTTTACTGTTCCTTCATACAGACTTTGAACTTCACACACAACTAATGACTTGCTTGTTTTACTGCGATCAGGCTGACCACAACAATACAGAAACTGACAATGAAAATGGATTGAATCCACCAATCATAGTGTACGAACGTAACCTTTTAACCCCATTGAACCAAACATTTTTGTTTTCTTAGAGGTCTGCTGCAGTGATTGGTTGAATCTTGAACTTCGGAGTCCACATGTTTGAAAGATGCAGTAAAATGACTGTAATGTCAATTTATCATCTGCTAGAGCATTGTGGTGATTACCGTGCCCAGAAAGCACACAATTCAAAAGACGTGATATCTAAATTGGGTCCCAAGTACCTCTTAAAATCTGTTTTGTTTGTTTATTTGCATTTGTTTTTAATAAAATGGTGTAATAATGTTAAGGACTAACTTGACCAATTCCACCAGAAAATTGGTAAGTTTATGTTAATTTAGCTTCCAAAATCAATTAGAATAATTCTGTCAAGGAACATCGGTTACATAAATAAAACAGTTTTTATGCCTGGTCAGTTTCCAGGCTTTGGAGAAGCTGGCTGAGAAATCATTGCTTAATGTTTTTTAACCACAACTGGTTTTGATTCCACTGCTGATTGATTGAGAAAGTGGGGGAATATTTTTTTAGCCAGGCGGACTGTATAGGTGAATCATTGTGTGAGGCCAAAATGCATATTTTCACTTTGTGTGATATTGGGCGGTTGTTGAAGTAGAGCTCCATATTATAATACAGTACTGGTTAACAATTATTCACCTAAGTGGAGGTGAATAGTTCGCGGCTCGGTAAATATCCATCACTTTCACCGATACTGAGGTGAACAATAATTGTTTTAGTATATACCACACAAGCTGAATAACCAGCAGACCAAAAAATTATTTTATTTCTGACAATATACCGACAAATGGCATGAAATTTTAAATCTTGCACGCCACGCGGTAAGTGATTTCTTATTGTAGAAAGTTTCGGCTCGCTTTCTTGCAGACAAATAAAACTTTTGAAGACACTTGTTTAGTTCCTACAGTGTCATTTCTTCAATTTTTCTGTAAAACTTGTCTTGTTGTTGAAACCATGCTGAAAAATATTAGATGTTTCACTCTTTTCATTGTAATTTTAGTGCTCGGCAGTTTTGTAAACAAGGGATTGTATTTTAATTTTTCGCCTTTGAATATGAGGTTGAAAAGATTAATAAATAACTTACCATTTAATGCCGTCAAACCAAACTTTGTTGCTTCTTACATATTTTTTTAACAGCCGCCTCGTTTATCGAAATAATTTCCTCTTAAGTAACCGTGGCAAAACGGGAAACCATCTTGTTTCTCTTCGGCTGCTCGGAGGTGCATAGTACTAATGGCTAATCACCTCCGAGCTAGCCAATCAGCGCGCACGAAAAGTACCATTCACTTGTGTGGTATATACTAGTAATAATTATTGTTTGTGTGTGTGTGTGTGTTTTTCAGGGGTATTCAGCTTGGTAGACCAGAACTTGTTAAAACATGGGAGAAATTTGAACACAAGAAGTCTGTCAAAGCAGAGAAAGTGAAAAAAACTGATAGTGAATTAGAATCCAGATTTCGCAGCATCTCTCAGAAACATGAGGTGAGGTTTTATGCATATGATAATAATATTTCAAAACTTAACTAGGAGTCATTGGTTATGTTCTGTTGGCTAAGTGCGGAGTGGGTGGGTGGGTGGGGGTACTCCCTATGTAAGCTGTAGAGTAAGGTGCTGCCCCACCAATGGGTATAGCCCTGGGCTTCTGTCAGCATCTCTAAACTCTTGACCATGCCTGCCCATTATTATCTGATCATTCTCCTAGCTCACAGCCCGATAGTGTCATATGACACAAGATTCAATAATAAAGAGCTCAGCATGTTGTCGATTTGTGAAATTTGCACAACCAAATGATCTTAGAAAGATCTGCTAATTGCAGACACAAGCTCTGAGAGACTTTATTTACCGTGTCTCAAACTTTAGGAACTTTTATAGTTTAGGAGTGTGCCCAATATGTACAAGAAACAGCAAAATCTTTGCAAAATGTTTTTCTTTTTATAATAATAATAAATGATAATAATGACTTTATTAACATGTCAAGCAACAATCTAGCAGAGGGGATACCCACTGCTAATAGGGGACACCTAACTCTCTAAAATACAAGCTAACATACCAACTACTAAAACTCTATTCATAATTATCAAAATTCTAAAATCTTGTAATTGGGCGATTCCAGAAAATATCCATACCATACCACGGACGGCTTTTAGGATTTCCTAAGGGGAGGGGGGGTTCACGATTATGGAATTCTGAGGGCATGGGGGGGGGGGGTATTTACGATTGGATATCCGAAGGCACTGGTGAATTCCACAGGTGGGATTTCTGGGGTAGAAAGTGTAGAGTGAGTTCCTTGAAAACGCTATTGTAGTGGACTTTTGTAGTTCGTAAATAAAATTATCCACGAACGTATGACCGCGGAAGCAGAAGACAAGCATCGATAGATTGTCCGATAGATCATGATACATTTCATGTACACTACATGAAGCATTTGGGTTGAGAACAGTTTTCGTGCACACTACATGACGTATAAAAGGACGCAACAAGACTCGACGGTATATTTGCGGGCTGAAAGATTTTAACCGTCTGAATTTGAGCTATTCTGCTTTGTAAACGTCAAAACAGCTCAAGAAAACAAAGAGGAGTAGAACTGCCGTAAATGGTGTTTATTATTATAGCCAAATTCGGACTTGAAAAGAAGTTTTCACAGCCTGGCCACTAGCAGTAGGTTTTTCTTGTCGCTGAAGAGTAAAGCTTTTCGCCTAGCGCCGCTAGATCACAGCCCTGAGGAGGCATAAATTCATGTTCATTTGTTCATATAGGCGTTGCTAAGTCGAAAATGTACTTCCCAGAAAAACTGGAAATTCTGAAGGGGAGGGGGGGGGGGGTTCACGATTATGGAATTCTGAGGGCATGGGGGGGTAACGCATTTTGGAATTTCCGAAGGCAAGGGGGGGTTAAAACATGGAAGCCGTCCGTTGTTGGGTATGGATATTTTCTGGAATTGCCCATTAAAACAAACCGTAATTACGAATTGCAAATTGTCAGTTATGTGCACTTCTCAATCTAATCTGTGACCTCCATCTCTGTTGGTGTGATTTATAGCATATCCCAGAAGAGGCCTTCTAGATTGTATATCACATGTGGTGTTTGAGTTCATAGTTACCAATTTAGAAACAAACAAACATTTCCCTCGGGGCTTAAGGTGTTAACCCTTCCAATGGTAATTCACCCAACTGACTGCTATACATTTTCTTGGATATTAGTTTTGACAATTTGGTGTTAAATCTAAACAGTACCGTGTAGTTGATGATTTGCTTTGTTCTCCTCACCTGTCTGCATTACAAGACAGCTGTAATGAGAAATAAGATTTTGATCACTACTGGGAGGCGAAGGGTTAATCTGATTTCCTTGTACTTTCATTGAAGGATATTGAGAAAGAGAAGGAGTTAGAAGACAGCAAGCCAGAGTTCATGAAAGTCAGCCTGAAGAAAGCTTCAAGAGAAGTTGAAGCTACAAGCTGACCAATAAGGTCAGATGACACTCGGCAGAGAATGTTGTGTTGAAATGTAAGAGTAACCCTGAATGTGTACTAAAAAAAAGGTTGTATAATGATTTCACATTTCTTTAATGGACCTGAATTATAATTGAGTGTCCTTTCACATTGTGATAGACATATGTGATGAGCAAAAAAGGGAGGTTACTTGGCAGTACTGCCTTTCTTTTATCCTTTTTCTTGTTGTTGGTTTTTTTTTTTTTTTTTTTTTTTTTTTTTTTTTTTTTTTTTTTCTCACAAAAACCACTAGTCTAGTTAGAACTCTTTGAACTTTTAAAGGTAGAGGGCATAGCAAGGATCATGTCATTTTTATAATGCAATGCAGCTCTCTTGTTTCACAGTGCAGGGGGATTATTAACTCTGACAGGAATAATATACACATAAGCGGTCACAACATGTCGACAGTGAAAGAATTTGTCATTTCATTACTATGCAACCCAGTGTTTCACATGCACACAAACTTCTGACAGAGTAGCAAATTGTGGACAGTGAGAGAGGGATAGCATTATTGACACTAGAATTACTTTTGGTATGTTATTGTGTTGCAAAAGAAAAGCCATCAGCTTCGAGGTGAATGCCCCAGTAGTAAGTATACTACAAGTGGTTTGATTTCACATCTGATTGGTGGCAATTCAGATAACATGCCAAATCCAATTCAAAATTTTCATGATTTTCAGACTAGTACAAAGAAAACCATAGTAAAAACCTTTCTTTCTTTCTCTCACTGGCCAGGGCTGAGTTGCTCGAAGCATGGTTAGCGCTAACCATTGGTTAAGAGGTATTAAAACCTATAGGTTGTCATGGCATTTAACCCGGGTTAGCGCTAACCATGCTTCGAGCAACTGGGCCCAGTTCTTTAGCAGCCCAAGTTTCAGTTTTGCATTGTAAATTATTTTGTGAAGGATTAGCATTAAGTAAGGTGAATACTAACAGAAAAATAATTGCCTTCTGCTACTGTTTGAGACATGCCCTCTGCTTGAACTTTCTGATAGGCTGAATATTGCTATTTTATTTTTTCACAACCATATTGTAGTCACTGAATTTTTTTAAGCGTATTTAGTTTACACGGGTATTTTTTGTATACTTACAGTTTACCGATTTAATAAGTTTAATAATTATTTTTGTATCTACCTTTTTGTACAGAAAAAAATAGTAGTTACTTATCCAAGGAGTATGTATTTAGTTTCCCATGTCATTGTTCGTAGTTCGTTGCCGTTGTACGTTTTGAGCGAAGTATATTTTTTCCTGGTCACTTACTCTTTGTGTTTAAAACTGAACTAAACGTTCTTGTGCCGATTGAGACGGTATAACTATACCCTTTTACTTGCGAATAGTTCGTGTAAATCAAACGGTAACTTGTTCACGATTGTCGCTCGCGAGACGAAAAACACCGCAAGACCTTGAGTCGTGTTTCAAACGTCTTTAAAACGCAACCCTAAGAGACCGGTTGGATTTTTTTTTTTTTTTTTTTTTAATCACCTATCACTGATCATTCAGTAAGTTTTAATTCCCTTGGTTTGTAACTGCTATTCACAAGAGATAATAAGAATGGTTCTGATTTCCATCTGCGGCATTTATTGAATTTAAATACACAATACGACATTTAGCGAACCACCCAAAGCTATGAAATAGATGTTATGTGCACGATGAAATTCCCAGGAAACTTTTTTTTCCGCGAATTTCATCGCGTACATAATACGTATTTCCCCGAAAAAGAGACCCAGGCGCTGGAATTGTTCATATTTTTTCATTCTTGCTTTTGCAACGTCTGTAAACTGGTTTGAATTTTGGTCAAAACATGAGGAGTAAATTCAAACTTCTCTTACTTCGTCCACTATTCATAACGGTTTCTTTTTTTTTATCGGGTTCGGGGCAGACTTCATTGCACCGAAGGGCCGTACATTCGAGGCCGGATGTATCGTCGAGACGCATATTACTTGGGGAAATACGGTATTTATCTATCTACCATTAATTTGCCTCCATCAAAACTGATGATTCTTGGAAATCGGTCAGTGTTAATAAAAGAAAATTTTAAATGTATAAATAGACAAGTATAAATTAAGGTGGTTTAAAAACGCCGTGATGGAAGGGGCATTTACCGCCTCGTTAGATAAGAAATTCCATTCTCTTATTGTTCTGGGAAAATATGAAAAATTATAGTAGTAGTTATAGAGGTTTCAAATACTTCACAGTGTCAATCCCAGTTTGCCCATTGTGAATTTTGTCGAAGATGGACAATCTATTTCTTTTTCTTCTTTCTTCGAGGGAATCCCACTGCACTTCGTGAAGTATTTCAGTAACACTGGTGTCTCTGTACCATTCCTAGTTTCTTCACATTTTCTATTTAGGGTATACAATCTCAATCTGTGTATGAGACGACAACTGGACGACGTATTTGGTTTTGACTAAAGACAGACCGGTATCGTATTAAACCAAGTTACTTTACAGTGAGTTCTTTTAATACTTTTAAGTATTAAATTTTAAAAAGAACAATTTATCTCGTATAGCTGTATCGATAATGTAGAAGTTCATATTATTAAGGGCGTGTTTTAGCCAGACGTAAAGGTGAAAATCTTTGCCGGTTTCACTAATTAGATCTTTTGTGGGACTTGTGTAATCACAGCCTTTACTGCATCTTAATTAATCCTTTACGGTTGTATTAATCCGTTCAAGCTTAGTCTTGGTTGAAGTTGACATGTTGATATGCAGCATATTGAAATGCTTGTCACGTTCCTTAGTTTCCTTCGGGGGTTTTGTGCCTAAGCTGTAAATATAAGAGTAACATAGAGACTATATTATTGTTGACAAAAACTGAAAACAAAATGTTATATTCTTTTCTGTAATAAATCTGAAAGGAATGTTTGATGCAATTTTTGTTTCACTTGTATTTCTTCTCTGTTTGATCGCTATCTTGTTCAGTGTTTTTTAAGGACGGTGCCTACTTTTGTTTCTGCGCATCTCAAGATACTCGAGTTTCCTATGGTTAGTGCCTACTAATACAGGGATATTTTTGCGCGGTTTAAAACTATGCAGAGAAAGCAGAACTTAGCAAATGCTTTTGGTATCTAAAAAGAAGATTGAGGGTAACCATGCATTTTTCAGAGATAATAAAGCTTCAATTTGGGAAAAATGCCATACCTTGCCTTGTATTTTACCACTTTTTTATATTATTGTTGCTTAATTATCTCTAAAAATTGTGTGATTACCCCCAATTTTCTTTATGGATTTCAATAGCTCTTGCTAAGATCTGCTTTTCCCGCCTAGTCATAAACCGCGCAAAAATACCTCCGTATATAGGCACCGTCCTCAAGCAGGTGTTAAGAGACTCCCAGTCCCTTTCTTCTTAGTCGGGAGTTTAAATAGACCAAACGAACTGCTTATTGGACGCGGGGATCCCACCTCGCGATACCTTCTATAAGGACGGTGCCTACTATTGTTACTGCGCATCGCGAGATACTCTGGTTTCCTATGGGTGGTGCCTACTAATACAGGAATATCTTTGCACGGTTTAAAACTATACGGAGAAAGCAGAACTTACCGAATGCTTTTGGTATCTCAAAAAAAAAAAAATTGGGGGTAACCATGCATTTTTTCAAAGATAAATTAAGCTTCAATTTAGGAAAAAATCCCATACATTGCTTTATATTTTGGCGTTTTTAAGAGATATTTGTTGAATTATCTCTGAAAAATGCGTGGTTACCCCCAATTTTTTGTTTGGATTCCAATAGCCCTTGCTAAGATCTGCTTTTCCCGCATAGTCATAAACCGCACAAAAATACTTCGGTATTAGTAGGCACCGTCCTTAATAAGAGAGTTTGAAATTTGCGAAAAATGTTCGAACTTGGCAGGTAAACTAAATCTTAAATAGAAGAGAAACTGTCGCAGTTGTTTGCGCAACTATTCTCGCGAAATAAAAGTTGCTAAATTTTTCTCAAACTTTCTGTGATTCTTTACTACAAAATATCATTTCAAAAAATGCAATAAAAAAGATAGGTCACCATACCCCATAACTGCTTGCAATATTCACTTTCAAATATGAGTCTCGCCATGTTTGGTGTTGACAGAAAGTACATACATGTAGTCAAAGTAGAACTTGAAAGAAAACCTTGTACATAGAATGTATGAAGGATAAGCAGCAATTAGAGAGAAATTTCTTGGCAAAGAAGCACAGCATGAAGTAGTGTTTGCCCACAATTTTTCTTGCGTGCGTGTTTTCAGTATCACTATTTCATGCCCGCGAGTGGTGGGCAAGCGCGCAATTCTGGCGATGACTCATTCTTCTGTCGTCAATTTTTTTCTAAAAATTTTTTTGACATAAAGACAATAATAACAAAGTTAAAATAAAAAGGTAAAAAGATAGCTCACCGTGCTCGTTTAGGAGAAAATGACTATTTATTACTTGGCTGGGCTTACCATCAAAGGAAACGCATGTTTTCAACTGAAAGGGTCATATTGTGAATTCGTAAAATATCCTTGGAGGATGAATAAATGAATATGAATATATCAAACATATATTTGAACTGCGGGTGACAGATTCATTAAAAGAAAGACCCTCCCAGTTGTTAACATAACTTAAGCAGTTGCGAAAAGAAGCCCGAAAAAAAAAATCTTGCTTGAAGGGGATACGAACCCATGACCCCTGCGATGCCGGTGCAGTGCTCTACCAACTGAGCTATCAAGCCAACTGGGAGCTGGTCATATTGTGAGTTCGTAATATACCCGAGGAAGATGAATAAATAAATATGAATATATAAAAGATATATTTGAACTGCGGGTGACTGATTGAATAAAAGAAATATCCTTGCAATTAACTGAGAGGGTCTTTCTTCTATTTAAACTGTCACCCGCAGTTCAAATATATCTTTCATATTTTCATATTCAAACTGAATTTTGGCGATATTCCAATTTGCGCACAAAAAGCCGAGGAAAATATAAAAACATGACACGTGCATTTAGCAGCCTATGTTTATTGTCATGATAAACCCGGTTCTGTACTATTGGGCGGATTTAATCATTTATCTTTATATTTTCCTTTGCATATCGTTCAGTGTTTTCTGCAGGAATAGTTTACCAAGCGAAACATAATGGAGTTTGAACAATGCGGGTTGTTCGTTCTGTGAATTAATTTTGTCAGCCTTCAACGATGCCCCAAAATAGCGTTAGCCGTGAAGTTAGGGCCGTAGCTTACAGCTGAAAGTTTAGTTTAGAAATTTGTTAAGAAGTGCTCCCTTGATTGGTCAAATGACACAGCAACCTTTTTTATTTATTTATATTTTTTTTACGTTTTTTTCACATTCTTTCGCAGAGCTTATACTCCATTCTCAATCTCTCTAATTTTATATTTAAACATTTCTTACAATGTAAATATTATTAATTGCGACATCGTAAGCAAAAACGGAGAAGAAAAGTGATTCGCAGAAATTAACTTTTCAAAATAAGTGGTTAACGCTTGCGTGCTAAGACTTGATGAGATGAATTTCGAGGATATTTTCCTGAGGGAACGTTCGTAAGGCCTGTATTCTATGAAACAAAACTGAAAAAAAGTAGACTGGTTTCTGAAACATACGAAAGAGCGAGAGAGAAATGAAAAACCTTTGTTGTAGTGTAAGTGGTCATGAATAAGCTCTCCTAAAGATAAGATGATTCCTAAGTATTGTTTAACAATAAGGCTTTTGTATTGGATCAATTGAAGCTAAAGAGGGCTTTATGGATTTGGCCTGTGGTTCGATTTGCCTACCCTTGAAAGCGACACTTCATCCTATGGTTTGAATAATATCCCTAATTATAATCCATCAAATATTTTCGCTCGCGCGCGATTGGTCTAAACGCCTCACGTGACCGAATATACCCCAGCTAAAACTGGGGAATATCCGAGGATATTCCCCAAGTGATATTCCCCAATTTCAAAAACTTCAAGGAGCGTCAAGTTTGCAATTAAAATGAATGTCAAGATGGGGGAACGGTTTGCTTTTGTGACAGAAGAAGAGATAAACCTGCTGGTCGATAAACCAGTACCAGAAAACAACATACGCTCTAAACGTTTTTGACGGTAAGCTGTTCGTAAACGAAATGTTGAAATACTCAAGCTCGTATTTGCGACATTTTCTCTTGGTTTGAACTCTGTTTAACAGTCCATGAATTAAAAATGTGATAAAACTGAAAAATATGAAAGGCGAAAAGTTTTAGCCCATCTCATTTAAGAGTATTTATGGTTTTCTTTCAGTCTGGCGAAATGAGAAAGCCATCAACAAGCTATTAAACGAGTTTTATTAATAAGCTCGAAGCTCGCTCACACGACGGCAAATATTACAGTTGTAATTCAATGAGAGTAATTCGTGCTGGCCTGGATATAAGGAATTTAAATAACGAAAACATAAATTTCAGTACTATTACTGACAGAGTTCAAACAGGTAAAATGATGCTATCAATGCTCACCTGGTCGAGATCGCACGCGAACATAAAATCTCGTCCACGAAACAAAAACCAGCCATGATACCCCGAGATGTCGAAATTCTCTACGAAGAGAAGCAGCTTGTCCTACTCTCGAGCAACAAGTTTAATCCTCAGTGATTGTGAACGACTTCGTTGCTGGCTCCATTCAATGTCAAGTTAGCAAAGAAAGCGCTTTGATGGAATCCAGCAAAAACAACCGGTGGCGTCGTATTCGACTGCAGGTTCAGCTTCGATTTCTTCACAGGTCGTTTTCGGCTAGCAAATTCCACAATTGTATTTTCGATATAAAGTGCTGCTCCAATTGAACACGAGATAAAGGAAGAGAACGACAAAGCGCCGGCTGTTTCGTTGACGGCAGTTTACACTTTTTACGGAATGCGATACTTTACAGTTTTTCGCTTTCAGTGATCTTTAGCTTGTTTTTGAGAGATAGTTAGATTCCCTGTAACGTTATCCGCCACTTGTATCTTGCTTTTGTCTTTCACGGAATTAAACAAGTTTACTTTCCTTTCAAATGTTCTACCTTTTCCCCAAACAAACGCTTTCGACCTGAAGCGAAATCTGACGTGGAGATTTTGGAAGCCAACTGACAAACTTTGACGTGATTGACATATGACAGAATGGCAGATCCTGCCGATTCCCGCGAGATTCCCGCATGTTGCGAAAAATATTTGAAGGATAATAAACACAATAGCCTCCATTTGACTTTAAAAATATGCTCAGATATTTGTCCTTGGACATAATCTGTTCCTTGAAGCTCACAGTTTTCCTCGAGCTTCGCTCTCGGAAAACTGTTCGCTTCGCGGAACAGATAATGTCCGCGGACAAATATCTGAGCATATTTTCGCGCCAAATGGAGGCTATTGTTTATATAACCACAAATATCGAAAGAATATAACTTGTCTTGAACCAGAAAACATTCCTCTGGCGAATTATCACGAAGCTATGACAGCAAGCGACTTGGCTTTGTTTTTGAATCTTGATTTTAAGACTTGTTAATGCATGGTAGAAATGTCAATTCACCTGCAAGTCCCATCCGCTGACAAAACGCCAAATTTATACTGTCACGTTGCTGCCACAACTGTGTCCTATAATTGTAACGTGTTAAACCGAAGTTATTGCACAAAGAATTTGATTGGCCGATGCGAAGTGAAGCGATGACGCGCCATTTATTATAAGCGAAGGAGTTGCTGGTACGAGATGCTAATATAAACTTTAAAATTACACATAACGCTCATGAGCAACTGTTAAACACAGCTGTTGTTTAGCAGTAGGATTTTTAACCTATCTGGGGAGTATTCCTGCCTGGGAATTGGCAAGCGTACAAAAGTCCACTGAGTGATTCAGTCTTTCATCGAACAAGGCTCGGTAAGCTTATCCTTAAACAATTCAGTCAAACGACAATAGCTGTCCTTTTCGTTTTAGATTTTCTTTCGTATGAGCAAATTATCAGTTCGATCTTATTCATTACGTTTACAGTGGTTCGTGAACCGCAGTTTTTCGACCTGACTTCTAGCACGGAAATGGTCTGGCTGATATCGTATGTCCCTATACGTCAAGGCCCGCGTTATGTCTCAGACACACTGGTTCACAGTTGCTTTGTAGTGTTGCAACCAACATTACCCTTAAGGATTCTCATACGTCGCCGTGATTGATTGGCAGACAACCCAAATTGAGACCGCTCGAGAATCAAATGAGTAGTAAGGTTGACTATTTAACAACAAAACGTATAATTCATCAGAAAAGCACAGGCGAATGAAAGAGAAAAGAAACAAAAAAGATTATTAACAATGGAGTAATTCTAAATGAACGTAATCCAAAGTAAAGTAGGTTTTTACTTTTGAAGTTATCTATCACATCGAGGACAGCATAAAGTAGACCGAACCGTGTCCTTGAAATGTCCTGGTGAATGGCGCAAGCCGACAGGAGCTGATTTCCGAAAGAGTCCAGTTTTTATGTACTGCAAAGTAACCCAACACGACTTCCGTGTTAATTCAATCTCAATTATTTTGTAGAGAACTTTATTTAGTATGCGTTTGGTCCGTAATACTTATAGAAAATGGGGTTGAGCGCGAGCGTTTTGAATCGGGAATCAACAAGTGTAACTTTTTTCTTATTCTTCACCAGCATCGTTCAACGAAAATTCGCTGATAAAAGGATGGTACTTCAGGATGACCCAACACACAAACTCCTGGCGAGTTACGTCACATAGAAGGCGTTAGGGACCGTTCGACACCCACAGCTAGAGGTAGCGTTCGATTTACCGTATTCTTGAGTGGAAATAAACGAAGTATTTCTAGATTTCTCCGTTTACTGAGGTCAATTTGGAAAAGCGTCTCAAAAAAACTTTTGCTCACTTTTGCACGATTTTCAGGACCATTTCGCATTCTAGTAACTCCCAAAATTTTTACAATGGAGTCACTTTGTATACGGCTTAAATGGGAAGTATCACTCGAAATTCAAAACGGCTTCATTGTTTTGTAGAGACCATTTCGTATAATTGGAGGAAGGTTAGTTACAACCCCAATATGCGCTTCACAAAAAGCTGACAAATTACGCATTTCTTATCTATGAAAAATATTTTGTCGAACCTTCCCCGACATTATCGAGGATAATTTAACTCTCATTATCAATATTGTTACCATTATCATTATCATTAGACTATAAGGCTTGATTCCTACTTTCAATATAACGATCATAATCAAAAGAGCCGTTGATGTCGCTTACGTTCATAAGGACACTGATGATCATAATCACAAGAAAATGATCGATCATTTTATTATGATTATAATTATGCCTGTGGTTGTCTGTGTTGCTGTAGATCATAAGAACCTTCTGGTCGTGATTTTGAGTTAAAACCATGTTACAATTGGTTCATAATCATAGTCAATTGTAATCTCTACATTTGGAATTTCTATTGTTATGGTGTTGTCCAGGCTTCCGTTTGTATTGCAGACCATGCTAAATTTTACAGCTGTCTATGTTAGTAAAAGCATTATGACAGAATAAGGACGGTATAATAACCAAACATCAGTGGGCAAGTCCACGAATATTTGCTTGTCTCTAGTCGCTTTTTCCGAACCCAAATTTCTCATTCAGTTTTTTGTCGAAAGTTTAGCAAAGAGCATAGTTATAATAGAGCGGTTTTCAATCGAGTGTCGTAAAACCATAACCAAAGTAATTACTCTGGCCAATCACAACAGACACAAACAGCGCTGTGAATTTATCAGAATTCAAAGCCAATACATGAAACCAGCGTCAAGCGCGGGAAAATGCGTGCGTGCGAGTGATGATTGGTTTTGGTTTTACATCTCATTGGATGAAAAAGTGGCGCGGGTTTTGTCAACCAATCACAGAGCGTAGTAATGCAAAACCAAAGCAAACGAGCAACTACTTTCAAAACTCAATGAAAACCACTCTAAAGGGCAATAGATATAAAGGCAGACAAACTTCTGAGTTATATACGTCTTGTTATCATTTTTCACCTTTACCGTGCACAAATGTGTTGGAGCAACTGATCAATAGAAACGTTCCTATTAAGATCTTCAGCTTTAGTTTGAACGTTAAAACAAAGAATTGTGTACGGTCGCGGCCCTTCCAACATAAATTGCAGCACCATTGTTAGATTGCAAGGTTTCATAACCAGAACCTCAATTAACTATGGATAGGAAAGAATGAATATGTTAACGTCTGTAAATCCATGGCACGCTATACTGCTCCCAAAGGAGAACTAATGTGTAAGTATGATTTTGTATTCGCAAATGGGATCCTTTACAACTGAGTAACAGCTTGTGCGAAACTCGTGCGCAGCCATTTATTTGTTTATTTTCTTCTGCATTAGCATGTTGTTGCAAAAAGTGTTTAAATTTTTCTGACCTGTTGACCAATATCTTACTCGCAGCAGTTTTTCTGGACTGGAAGGGTGGAAGTTTTGAAATTACAATCTCGCATAGAAGATAAACTTTGATCTCTTTCATACTACATCATCATTTCAATCTATGATCAAATTTAATTTGCTCATAGGTTTCCAAACAACAACTATTACCATAGCAACGGTCACGGATAGCCTCTCATTTCAAAGATAGTCGATTATCTCGAAATTTAGTTTGACACTTTATGACGAAACTTTAGGGATTTAAACTACTCAATCTAGACAACTTGTAGACGAAATTAGAAAAACAAAAAATCTGTAAGAACGTTTTCAAGTAAATAATGAATCAATTTTTACGAGGTGAGTGTTGTTTATTCCCGCATTTTTCACCAATATCTCTGGCAAAATAAAAATTGACACTTTGTCTTGTCTGTTAAAAGGTCTTTCCTCATAGAAAAACATTCTAAATGTATATTGAGCTTCATGGGTGTCTACGAATTTAAGATATTTATGTTTGAAAACAGTTAAAATAAAGGGCAAATGAATGAGAAAGTTCATACTTTGCATAAATCGAGATATCTTTAAAATGCCTCCACAGATTTTTCTGTTAAATTGCAAGCGGTTAGAGTAAGAATTCTTTTCGACATAGGGCCCGAGAACCGAAACCGGTGTTAGATAAGAAGATTGAATCTTGGGCAAGTTTCAGTCGTTATTCGCTTTCTCCGAACACAAGAGTTTTATTTTGTTTTCTGGATCTATTTCACATTTATCATAACGTGAAGTCCGTTGCTGTGTGCATGCGTGAGGTACTGGCCATACCGCTAAGCTGAGTACGGTAAAAAAACTAATGTTGCTTCTTTAAATTGCAAACGATTTCAGTAAAATCCGTTTTCATTTCGTTGGTTTAGAATTCATGTAACTGAAAGCAAACATCTATAAAAGTTCACATAAAAATAAGTGATTTTAATTCCTTTTTTTAAGCCAAACAGCTATTAATTCGTGAAAGCTTACTAACGCTGGTAATTAGTAATAGCTGCCGTAGAGTCTGATCCCTATCCCCGCTTCATTTCAACGAGATCTTTGTCGCCTACTTAATCCCGTAAAATAAACATTGCATTTTAAAGGTGCAAAAATTACCGTACGCATCATACCTCCGTTTCATTGTGATTTTAATGCTTTTTGTCTGCCTAAAATCCTTCAATGTTAGGAACAATGTTAAAAGCTTTTAGGAAATATGTCATGAAACAAGAAGAATCGTATAAGTAGCTATATGCAACCACTTAGCTTGGCTGTTTTTGGTGTCCATTGAAACAATCAATTAGAAGAATTGAATACATGCGAAATTGATGTCTGCGGTACATTAGTGGAACATCAATGGACTGCCACGGTTATTGCTGCAAAGTAGAAAATTCAGACTTAAAAGCATTAAAAGTCTTATTAATAATGCGTCGGCGAGCCGCCCAGTCGATTAAGGTGTAGCTAGCAATTTTCCGCCGAAGGATTTAGTGGAAAAGCGAGCCAAGATACTTGTTTTGTCATAGAAGAGCGCAGGTGTTGGTTTTCAGATTTGCGCAATCGGTCGCCACAGCCATAACTCTTACACGATTCTAGGGGAAAAACAAAGATCAAACTGATTGCCGTTGATATTTTTCAACAGGGCGAGGTAAGGAATTAGTTTGAGCTTTGCAAGCAAAGTTCGAGTTGCAGCCAACAAAACGTCTTAACTGATAGGTATTAGGGGATTCGATATTTATTGCGGACAATTTGAACTCCAGTTGTGAAGAAACACTTGTGGTCGTTAGCTGCAGTCTAATAACTTTTTATTGATCGGATAAGGCAAAATGATTACGGCCACTGACAAAATAAATATGGCCGAGATCAAACCGTTTACAATGAGAGAGTTGTTATCAAAGAATCCAGGCAGTGCGAAGATGAGTGTTTATATAAACAAAAAAAAATAATGATTTCTGTGACAAAACGATCATTTATATACACTTTAACCTAATAAAACTAAGGGTTCAGAAGGGATACTATGTCGTTTACAAGAAAAGCTTGTTTCATTTTTCTTGTTAGTCCTAAATGTTGAAGTTTGTCAGAAGTACACAAGGTGTACTCCTCCTTAATTACACATTGTAAACGCCCTGAGGGCATAGAAGGGACAACACGACCGGTAATCAAACACTGATTAAGAGTTCACGTAAATCTCCCTAAGGCCCTGTAACGGAAAATATTTAAAATTTTAAAGCAAAGCCTGATCATAATATTTTGGTTTTTCTGTTCAGTGTTACATAAAGAGGTTTAAAATTCAGTGTGGAACGTTAATTGGGCCTTGTTTTATTTTATTTTTCTTTTTTGTAACTTGTACAGCAAACGACCGTCTTACACAATACGTTTTCCAAATTCTTTATTATTTAGGTAACAGGGATGGCGTAGTAAGTGGTGAGAGCACTTGCCTCCCACCAATGTAGCGTGGGTTCGATTCTTGGACTCACGAAATATGTGGGTTGAGTTTGTTGTTGTCTCTTGTTCTTGCTCTTGTTCATTTTGTATGTGATCTGGTTTCCCCTCTCCTCAAAAATCTACCTTTTCAAATCCCAATTCGATATGGCAAGTGTCCCCAATTAGTCAGTGCTCTGTGCTAAGTAAAACGACATTTTCAAATATAGTGATTTATTTATTTATCGATTTATTTATTTATTTATTTATTTATTTATTTATTTATGTATTTATTTATTTTAACTCCAAATTCATTCTCATCTCCGGAATGTAAGTTAACGTGTGTAAATTCTTTTCTTTGGCGAAAAAAGGTTTTAAAATCGAAGTTTTCGCTTCTATCGCAGAAGCTTCATCAGTGAAAACGGCTTTTCGTCTCACCTTTTTATCGGATCACGTGATAAAAGGTGAAGCAGCCAGGGCACTGGGGAAGAAGCTGTGAAAGCACACCAAGCAACCGCTATCGGCGGTTCGAAAACACCTGCACAGAACGGGACACCCAGTTCACTAGGAACAGACAGAGAGCCTAGGGATTTCAAGCGCGAAAAAAAAAAAAGAAGAAGAAGGAAAAACCAAAAATAAGCGATCTTTTTCGATTAGGAGGAACACCCTGAACTGAACTGAGTTGAAGTCAAGATAAAGGTGTCCGTCCGTTTGACAGAGGTAGTTTATAAGTAATTGTGGGGGGAAATATGGAGCGACTTATGAAACTATCCGATTAATAGAGGGTGTCCACTTAATACAAGTTGGACTGTATTTATTTATTGTTTAGCCTATAGTCAAGATTACAGACCAATTTCCTCCTGCCTACCCAGGAATTACCCTTAGTCTTAAGCCCCAGAAATTAGGTCTTCCACAACCCCAAGTTTTCTTACAACACAACTGAACCAAAGTCAAAAACCTATTTTCTGAAAAAAAAATGCTTTATGTAACACAGTAGCCGAGGCAGGAACTGCGTCTTGTCAGAGTTTTTCGTTGACTGCACAAAACGATATGTCCTGATAAAAACATACTTTCGTGCGGCCAACCTTCTGAGTTCTGAGTTGGAGCCGAAGTTACACCGATAATCTTGTGCGCGTGGTTAATCGCCTGAGAGAGAATGGAACCGAGTGGGGTGGTTGCTTTGCGTGATGCGGAGAGTTTGGAAAGCAGTTTATTGTTAAGCCTAATTAACACCTGAACGCCCTATTCTCCAGTCGCTTTTTTTATCTTTTCAAATCAAATCTCACTGGCGTCTCACGAAAATTAAAAACGCTTCAAATTGTCAAAAACATGAGCGGACCAGAATACGTTTTTGTGAGGAATCTATTCTCCAATTCAATTTCAAGATCTGTTATCAGTATTTTCAGTTGAAACACAATTTTACATTTTGAATTTTTTCTCTTTTTTTATCACTTCGAGTTACCTCTAGCACGAGCACCCATATTTGATAAAAATGTGATCTGCTAACAAAAAATCACACGTTGTATTTGACTGCACGCGTGCTCCCCCGCGCGGAAAAGTCTTTGATAGTTTGTTTTTCTATTCCCTGCCGTCTCACAACAGACAAAATAAACAGATGTTATAGTCCTGCTCTTTATTACCTTACAACTTCCTACCTATTACTTATTTAACGATGGTCTGTTTTTTTAGTGTAAGAATAGCTCATTATACTTGCCGTATCAACTACCACTCGTGCAAAAATTGACAGAATTTGGTGAAAACATTTGACTTAAAAGCAACCGAGGTAACTCTTTCGTTATGAAAGCGGTGCATTTGCAGGGGTTAACAGTCGGTTACTCATTCACACGGCGCAGCCATTCCTATTCAAACAGGGAGCTATTTTGCGGATAAAGTGAAACGATCAAACCGATTACTCTCGTCATCTTTTGACACAGGTAAGAAAACGGTTGGAGTGTTTACGAGTTAAAGTTGGAGTTTGTCTTAAGAACTAAGAAAAAAGCCAAAAAAACTGCCCACGATTGGAGCTTCTTTTTCAGTAAACGCTCCTTGCCGTATGTGTAGACTTAAAACCTCTTGTTGATAAAAGATAAGATAAAAAAAAAAACGCTTCAGGCAATTGATTAGCTGAATATCGAGGTCTAAATACAAGAAAATATTTATTATCAAGTTGAATATCAAGTTTATTATCAAGTTGAACAGATTTTTTTACAGCATAGACTGTCATAAAATCGCATCTTCCTACATATACAATTCAAAGTCATATCATGACATCCCGACAAAGCCAAAGGGACCATTTGACGCGTCATATTTGGAATTCAGGTGGATAGTTGCCTTAAAGGGGAAGTATCACGCAAATTTACTGTCATTTCAAAACCCAAAAATGTTTGTCTGTCAGCAGAAACAACGAAATAATTGTCAAGTTTATTATAAATTATCACTCCAGTGCAATAAAACTGTTGATTAGTGCCTCTGGCCAGAGACAGAGTAGGCCGGTATGGATTGAAACTTGAAAAATGTTAAGCTTATGTTTTTCAAGTTCTCGTATTTTTGCTTCCAAAATGCGCTAGAACAGGTCACGAGTTGTTCCTTTCAGGAATTGAGTTGATTTCTTTCCTCTCGTCATTCCAGAATTATTTGACAGCTGATTGAACGTCTTATTTCATCATTTTTAAAAAAAGATATTAAAAACCCCGTGATACTTCACCTTTAAGTTGAAGCGCTTTTCAATTCAGGTGTCGTAAATCCCTTGCATTCTCTTTCAGTTAATTCTGTGCTACTACACGCTTCGAGGTAAGGCGATTTTCAAATCAGTGTCGCAGGTCATTACGTTTTGCTTTACCTATCCCTGTTGACGGGCCTCTTTTCCGACTAACTGGAAGAGAAAACAACACCAATCCCGGAGATCTGCTTGGCGGAGTTTTGGAAAACACCCAGGCTGAATTCGAAGGAAACCATTTTTATTGTTTATTGCTTGTTGGCATGCCCGTTCGCAAATTTTGAAGCTGTGGATATAACGATTCCCTTTAGAAGAATGGTTGTTGTAGTATAGTCTTTACTCTCTATTTCTGAACTGAAGGAAGTGATTCAGTTTACATTCCTTCTCCTGTCAACATGGTCAAAGAAACAGCAGTTCAAGGACTCAGTCCAGAGGCGAGATCACTAGATTCTATACTTGACAGTATTTGCGGCGTGCGTCTTGTGTTATTACAGTGGTGAACAAGGGAGAGGTACTGAGGCCCAGGGCCCCTATTTATTTTCAGCGAAAATAAGGCCTGGAGGATGACAATTTATTTCAACTGAAACTTTCTCACTCTCATATATTATTATTCTGTTTTGACAACTCCCTGCTGGGTTCAGCAGACTAAACACCGGATGTCACAACAGGTTTCATTACTTTACGTCTTCCTACTTAAAATACTTATTTTCCTTCTTTCATTGTTGTCGATATGAAACTTATTTCGAGGCTTTATTTAATATTAAGGCCAGGTTTTTAATTCAGAACAGCTTGACCTCGCAGCATCAACACCAGTCATAAAAAGAAGCTACCAAGGGGCCCTCTGGAACAACAACTCGTTTCCATTGGATACTGTTTCTAGTAATCTGCTTGTGGCCATCTCAAACTGTTTCTTTTCGTTTTTGTTGCTTTTTAGTGTTCAGGAAACGGAAAACTCACTGTCGACTTTCCCCGTCCGTCCTAACAATCTCTTGACTTCCCTTGCATGGGAATCAAATTCAGCTTTCATTCCTTTTCGTTTTATTTTTTATTCATATATTCACCAAGGTATTTAGTCATTCTGTTTGCTTCTCTCGTTCAAAGGGAATTTACATTTTAGCGACTCCAATTACTAATTTGAGTTTTCGAATAGCTTCAAATTCACAGCAATATTAGTGACGTGAGGCAAACAGCATTTATCATTAGCTTCTTTTTAAAGCTAAGCCCCGCTTTGTTTTTACTATAGTTACCATAACATAATGGTTTCTCAAAATAAAATTGGTCCAACATCCAAAAATTAATATGTGTCAGCCACTTGAATGCCTGCCAGGTGTTTACAAATTGCACTGAATTACCATTCAAATTGTTAGAACGAGACAACTGCAGCCGCTTGGGT
Organism: Pavona decussata; assembly: GCF_977016875.1. NCBI lineage: Eukaryota > Metazoa > Cnidaria > Anthozoa > Scleractinia > Agariciidae > Pavona > Pavona decussata. The sequence continues at coordinate 767,804 of NW_028145458.1, forward strand.
CGGGATTAAACGGAGCGTCAAGTAGAATCTTGTTGTTTGAGAGGCACTGAAGTTCATCCTCAGAAATCACCAGAATACACAACCTTGTTTATCAGTTACTCGTGGATTTGCCATTCGAGCCATTCTACTCTCGAGGCAAGAACGAAAAATTAGCTTGTACATGGCAGTAAAAGATACTTAGATCTCCGGAAAATGAGCACCGAAAAAGGTAGGAGGTAGCCTTTCTCATCATCGATCAAAAAAGGTTTTCTTCCCAGTCGGGATTCAATTCTTGCGTCCTCTTGGAAAATACGCATTAACCAAAACGTATAGTAGCATCAAAAATTGACGGTTTGCCTTAAAGTAAGCAAAACATACGATAAAAATCCCTGTTTTAGGGCGTCCTACGGCATCTTCGACAAACAGATAATCAATAATTCATTGGAAGTGCTTCTGCGCTGTGAAAAAACAGCAACTCTTTACAGCTATAAAGATGAATTTTACGTTTCTTCTATTATCTTAGCGTCTATCTGTCCACTTCTATGCTACACGACAACTCATAAAAAACTCCAAAGTTGTTTACAGTAAACATCCGTGATTAATTTAGCTGTGTTAGAAATAGATCAGTTTAAGATATCGATGAAAACCTTGCGAGGAAAGTAAACTTTAATATAAATTTTAGACATCACTCTCTTGAAATAAAATATTGTTAGTCAATAAATACTTCGACGTGATGATTTCAAAGGTGGAGTTTCCGAGGAGAACTTCGAACTTTTCAAGATATGATACCCGGAAAATGGAACGCAAATCGTTGTCGCTATTGAAAGAGAACTTTTTTTCCCACCAATTGACGTTTTGCGACCACTAAATAAAATGGTGGTTGTTCTTGTTATGGCCGTGTGGTTCTTAGCTAAGTTGGTGCTGTGATGTTCAAAACTGCGAGCTAATTGTCCTGCCGATGTTGTGGTAACAAACACATAACAACTGAAAGATAACAAGTAATATGTGCGTGTGTTTTGCTCTGTCGTGGAGTCTTAGTGCCTGAGAGAAAGACTGTTGGGACTTTTGTCGGCTTAACTGTCACGTCATAGTAAGAATTTTTACGTGCGCCTTAGATTTATGACCACGAAAGTGATAGAAAACTAAATTGTCCTGAACCGAGTGCTGATCGCTTTTAACAAAGCTTTTATTGCTTTTCTATTAGGACGTTCGCAGGTGACCCTTGATTACTCAGTAGGGTTTAACTTATTTCCAGAAGAATTGCGGTTCTGATCTTATTGATAATAAGATAATGGCGGAGGCGCGACCGGCCGTGCTATTGGCCTGTCTTTAATAAAAACGGGGCACGCGCGTCGCTATTCTCTGGGAAAATTGCGTGAAAAATACCGCTGGATCAAATGTCTCCCACGATTGATGTACTTAATGATGATATAATACTCAAGCCTTATTAAGATTCTAACCAATTCCCAATGGATTTTTCCGCAGAACAAACGCTACCAGCGAGAGATAAAGTGGAATTAAGAAACATTACATTTATTATGGACATGGACGGCCACCGACGAACAAACTGTGCGGTTCAGCCAAGTAACTCGTGTAAAAGCGGCGCGGGAAAGGGCCCCGGTCGGAAGTGGAGTACAGCTCGAAAACCATCAACCAGTAAGCTTGAAAATTTTGATCGACAGACAATACAATCTTTTAGAGACGCCGACACAGCCAAGAAGTACTTCAAGCGGAGAGCAAAGATGTTGTCCTGTGCAGCTTGTGTTATGGGACTCTTCGCGGTTGTTTTGGCCCTCGTAGACATTGAACTTACAATCCGTGGCATAGATACCAGCGAAGATCTGTCACCAAACGATTTAGGTGTTATTCTCAATAATCCGTACCGACTTGCAGCTGTCGTAGTGAAGTCCCTGTTGTCGGTTTTATCGTTGTTGACCTCCATAACGATTTATCAAATGAACGTCAATGAGCTCAAATACTTGGTAGTGAAGAATATTTACCACGAATCGGAGAGCTTCGTCATGACCTCTCTGTTTCCAAGTTGTCTCCTGGAAGTGGCAGTCTGTTTGTTTCACGTTCCCCCTCTGTTAGACTACTACGGCTTGCCTTATAAACTTCAACTTTTGGTGTTCCTTAGATTGTATCTCATTGCGAAGTACGTGAGAGAACACAATATGTTCGTGGATAATCAAGCGACAGCGTTGTTCGCCTCTGTAACACAAACGGAGATTTCGTCCATCTTTCTCGTGAAAGCATATTTCCTCAAGTTTCCGTTCAGATTAATATTAACGTTTTACCTGCTCAACATTTTCTTGGGAGGTTATTTTGTTCATGTCATCGAAAGGACTCACAACACTTATTTGGTAAGTAGGCTAATTAAAACCATCCTACATTTAAAAAGAAAAACCTTTACCGCTCTTTAAATATTCGCGCGAAATAATACCATGTGTTTGGCTTCAGATCGTTAACGTTCTTGAAGGTCCAAGCTAGCTAAACGCTAAACGCTAAACGCTTACTATCTAAATGTCCTTTTAATTCTTCTCTATCGATTCCGTGGTCTGGTGGTTTGAATACAGGTTTTTAAATCAATGATAAATTTACATCTGAGCTGCTGTTGATGCTTATGTTCACAGTGCAGAATAAGACTCACTTTTATTGAGCACGCTTTAAAGAGAGTGTTATGATAAGAGGCAAACATTTGTTTTGGAAAACTAATGGTTTCAATTTCAACCCTTTTGACTTGACTCTTTTCACAAATTTAAAATTGCCCTCGTTCGGTCATCGAACTCTTTCTTAATTGCAACGGAAAGAGGCGAGTAGAACATTGCATGCAGACGCCTGTTTCGTTTCGTTATCTCTCTACACGGCTTTCTTTTATATTCTTTTGGTGTAAACACTTCGTGGTTTGGAAAGCGCAAAATGTTTTTGTCGAAGTAATCATAATTCGTTCACCACAGCTGGGCAAGATGTTATTAAAAATTGAATAGCACTTCACGAAACAATCTTTATTATAATTCTAATAAGTTCTTTGTGTGACTTCGAGGCAGCCTTTTATGTTGAAACAAAGGATTTCTCGCAAATTAATCGGCCCCACGTAAGAAGAAAGAAAACTTTTTGTTACCTACGGAAGTAAAATGATGGCTGTTTTCTTAGTTCAGTCCTGCTTTATGTATAAAACATGCCTTGTTACGTTACCGACTATCGTCAAACGACCTCTCGACAAAATAAACTTTGTGTTTTTGTTTTGTCGGTCAAAACTTGTTAACAAAAGAAAGCGACTGCAGTAATTATTTGAAAAATAGCGGCTTTTCAACTCACAATACAGACTTACACCTCGACCCGGAGTGAAAACGGTTACCAAACAATCCTCGTGAAATTTAACTATCGCAAAATTCCATCGTGAATCTGTTCTCATTAACAGAAAACATTGAAGATTTAGATCGAAAAACCATCTCGGAAACGTCAAATGTATCGGAACCTTATGGACAAACAATAGGGTCGTTATTCATTCCCTTTAATCTCGCTATTAATCACAGATCAAAGAAATTCTAAATTGTAAATGACAAGACCAAACACTGGGGACATTTGCAGGGTGCAATCCATTTTGATTCAAGCCAACAGTGCCAGTTTAAGATTTTAACACGAAATGGTAAGATTTCATGAATTTCCCGGACTGATGTAAAGATATTTAGTATGACTCATATCTCTGGATCAGTACGTAATCACCCCCAAAATCGTAATTAACGCATCTGTTGAAACGATCATGATGTGGGAACGTTAACTGACTCACGACTATGCACGTATTTAATATATACAATGATTACGTGACGATAAAGAGAGAAAGCTCTTGGCCGATGCTTTTAGATCATTAACCCCTGGATACACTCTTTTAGTGCGTTTTGGAGGTGCAGCTGGAAAGATAATTGGTCACCGACTTTGTGAAAGAAGCTTAATTGGAACACTCTTGTCGAGTGCTAATGCGTACACTAGAACAGACACAAGTAAAACATACAGGAAACAATGAGCTCACTAATTCTAAAAGCTTCCTTTGTTTTGCTAACCTTTTCTTAACAATGCGACGCCGAGTGCGGGGGCGATATCAGAAGATTTTGCATGCAAACAGGTTTCATAGTTGTTCGATCAACCTGCTGCGTTCGGCTTTGGCATTCACTGATGGGTCTTCATTTTGCCAATTACACAACTAAATTACCTTCAGCTACCCTGCACAAAACAAGAAAATGTTGATATTGTTGCATAGAAATCCATTCACCACAACGGGAACCAATAGATTTTTCCAGAAGGTGAAAAACATAAAACAAAATAAACTGACTAGATATGGAATCTAAAATATGTTGATGATAACGCGATCATGAAGTCAAATTGAGCACGTACACCAAAGAGTGCTTTTAGGGCTTTTGACACGTACGTGCGACTTTTCTAATCATTATTTCGTACTGTGAAACAGCACTAAGGGAATTGCCTCAAAAGATAACATACCACTGTTAATTTAACGAAACAACATGCAAATTATTCACACAAGAAAACAGTACATGTACAAGATAATAAAACGCTCTCTCTTATAAACAACATAACTGGTTTGATAACTAACGTAAACAGCACCAATGTGGCCTGTCTGTTTCTGCTTTGGAGTTTCCTGAACAGAATATCACAGTCTAAAATGACTTAAGACAATTGTGTTTTGTTTTGCAAACGTCTTGCAACCTAGTGTACCCTTAATTCTGACTAATTGACCGAGTTTTTGGAAACACCATGATGCAGTGTACTTTACAAGCTGAAAACATAAGATAAACTACAGGGGATTGTTGATAAGCGAACCGTGCATAACAAGCGCTGGTTAAAGCTACTTTTATATTTTTAAAACTCGCAAGAGAATTCTTTAGAAAATTTTTTAAAATGGATATACATATTTTGTCGTTATCAAACGCAAGTGATAATTGTCAACTCGCGAACTCGTTCGTTTCACCTAAGGTCATAATATGTCATAACATTTAAGCATGTCGTTCAGTAAATTTATTTTAAAAAACAGGTAGAGGGATTCAACGAGGGCAATAGACCGTATTTGTATTCTCGGTATTGAACTGGAACTAGCTTGCAAACGAGGCTTATGCGGGGAAATCTTTTCACATGCAAATGGTTTCTAATATATTCCCCCGCGAGAGCCTCCATTGCAAGCTCGATCCAGTTCAATACCGAGAATACGAATATGGTCTATTAGGCAAAGGCGCCATAGTTTGATCTGCTTCGGCTTCTTCGATGAACGATTAAGTACCAGGATATTTCAGGGCATTGGACTATACCCTCTTAATTGCGAGCTAATATTGCTGTCTTTCTAAAATTGTGTCGGGCATTTTTCTTGACCAAAACTCATTTTTATTCTTTGCAAACTGAACAGAAGGCCGTAATATACTCCAGGTTTACAGAGCACATGTCTGGTCATATCTCACCTGGGCGATTTCCTGCAGTCTTTTCTTTTTCTATAGCGTTATTGCTTGTTTTATTAATGTTATATCAAGATGCTCTTAATTGTTTCTATTACCTTTTTTAGGCTTTTCAATCAGTTGCGCGCTTTTAAAATACTTCATGAGTCCAGTGAATTTGTAAAATTTTTGCTGACGTGCGATTGCGAAATAGGGGTATCGAAGTATCTCGAATCTCTGAAATTTACTTAGAGAAAAATCCCCTAATCTATAACTTCGGTTTTCAGGGAAACCTTTTTTTTTTTCAGGGCAACTGAAACTTTCAAAATTCTTAAAGCCTTCTTATTTTTAAGATTTCTGTACAGCATTCATTTTTAAACAGTCGGTGTATTGTCACCTTCCCAAATCCCGGTTCACACTTGGGAGGGACATATGAACACAAGCACGAGCTGGCATACGCACGCTCACTGCGGCTGTATAAGAGTGAAAATTAATTTACCACAGAAGTTAGAATTGCAATCAAAGAAAAGTGGAAAATGTAAAGTGGTTAGAAATCAAAAAGGCTTATAGGATTATGACAATTAGTTTTAATCGGTGACCATGCTTTTAATTTTGTTGAAAAACTTGGAGGAAAATTATGTGTCAGACTGAGCAAATTCCACGTAAATGATTGCTCTGGCGAAGTGTCCAAACTAAATACAGAATTTTAGAGGAAAAAGCGCAAGTACAGTTAATTTTCCAAACGCTCGCCTTTTTTTTCACAGTAATGGCTACTAACACAAGAAGGCTACTAACAGACAAAAGCACTGTTCAATATCTTTTATTTGCATGATAATACTTAAAGATTTTCCCCTTCTTAAGAGAAATTGAAATACGCACAGGTGCACGAAAGCACTTTTCAGCAGCTTCAATAAGAGATAATGGTACTTGAATACTTCCCACCGGAAGATCTGAAATTAAAGCGGCAGACACCCCACCTTGAAGTATAGCTAAATAGCTTTCATTCTTGAAAACGGTAATACTGTTTCCTTTGGGAAACTAAAAAAATTACTGATCACACCCAGTAATCGGACGTAATTAGGAAATCCTGAATTTTCCTTTGAATGTTTTAAATTGCACGAGGAAGAAGAAAAGAATGAAAATTTTGTTCTATCGATTACAATATACTCTCTCTCTTCATATTCAAAATTATCAGATTGTTCTTTCATGTTATTTAACCCCCGGGCCGTTTTTACCGTTGAACCCCAGTGCCAGTTGCTGTTAAACTAACTTTTGTTCGAATAATCCGAAGTTAGTCAACCCAAACCTAATGGACATCATTGTTGTATTTCAGGTGAAGGTTTTATTTTTAATTTCGATGAATGATCGTAATGAAGCCTAGTTTTGCTTCCATCGCTCCTCTGAGTTTAATTCTGTAAGTTAATTTTTATAGATGGTGTTGGAGAGGAAACCGTCCTAACGAAGGCTTAACTATAAAATATTTTATCACCTTAAAAATTGAAGCTGAGTTTTGCTCTAAAAAAAACATGTCAACTGCCTTAAATACGTTTGGAAAAACTTGTTAACATTCTTTCTTGTCTGCTTGCTCTTGGAAGTAAAACAATCAATTGCTCGTAACAGTTCCCAGACAACAATACCCTTATTTTAAATACCCTTATTTTAGAAATTATTAAACGTATTTAAGGCAGCTTTACGGTGGGTTTCCTTTCCAAACTTGGCATGTCAGATAGCTTTCTCGTAACGTTTTTAATCCAGCGCTTCTTGGGACTAGTTTAAGATCTGCAAAGTGCGTTAGAATTTCCAGATCGCCAAGATTTTTTTTTTTCAAAGTTGAGACAAAACTGACCTACCATAATCTTCTTCAGAGACTAGTCCACGACTGTCTCCGATTGGTCGAAATTACAGTTAGGCATAGCACAGGCTCACATACGCCAAGTACAAATAACAAACAAGAATACAAACACAAAATGCAGATATTCGAAGATATATACCAGGGAATTCTCCCACGCAACTCTTGTGTACGTTCTAGAGTATTCATATAGAAGTTACAACCAGCAGTCACCAGACTTATCGGCTTTAAGTTTTTAAGTTTGGGTGTGCCATTGTATTTTAGTACAAGGAAGTAGGGTTACTTTGGCGATTTATTGCTGTAATAGGTAGACCACCTATCCAGCCATGACGCGCGAGCAAGACAAAGGGAGCTTAAAATGGTTGGAAATCAAGTGAAATTTCATTTACCATCGATGTAAGGGATAGTAAGATTAGACCTGTGTTAGAATATGCCTCGCCTGTCTGGGGAGGGCTGTCCATTTGCCTCGAAGAAGATCTACAGAGAGTGCAGAATAGATGTCTAAATGTCATAGCACTCCCTAGCGATACTGTTGAGTCACTAGTAACTATGCGTCAGAAATTGACGAGGAAAGAATTTAAACGTATTCTATTCTCCGAAGCGCATCCTTGCCAACGTTTTTTAGACAAGGCTGTGGATCATGGCCATAACCTAAGATCTTGTATGACGAACCCAGCGCACCTCAGAATACCTGTATCACGCACTACCAGGCAAAAACAATCGTTTATTCCTAGAGGTGCTAAACGTAACTTAACTTAACTTAACTTAATTAACTTGACATATTTTGACTGTATATATACATTCCGTGTTTTGACTTTCTTTCTTACTGTAATATTACCGTAATTGTTATCGCCAAAGGTAATAAATACTGAAAGTATTATTATTATTATTATTATCATTATCATTATCATTATCATTATCATTATCATTATCATTATCATTATCATTATCATTATCATTATCATTATCATTATCATTATCATTATCATTATCATTATCATTATCATTATCATTATTATTATTATTATTATTATTATTATTTACATGATAGGACATTTCCCAGGGAAAAGTCTCATTATGTGTGCTATTAAAAAAATAGCATCCTCAAAACTTGTTCTCTCGACTCAAACTGAATGACTCTGAATAGGTCCTTGGCCGCTTGAATGATGACTGACCCTATTGTGCCACTGTTCCCGGTACAGGTCCCTGTTACAAAATTAAAATTATCAATCAATCACTGGCCAAATAAGTCAAGTGTCACTACGATCTGTCCCTGATGTGTGCGTTCATAAGTAGTCCCCAAGACAACGTCTCACTACAAGTTCAGCCTGTTACCATTGCACTTATGTAAACACTACTAAAATGACGTAATGAAAAAAAATTCTACCCTTAGGACACGGTATGGATGCTTGTCGTTACCATGACAACTCTTGGTTTTGGTGACGTTGTTCCTAAAGCAGTGTTGGCCCGTGCGTTCGTTGGCTTTGCATCAGTGTTGGGAATATTCTTGATGGCCTTGTTTATTAGCGTTGTGCATGAGGCTCTTCAACTTAAGCAACAAGAGAAAAGGATTCTAGCAACAATGGAAAACGCAGGTAAATTCCTTTCCTTCTCATTCTGTTACCTCGACTGAGGAAACATGTCCACCATGGAAGGTTCAAGTCAACCTCTGTTATATTTGGATAAAACACAAACAAAACACAAAACAAGGGGTGGACCATTAAGAATCTTGAGAGAGCTGACAATATCCCCGAGAATCCTGCATGGTTGTTGAAAGACGTTGGTCAGCATAAAGAGAGCTTGTACGTTGAAGAAACCTGTATATAACTTAGTAAGGAAACAAATTCGTGTACCTAAAAAAATTTAATCCCGTTCCCAGCATGTCTAATGGTCTACCACTGAATTAGTTAAAACGGACATCATACCTGAAAAAAATGTTGCTAAATTTAGATCAGCAGGTGTTGGACCGTGTGTAACGACCAGTTGGACAACGAATGAAGGGCAAGTTAACATTTTGAAAGTTGTTGATCGCAATATGAACCTGCACTGTCTTTTGTCGACCAACAACATTCGACATGTTGATTTACCTCACTTGATCTTCATTCATAACACAGTTGGAGGAGAAGGCATAATGACGCATTTGTTAATAAACAATTCCAGCTGTACAAAATCTTGTATTGCGCTGGTTGAGTTTCATTGACTAAAAATCTACTCTTAATCTAGTTAATCTGTTTAATTTATGTCCAATTAACTCATGCAGACACCTTCTAAATGTAACACAGTTTTCACAGGCGGAAATGAAATCCACGTTTGAACTCACCAGAACTATGATAAAATATGAAGGTTTATGAGACTGAACTTGGCCGAAAACATGACAAAAGCCGAGTTGGTTCAGTATAGTAGTATTACAGATCTCCCCCTGGAAGGCATTAGTGGGGTGCTAGACCATTGTATGGTTAACTCTGGCATTTTGTTAGTTTTCTAAACTCACAAACTCACTATATATGTTACTATAATTGTGCAGACCACCTCAGTAAGAAAAAGAACTTGGCTGCAACCTGCATCCAGAGCACCTGGAGACTTTACCACTTTATGAAAGTGAATTTAGATACAATCGAGTGGGGTGACTGGTTCAAAACACAGAAACTTAGAATGTTCCAACACAAAGTGGCTGAAGACGTACGAAAGTGGAGAGTTGTGAGGCGAAGCTGGTCACGAGGTACGTTAGCTACAATGTACCATCGCAAAAAAGCAAAACATTATAAAATAGTTTTCCAACTCTTCTGAAAGCTGTACAAAATCAGCTCGTGAACTACAGTGCTAATACGATTTGGATGTGCTTCAATTTGTTTCAGGAACATTTAAATGTGATTACGTAAATAAAGGCAAAGACGCGTTAAATTTCCCCGTTTTTTTAAGGCACGGAGTTTGTAGATATAATTCCACATTACTTACGTCAACCCTCGATTAGGACAAATGCTCGCATAAGCACAAATTGATCTTTTTGTTTGGCTTCTTAGATAAAGTAATTCAGTTGTTGCAAAACAATTTCTGGGCGAAAATGGGGGATAAATCTATACTGGAAAGGCTTCAGCCACTTTCCAGTTTGTAACATATTTTTTTACAGGTTCAGTGTATCTTTAGAACAAATAGAGAGGAACTTGTAATAGTAAAGGAGACTAAGTCATCTTAAACCCTAAGGAAGAACGTCTGTTCTTACCCACCCCACCCTTGTTTTCTGTTTAATTACATTATATCAGAACATGACTCTACACACGATGTTTTCCAACAGATGACTACTGGAAGAAGTTCTTTTTGGCCGACGACATCGCCATGTTGCTGACCGATGTTGCTAGAAGCGTCGGCAACGTGGAGAATTTTCTCCAGAAACAAAACGGTGGGCGTCGCATCAGCAAAAGTTCATTCAAAAGAACCGGCAGTGTCATCTCACCACCTCCCATTGCCGAGGTACGTTACCTGATACTTCTTACATTTTATTATCAGCATTCGGTTCTCCATTATTAGTTTATAGTGTGAAGGTGCTTTTATATGCTTCATTGCAATGTATATTTGAATATTTTCCCTCAATTTTCTGTTATTTTATGGTTGACAGGAAGAGGTAGAGACCCCACCCTTGGAATCTCCACAAAAGGACAAAACCACAAAAGTTCATGCCGTGTTAGTGGACTCCTGGACCCAACCATCACCCAAACCCTTCAATTCCCTTCAAGGCCATTCTAGTTCCTCGACTCAGTGCCAGTACGTTAATCCGCCAGAAAAGTGCTCAAATGGCTACCGAAACTACATGTCTTACGGTAAAGTGACAGAGGTGAATGATAACTGTCGGGTCACATTACGTCCAAGAAAGGAGAGTGACCCTATTGATCGGGGTGTGACCCCAGCTGACGCGCTTCATGGAAAGGTGGAATCACTTGAGAGTGCTTTGGATCAAATTTACTACAAAATGAAGACGGAGCTCAGAGACGTTCGCGACTCATTGAAGTCGTTAAATCGATATTCCGATTCGTCCTCGACTCTACTGAGTCCTTTGCCGCTTCAAAGAAATAATAATACTCTTTCATTTAGCTACCCACGCGCAACAGATCACGTGGATGTATAGTGAGAAAGTTGAGATCCTAAGAAATGGCTCTGTATTAATCAGGGCAGCAGAGGAAGACAAAACAAATATAAATTATTTGTATTTTTCAATTTTCTGACTTAATACTTGGATATTATGTGCACAGAGAATCAACACTTCATACATTACGAAATTAACCTCGTCACCAAGTCCTTGGGAATGGTGCTGTCTACAAAGGAAGGCATGCTTTGGAAGTAACGAGGGCGACGTAATATAAGTAGCCTCTATCAGAGCTGGACTCTAATAAATTTTCAAAATTGACCGGCATAGTCGTAAATCAAATGCAGTGTACAAAGAAACGTGGAGCGAGACGTCAAGATGGCTGATAGAAATCGAAAGTGAAAGTTAACGGCGTAAGCCGATGCGCTCGTGATCAGATTCCTCGCACAATAATTGCAGCGAACGAACGACACGAACATGTTGCAGCTGAGCCAGGTGGAGAACAGAGGATTTACAACACTAGGTACTTTTAATACCACAACATTTTTTTGAATTTAATGTCAGAAGTAGTCAGGCAGGTGTCGTGTTAGATTTGCTTACAAGTCGAGCTCGGAGAGTGCGAAGCGTGATCGTGCACCTTGCTTAGAAGCGCGAAGGGCGATCGTCAGAGCTCTGGGGAGCGAGCACGGAGCGCGATCCGATCGCGCTCCGTGCTCGCTCCCCGGTTCGGCGAAGCGGAGAGCTGCTTCAGGTCTATTCATTGAGAAGGGAGCGAGTGACTTTGAGAAAGTCTAGTGCCGTGTTTGACGCATCTGAGTAAGTATTTTTATCCCAATCCACTGCAAAACGAAAAGCATTGGTGATTGGGCTTATGACCGTTTTTGCTCGCTTGATAATGTCGACTAATATTTCCTTGGGTCCTTGTTGGCCCATAACCAGTTTGCTTTGGTCATTGCCGAGACGTTCTGAGAATCACCTACCCTGGGTACCAGAGGCTTTTCTGGTGCAGTTTCCGGTTCCAGTCAAAGTCTCTTACTGTCTTCATTCTGGTACCCAGGGCAAGACTCACCTGCCATTCTAGTGTTGTGGCTGTCTAGGCAACAGCATGTCATGTAAGTTAAAAGTAATTTTAGATAACAGAAAAAGCTATTTCCAACGTGGAAAAGATCATGTGAGTTTCCTTGTGTGAAAAGATGAAATATATTACTATAAGTATAGATTTAAGGGAAATATCATAAACGGGTTACCCTATCAGATCGGCCTCGGCGTAGTAAAGGGACCTCTACACAGTTGTTTACATTCTGTTGGGCCACTGCTCTACCCGGACCCCTTTGGGCGGCCGTCGTAACTTTTAAAGGACACGACCAAGGTTTGCGGTGCTTTCCATTTTCGTCGTGGTTCGTTAAAAACACGTGGCGTTTTCCCTTTTTGTAAAAATCAAGGAGGACAAGCCTTCCTTGTAGTAAAGGAGTAACTTCTTTATAGGTAGCAAAACGTGCTTGTTTTGTACAACTGTATGAGAGCTGTTGCTTATTCTGTTAGGTTACTTAAAAGGATAAAGAAATTGAGAACTCTAGTGACCTAGAAGGTCGCTATGATGCATATTTTTAAAATAAGATAATTGTTATTACCATAGAAGAGTATTTTGCAATGAATAGTATTCACTTGGTGTACATAGGATTTATATGTTGTAAAATAAAGTAGACCATTGTACGAAGTGCTATCTACTTTTCATGATTATTCGTTAACATGCAGAAATTGTTTTAACTTGTGAAAGGACTCAGTTATGCAGGGATATCTTTTTAGATTAACTATTCTATAGCTTAATGTCAAGAGTTTCTGTCTTGACTGTATGGAATCAGAAACTTAACCAAAAAATCTTTGGCCATCAGTTTTCACGTGACCATCACGCGCGCATCTTACAAATTGCCTCCATTCTCGACCCCAGTGCTTACGCTCCTAACAATCTAAATAACCGCGTATGTCATGCGCAGAAGAGCTTTGGAGCCGAGAATGAAAGTGCCTCCGAAATGTTTGTTAGATGCGCGCGCAGCCAAAACGGTTTAGTGCAGTTTTTCCCACTAAGACCGTCAGGAGGTATCATCGCATCCTGATTGGTTTATCATTACATGTCACTGCAAATGGTTTGAATCCAGGAGTTATGTTATAGATTCGTAAATTATGATCATCCATGTGAGTGTAGTCCTGAGAAGGACTGTTTGAGGTTAGCTAAAGTCATCTTCAGAGTCAAGTAAATCGTGGAACGTCAGTAGACAGGATAAATGTCTCTGGTTGTTGACCTGATTGGTCAACGAAGTGGAGATGTTATTGGTCGATAACAATAACATCTCCACTTCGTTGACCAATCGGGTCAACAACCAGAGACATTTATCCTGTCTACTGACGTTCCACAATTTGCTTGACTCTGAAGATGACTTCCGCTCAGGTTGTCGAAACTTCATTCAGTAGGAGCTTTAGCAACGACGACAGCAACGGCAACGAAAACGTCACTATTAAAATGAATTCGCGTTTTTTCAAACGTCGTTGCGATTATTCCATTCCGCTTTAAATGTCAAATGTAGGCGAAATTGAACGGAGTTGAATTCTTGGAGACCGCACCCAAGTTTAAAAAGAGAAAGAAAAATTCGTCGTCGTGTGTTTACGTCCTCCATAAAAACGCCCCATCAGGAAATTCCACGTCCGAGTCGTGCATTTACGGCAAAGAAATGTACCAAAAAGTGTAATGCACGTGCAGAGTTGTTGTTTTGGTTATTAAGCCTACTACTTTTTTGACGTTCTCGTTGCCGTCGCCTTTGTCGTTGCTAAAGCTTCCTAGTGTCACCCGGATGACCATAATTTACGTACTTATGACATAACATATCAGTAAACACGCTCTCAACTAATCTTGTAGTTGGACACCCAGAGGTTTACGTAGAACACATCTTGTCTTCTCAGACACCGGAGAGTCGATGCATAGTACTATATTCTTCCTGCCATTACATGTATTGTTCATGGGTTAAATAAAGGAGAACGTCAGTAGTCATGAATGACAGAGATTGTCGCTGGTGGGGCGAATTACTTTTAGAAAAACACGCTGAGAAAATTGTACGGCAGGACAGGAACGCTAACGCCGAGAACCCAAAACAAAGTTAAAATCACGCCCGAAGAAAACTCACCGTTGGTGCAGAACACATATCGCCTACGCGAGGGTGGAAGGCGATATGTGAACGTTAATCATGCGTTCTATCATCGAAAGACCTCAACATTTGTGATACCTTGCAGGGTACGGCTGACATAGTGTCGCTAAACCAGTGGCAGAGAGCCATGGAGATAACGAACCCATTTTCATGGACTTAACAACTGCACAATATAAGCGGCCATGTTGAGTCTCAGAAGAATAAAAAGCTTGGTTTTTGCACGGCAAGCCTCGCCCAGCATTTTATTCTTCTGAGACTCAACATGGCCGCGCGTGACAAAGGTCCATTCAAATGCTGGCCCTTGTAACTCCTTTATCCCCAGTATCAACATGCATATTCTACCCAACACTCTCCATATATTTCCTATGACACTATTTGGGAGAATTTATTTCAACATCAAGACACCTCATCTTTGGTGATCACTTCCTTCATTCTCATGACCAACATGTCTGGTCATGTAGTAATACTGCTGGGAGAAATTAGATGCTCGTCACTATTGGGAATTAAAAGCAGTTGAGTCGTTCTGGAATGGTCGCAATTCTTTCTTCTCGAGCCTGAGCGTTCAGGGCTGAGTTGCTCGAAGCATGGTTAGCGTTAACCATTGGTTAAGAGGTATTAAAACCTATAGGTTGTTATGGTATTTAACCCGGGTTAGCGCTAACCATGCTTCGAGCAACTGGGCTCAGGGCTTAAATTTTCCTTATTTTCGGGTCATTTGGAGATTAAAGGTTATAAGGACGGTGCCTACTGACATAGAGGTATTTTTGCCCAGTTTATTACTATGCGGGAAAAGCAGATCTTAGCAAGGGCTATTGGGATCCAAAAAGAAAATTTGGGGTAACTACGCGTTTTTGAGAGATAATTAAGACACAATAATTCTAAAAAGTGCTAAAATACAAAGCAATGTATGGCATTTTTTTAAAAATCAAATTGAAGTTTCATTATCTCTGAAAAATGCATGGCTACCCCCAAATTTGCTTTTTAAATACCAAGAGCACTTGCCAAGTTCAGCTTTCTCTGCATTGTTTTAAACCGCGCAAAAATATCCCTGTATTAGTAGGCATCACCCATAGGAAACCCGAGTATCTCGAGATGCCTAGAACGTATGCGCAGAAACAAAAGTAGGCACCGTCCTTAAATGAAGTTGGTTGTTCAAAGTGCAAAACATTTCAATTTAGTTCAGACGTTTGGAGACAGCCCTCCTCTCAGAAGCATAGAATAGTCTCCGCAAGAGACTCCCTCGAGCGAAAAAACGGTCTTATTTTGTCCGCAAAAAGCGTGCTCCCAGGCTTCTCATAGAAAGGGTAAGCAGTGAAGTAGCCGGGTATCAAAGTGTAACATTAAAGCTCATAGAGCTCTTGTTTATATATTTACATATCTATTTGTGGTTTCATGCGCTATTTGTCGACACAAGATCGCTAACTTATTCACAAGACTTACTCGATTACCAGCCGCTGTGACTGACTTGCAAGAAAGCAGTGTTACTATCAGAATTCACGCCACCAACCTTTGTGGCACGTTTTCCTATTGTCTCAAAAGTTCCATCTCTCTCTTTCTCCAAGTCAACCGAAGACTTTGACATACTGTAGCCTGGCAGATGCCTTTGAACGTAAAAAATGTCAGTTTTCTTTAAGAAATAACTGGTGTAAATCCTTACTTTACAGAGACAAAAAATTGTCGAGTTCAACAATTTTTAGCTCATGTAGACGTACTAAAAAACAATATTGCGGGTGCACATACATTTTCATATCATGTGATCATTTTTACCTAAGGAGACCACTTTTTTTACTTGAGATCGACCGTCAGTGTGCAAACACTGCTGATGATTAACTGCCAGGTAATTTTTTTGGATATATAAAAAGATGACCACCAAATCATCGGCGAGTTTGGTGCTTCTCTTTTATGCAACAAAATTCTTCCTGCCCTTAATCACTGGCGAATGTCTGATTTTCGCAATGTGCAAGCTTTGTGGACCGATCCAGCTCGTAACGAAAATAAACCAAAAAGTAACATCTCGTTGTTTCTGGTGACCTTTTACTACGATTTGTTCCAATCTGTTACTTGTCATCTCTCCAAAAATCTTCGGAGCTCGCATTGCACCAAACTTTCCAACATACATCTGCACCATCTCTTTTTATCTACACATGGATTCTTCTCAGGGTAAAGCCTTTGCTATCATACCGTCATCTTTATCCATAGAAGCCATAACACAATATGGTAGATCTTACAAACAAACTCTTCTAACAGAAGACGATAATCAGGATGAACTCTTCATCCCTTTGATGTGATCGCAGTTGTTAGAATCATAGTCAACACTTCTTGGTGAAGAACTTTGCAATACCTTGAGGAAGGTATAGCAAGTGCGTTAACATTCCTTGGAGGGGACGGGATGGTGAAGCTTGCACTTAATCTACGTCGCGGGGAATGACTCGGTCACGTCGTGTGTTTTGTCCATGAAAGCTATGGTACAATAGTACATTATGCTCTTTTTATCAAATCTTCTGACTTGTGTATCTTAAGGGGCAGTGTTCGATAACTCATGGGGGTCGTGTAGTAACGGCTCGCCGTTCGTCCGCGGGCAGAGGGGGTTCCACATTCAAGGCGTAGTAGGCGGGGAGCGTGCTATTTTGTCAGGATCCTTCTCCTCGTCGTATATCAATGTGGGTCTGAGAGAGGCGCGTGCGAGGCCCCAGAATTTACTGGGTGATAAACCTCTCTTGACTGCAGTAAAACGCCACCCCAGGTGGTTCCCACACTGCGCACACTCGGCTATGGTCCATGCGTATCTGCACAAACGGAAAAATGAAAAAAAAAAAAATAATAAAATAAATAAATAAATAAATAA
Organism: Pavona decussata; assembly: GCF_977016875.1. Lineage (NCBI taxonomy): Eukaryota > Metazoa > Cnidaria > Anthozoa > Scleractinia > Agariciidae > Pavona > Pavona decussata. Next base: position 785,190 of record NW_028145458.1, read on the forward strand.
ATAAATAAATAAATAAATAAATAAATAAATAAATAAACACCTCAACCGTTTTGTTTGTTCAAGTACCAACACTGTTTAATGTAAAAACAAGAGCCGAAGGGGGAATGAAAAAGGTTGCAAAAAAAGCTTTTAAACGTTGGTTAGCTCATTTTTCGAATAACGTCCTTAGCGCGTTTGTACAACAGAGAGACTTGCCAACAACTCAAGCTCCTGAAAGCGAAAACAAACAAACCGAAGGGAAAAATCGAGCGCCATATTCTCGAGAGAAGAGTGGAACTCCTAGACGGGAAAGTAGATTGATTGATTGATTGATTGATTGATTGATTGATTGATTGATTGATTGATTGATTGATTGCACCCAAAGCCTTAACTAAAGACATCTTCCATCAAAGCGGATAGGTCTGTGAGGCAGACATGGAAACATAGGAAAATGCAGACTGTTTAGAATACAAGACATTCATCTGGAGCGCACACGTGTTGGCGCTCAGAAGAGGACTTTGGTCCGGCAACTCTCCATGTCGTTGTGATCTCGGCTTAGGGCGGGTGAGGATGCAAACCAAATGCACAGTATTCACTTACCCGGGGAACCAGCTGTTCTCAGCCGTGGGTCTTCCTCTGAGCCTAATGCTTGTGGCTCGATAAAACGTGAGCGTCTCATGAACCCAGCCATTAGGGTTTACATATGCCCCTAACGGACCATCCAGGGACATGCTGAAGAATATGATTCAAGATTAAAACATTAGTTCTCCTTAATTAACTAATTTCACACTTTGATGGTTATGTGCGAATTGAGAATTCGGCGTTCCATCATGACATTGTCACAACATTGACAAATTAGATGCTTGTTATTGGGGAATTTTAAACTGACATCGGCCTTACCTGAACAAATCGTTTTTATCCACAATCTTAGTATCACACTCTACACAACACAGGACACTACACTGTGAAGAAAAAAAGAAAGATACCCTTGGTATTCATGCAAATAGTAGCGATCATTGGTAGAACACAAACCAACATGAATACAAGTAAAATCAAACGCACGGAAACCAAGTTTTGACTTTTTTGCACGAAAAGAGAGCGGCAAAATAAAAGGCCAAGGAGAAAACACCAAGAAGAGAGATTCACCAAAAAAAAAAAAGAAAAGAAAAAAGAAATAGCAACAAACGGCGATAAATGGTGGAAATGACATAGAGAACGAAAGCAAATTCAGACTCGATGTTAGATTAAATGTTAGATGAAGTATGAAGAAGCATGCTCACGTCCAAAAGGTTATATTTTCAAAAACCAAAAAAACAAATCTAAGTTACAACAAGAAAATTACCTTATGTGTAAGTGGAAGAGAAAGGCAAAACGTAAATTTCGACGCCACACCTGTTTTAAAATGGTACCTGGAGCACATGAACAGCGACAAACACAGCAGCACATAAATAGACCATTTCCAAGTTACTTTGAACCTCATTATGAGGTGTTAAGTTTTTATTATGAAAATTAGTTTTTATTCATATGCAAACAAAACTAATTTTCATATGAAAAGTTGTGCACTTAGCCTCGCTTTCATAGGTTCGCAGCGACTTGGAAATGGCCTATTGGTCATAATTCGCACATTCCCATACGTTGTCTTAAATCTAAACCTATAATAAGGATAAGGTTTTGGATGCCTAGCCTTGAAAAAGAGACCACGTTTTCAGACTAAAGAAACAAAAAGAAGCAAAGCAACCAATTCAAACACTCAGTGTCGTGCGAAGCAGAGAAAATTTTTAGTTGAAGATGAAGAAAGATCGAAAAGAAACATTATAGGGAAAGCTATTGAAGACAACAAAAATACTCCTTTAAAATCACCTTTCGGACAATCTCCAGCTCTCTTCGCAATCTCTGGGCAGGACAGTTGATGCAGAGTATTTGAAGTCTGAGGTTGTCGTCCAGGGGCATGTTGGCTGCCACCCAAAATGAGAAATCTGAAAATCAACAAGTCGCCAATCAGTTGTCATAGAAACTAGTTTGCACTCAATCTGTTTCTTAGTCATAGACGGAAATCGAGAGTCATGGAGTCGGCTGATGTCACCTCATCCACTGAGATCCCAAAACAAGCAGTTGGTGCTCAGGAGAAAGTCATCACAGAGAGAATTGAACTTTAAACACTTGTTATCAACATTCTGTCCTGGTGCACCACTACACAGGACCTTTCACATTGTATTCTCTTTGTTTTTAAGGTATTGTGTCCGTGTGGTCTACAGTTTATGTTTTGTTTTGTCCTTTTGTGCTGCTTTTCTGGCTTTTGAAAGATATACTTAGCTCCATCGAAGTAATAAACTACAATGGTTATTACTCAAGAAACATTTATAGTATTTTCTAGCCTATGCTTCGAAGTAGCTGAAACAACCAACCAATGCAAACGTTTCTGTGAAGTTATTAAAACTGTGTTTTACATGTAATAAGAAACAAACTATTGCACATGAAAAAAAGATTATACCTGTTGGTGCTTTGGGAACATTATCAATACGCAGTGTATCACTCCAACTTTTTAATTCCTTTTTTATAAGGTCCATCAGTACATACTGAAATTGAAACAAAAAAAAAAAAAGAAAGAAAGAAAGAAGAAATGTCATCCACTGAAGGATATATAATAAGGTAGCAAGCAAAACGGCTATTTTCATTCTCAATCTCTTAACTTTTGCAGTCGCTGAAATACATGTTACACAGATTACCACTGCAGATCCAAAGCACAAGGAGGTCAAATGATAAATGAAAAGATTGAAAGTTATGATACTTTTTTTATCACTTTACATGGAAATCCTGAGCCAGCTACCTCAAAATAATTATTATAAATTTAAGGCTGCTATATGCACAAGAGCACCAAGATTCTAATAATATAACTTCCTTAATAACTTATTATTGTTCATGATAATCAGAAGTCAACATCTCTAAGACTTTTACACAACATAATTATTCCTTTGATATGAACGTATAAGTTGTCACAACTTACTGGATTGTACTGGTCGTAAACCCACTTTGGCCAGGAACTTAGACTGACAGGTACCTAGAAACACAGGATAACAGGTATTGCAAACAAGCCTAAACATATATACGTTTAACTCCTGTTAGAGTGTGAATAAGAAAACTGCGAACACTTAAAAATTATTTTAATGAGTAAAACTTTGCAGCAGGCAAGCCATAGAGTGAGATCTTAAAGACAGGGCCTCTTTTTGCTACTTTAAATCTGGGCCCACTTGTTTAAACCCCGATTAAGCTAATCCGGGTCTAACGCAAATCCTTCCAAAAGATTTTTGGCCCTTAGTTTTGACTTAGACTTTTCTTTACATTTAGCTTGAAGTTAGCTCTTAAAACCATTTTCAACGAGCGAGATGAAAACCTCTCTTAACTTTTAATCGTAGATTAGCGTTTATTGGCTTTCGAACAACCCAACCCTGTTCTGCACATCTTAAGGTAGTCTGAGAAACTTAGGTTTCCTGAGAACGGTACCTATTAATACAAAGCTGTTTCGCTGGTGACGTGCGAAATCTCCTGCATGCATGTGTAAATGTATTTCACACGCACACACTTATTTGGACTATTTAGTTAAAGGGGAAGTATCACACGAATTTGATGTCATTTCAAAACCCAAAAATGTTTGTCGGTCAACAGAAACACAAAATAAGTGCAATAAAACTGTCAATTAGTGCCTCTGGCTAGAGACAGAGTAGGCCGGAATGGATTGAAACTTGAAAAATGTAAGGCTAACCTTTTTCAAGTTCTCGCATTTTTATTTTCAAAATGCGCTAGAACAGATCACAAGTTGTTCATTTCAAGAATGGAGTTGATCTCTTTCCTCTCATTTATTCTAAAATGTTTTGTAGCTATGTGAAGGTCTTATTTCACCATTTTTAACCAAACAGGTCAAAAACCCCATGAGATTCCCCCTTTAACATTCATAAATTGTATATTGACAGTCGACTTTCAGTTGTGATTGAGATTAGAAAGACTCAGAAGAGTTATGAACAGAGAACAGCGGCTTCCAGAGAGGGAACATTTCACAGCTGTTATATAGACGCCACAGGTTGGTTATCCTGTTTATTGTGAAGATTCGGTCCGTATCATTATTTGCCATATTTGTTTACATGTGTTTATATTGACATTTATACTGGTAGGTTTTGAAGGCATTCTACATGCGACTTTGATAATGGTGAACTGAGCAGCTACAGGGAAACAAAAGGTTTTTTTTGGCAGTTTGTAACTATGTGGGAAAAGTAGATCTTTGCAGAGATAATTGGAATCCAAAAGGAAAATTAGACAATTTGGACTGTTCGACCATGAAAAAAGGAAAAAAAAGCCCACCTTCTTGTGTTTAACCCTCCCTAGCCTGTTTTTTCCTGAAGTGGCCTGGTATGGTTTTTCAAGCATGCCACTTGTGGTTGCCTGGCAACCAAACTTGTGATAGCAGGACCAAAGTGCACCCTCAGGGTGGGATGGAAGGTTGACTTCTGGTAAGACATGTACTGTTGCCATTAAGATGCTGTGTTTTGATTGAAATGAAATAACGGACATTACATTACTTAAGGATTTATAACTATTCCCATGTCGATCACGTTTGCACAGTCATGCTCTAGTCATTTGAGTAAAAGCAACAAGCCAATCACAGCTTTTTTTGCCATTTTTTTTCCTAATACTAGCGATTAGGAAACCATATACACACACCCATAGGTAAAGTAACAACTATAACTAACAATATAATAATTGTTATTTTTAGTTATAGTTGTTAGCTTACGTATAAATAATAATTATTCCATGAACATGCATTGGATATGAGATGATACATAGCCAACAAGCATCAGGTTAGCTATAATCATTCCTTATAATATTTGAACAGGCCAGAGGAATTGAACACCACATGCAAAATACCTGTCAGATCTAATATAAGCCAAAACAACAAAAATGATCTTAAATGGATTATACATGTATGTCAGTTATACTCAAAGCGCTTTGCTTGCATCTTAAAAGACTAGTACTTTTATGCTACTTACATGTACCGGTATATAAGTAATCGTCCCTCAATCTCAACAGTCAACGTTTTCTCCCATTATATTCAATGCCTTGAATTTGTTGGCATGAAAGTCAACAAACTGCCTTTCTTTGCACTTTGAAAAGTAAATCCTTCTTGATACTTACCCATCAACTTGTCTTCGCAACTCTTTTATCTTAAACCTTTGGCGACCTGTAGCTTTGATTCGTAATGTACAAATCCCAGCTTCAGTCTCTTCTTTCATCGAATATATCTCAACTGTTGTACCAATGGCTGCTAAAAGCTGGCTTTGGTTGCTACCATATCTGGAAAATAACAATCAAAAAGTGAAATGTTTATGGTTATCATAATTCCACCCTGCACTTAGCAACATACATCCATTACCAAAAATAATGAATAATTGTACGCAATTGTATGACTTCAAAAGTACCACATACCGTACATCCAGTAATTTGTGTTTGTTGATAATCACTTGGCTTATAGACGAAGATACATTAAATTTCAACTCCTGTAGCACCAGGAAGAATTTTTTGGGGCAAAAATACTCAGCTATAAGCTAATTATAACCCCCTTTCTTGTTAAGATTTGACCAGTTCACAGTATTTGGTGCAAAAATCGCTTGGCTTATAGGCAAATAAATACGGTAACTTGAAAGAAGTTTACAAACGATTCTGTGAAATGAACCTTTACTTGATTAGGAAAAATCTGATCCAAACCCCCCCCCCCCCCTCCACCAAAAAAAAAAAAAAATCCATGGTATTGGTTTTCAGTAATTCCTGACCAATCACCACCATTTCGACTTGGATTTCTCCACACAGAGAATCATTATTACTGTTGCGTTTAACGTAGAAAGAATGGACTCCTAATTGTTTTTGGAGTCAAAATCGTATGGGACAATCAATTAATAAATCCATGGATCTTGGGACATGTATCTGGCATCCCCTGTAGATTTTGCAGGGGTGGATGACATCATCACCAACTTGGAGAAGGAGAGAGAGCCTGGGATCAAGATCATCCAACGCACTCCCTAATCTTTGATTATTACTAAGTTAAAATTACCAAATGAAAAAGTTAAATGTTAGTAGTAATTATCTTATGAACCTCCTTACCTGGCATTTACCAAGCCAAATGTCCTGTCTTTTTCTATGATATTCTTCATCATCACTACAGTCTGCAATACAAACAGATCAAATCCAACATTTAAAAACAAAATTAATAATAGTTATAATTATTATAATAATTTTTTAATAATAGAATGATTTTATACAAGATTATATCATTATGTCATATTTTTGACAATGATATGGCCATTTGCACAATTACATGCACTTGTGATAAAAAACGATTTAGAGACACATTTCATCAAGAAAATTAACGATAATAAAACAGCATGACGTTTCGACGGCTTCATGTCGTCATTGTCAAATGAGTAAAATGGAAATAACGGAAAGGCATATTTATAGGTATTGAAAGTGAGAAAATAAATTAGCATGAAAGCATTTCAGGGACGCGCATGGCTTAACATCTAACAACTTAATTAATTAAGAACTCTAAAGTCATAAAGAAATGCCGTGACAAATTTGAATGTTTGGGCTATGAAATACTGTGGATCAAGAACAAAAGACCAAAACTGAACACGCAAGCGGATTCCATTTGCACGAAACTCTTTACCTGAATGCTTTCATGCTAATTTATTTTCTCACTTTCAACGCCTATAAATATGCCTTTCCTTTATTTCCATTTTACTCATTTGACAATGATGATATGAAGTCGTCGAAACGACATGTACTTGACAGGCAGTACAATTTTTTTTATTTACCTGTGGCTGAAACAAATGAAGAGGTAATGTTTGTCCAGGGACCAGAACTAAACCAGGCAGCATCAACAGTGGAAGAGTAATGTGTGAACCAGGCTCATGATATGTACGACCACTAAACTCATCCATTTCTTCACCTAGATACTGGTGTGAACACAACAACATAACAACAATTACATTGGACTCAATATGTATAGAGTTAGCATCATGGACTGAGTTCTTTGGGCTTGTCACAAACAATCCCTTTTCTGCAAATCTCAGCATGTTCAGCAGGGCACAAGTTGATTTGAAAAGAGTCAGGCACTGGTGCCTCAGAATTTAATCTGACACCTGTGGATGGATGTAGATCTTGGAAATAAAGGTCTCTCTCTCAAACTTATACTGTCTAGAGTTTGCTTGCAGTAATTGCTTGCCAATGCAAACTGTGGAAACATTGGAAGCAATGAAAGCTAGCACTATGTTTTGGAGATTAAAAAATACACAATTATGAAGTCAAGTTTAATTTCACAAAATCTGACAAAATTAATGGCTTATCATTTATCACTCTCAAGGATTGGAAATTTCCTTTGTTTGGCAGATGTTATGGGTCATGGCATGATCATTGGAAATTCTTAGGGAGAGGTAGGGGGGGAGGGGTCTTAAAAGCCAAAATTTTAGAAGCAAAGTATGAAGATGAACTGGAATTTCCCAGGGGGAGGGGGTGCAAAACAAAAAACCTTCCATGGGGGAGTATGGATATTTTCTGGAGCTGCACAATACTAAATGTAATGTGAAGTTCTTAATGTCATCAATAAATAATAATACATGTGCCTTAAAAAAACTATTACCCAGCAATTTATTGTCAGGGTTACCTGATGCTGTGCAGGAAGTGATGGGTCAAAGTTAATGGCATCATGTTGTTCGTCATCGCTGTCTTGGACTATTTCAGCTGAAAATGGAAACATGTCAGCCAGCCAGTGAATCAAGAAGTGAACATGTAAATTATAGTGTTAGTATTATACTGCCAATAAGTAGAAATACACATCCTGTGATGAAAATAATATAAAATTCATGACAGAAACGTTTCTCAAGGTTAGTAAAGCTACATAATTTGACTCCTAATTTTTATAGACCATTGTCAAACTTGGAGAAAATATGCTTGTTAACAATCGCTAATTGCTCATGCATTTTATTAATACACTCCATCCTGTTACAGCTTAAGTGTGTATTCTACAGCCAGTTCATAATGAATGACTTGATGGATTCTGTATTTGACAGTCTGTGCAAAATACCTCTGCCAAGCATAATACTAGAATGATTACTATTCTAACATGATGTTTCAACATAACATCATATTTGACTGTTGACACTTTAATAATAATTGTGACACTGCAATTACAGTGTATCATGAGACTTAAATACATTGTGAAGTTTTAATGGCACCGTAAACACACAGCCAAATTGTGCGAATAACTTAAATAAACTTTAACATGTCAATGAACTGAGAACATTTTCCAACAACATTTTTTATTGCAATTGATAACAATTAATGAATTATCCTATCAATTTCAGTACAACAACTAAACTCACAAGCTTTTCCCTAATGTATTCTTATTGACTGCTAATAGAAAAATCGATATTAATTCATCAATTACTTTCAACAATTTATTTCAGTTAATTACAATAATTAATAATTATTATTGATTAATCAAGCAACTGTGTCTGTCACTATGGGGATGGAATAACTAGGATAAAGTTATTGAGATAACCTTGCCTCACTGTCAACTGAGTCACCCCACATCAAGTCAACTGACCTGTACTTTTGTCACCCAGCGACTTAAGTTATGTTGCTCCAAAAGATCAGAAAAGTTACTGAAGCTTACTTATATCTAATAATAATAATAATAGATATTTCTATGGCGCAAGTTAACATGTGGATATGATCAAATGCGCCTAAATAATAAAACAATAAAATTTTAGCTACGTACATTAAAGGAACAATGATACTCAATGTTGTTAGCCCTGAAACGCCTTTTATATATTTCCAGATGATTTAGTTGTTGCGATATTGTTTGATTACGTTAATATTTGCCAAAGTCACGCTCTCTGTTAGTCGTTGCGCAATTCATGTAGAGTCTAGTTACGTATTAAAATTAAGTTAGCTACTTTCTCAGATTACACGCTTATTAGGGTTTCAAAAGGTCACTTAGGTTAGTTGCTATCGAGAGATCGTCTGCTACGCTATCCTCGCTATCGAAAGAGCTAGAGATTGCTACACAGCTACGCTACCAAACCTTGCCAGGAGCTCTACCAAAGTAAGCGATTTTAGTTATTCTATCTAAATGTTATTGATTATTGTCGTTATTTAGCTCTATTTGATTCTATTAGGAATAGCTGTTCATTACACGTTGTAAGTTGTATCAGTTAGTACATTATTGTTACATAAGGCTTTCTTTGTTGATCGCCTTTTTTAGTTCGAACCACAATACAGCGTAATCGCCAGAACTCAGCTACTTCGCTACTCAAGCAAGCTATTTCACTAGTAATAAAGTTGTTGGCCGTGTGAAGAAAACCTTTGTGTGTTTGTGCGATTACTTGACCTTTGCTACCACGTGGAATCGAATTGAACTTTGTGCGTTTGGATGTAAGCTTCGGCAAGATAACCTGTGATCCTCTGAAGGTCACATTCGTTCGAATTTGACGAGACTCTTTGGAGTTTGCTACCTGTTTGAATTTTAAACTCGTTATTCCAAGGTAGATCAAATTTGGAGCCATTTATATCAAAGACCTTCGAGCATATGAATCTTGACACTTAGCGACAGTGGAATGGTTAACGCATTTGTTATGTAACACACAGTCACGTTGCAAAGCTCGCGCTCGGAAATTGGACGCCGATCGATCATGGCTTCTTATTATGAAACTGACGCGGATGGAAATCAGCAAAATATTAGGACAAGAGAGCGAAATCGAACCCTAGATTGGGAAGGAATCGAATCAGAGAGCCTACGGACGCTAAAACAATCGAGAGGTGCATTGAAAGGAAATGTTACCAAGGCTCAAAACGATATTCGAGAACTCATGCGTGACCTTTCAAACGTAGATCTGGTTAAACGGAAGTTCGAGGAATTGAAACAGATCGTTGACGACTTCAATAGGACTCACATCGCCTATCACGAAAAATTGACGAATGAGCATGACATAGCCGAGTCTAGCGAATATTTCAAGGCTGTGAATGAGTTGTTAGCAGAACTAGAGTGTGGTATAACAGACTGGATCAAATCTACAGAAACACCCTCGTCTCGAAGGCAATCACCTCCGACCCAGACAATTCCGGAAATTGACCCCGACGATTCTATCAGCAATGTTGGTTCTCGTCACGGTACGAAACTTACCCGCCTCTCGAAATCAAGTTCGAGCAGTTCGAAAGTGTCTCGGTCCAGTTCTCTTTCAGCCGCGAAAGCTCGAGCCGCTGCAAAACGTGCAACGTTAGAGGCGGAGGCTGCTAATCTGGAACGCCTACAAGCCATCCAACAGGAGGAGCTTAACTTGAAAATGAAAAGAAAAGAATTGGAACTTCAAACTGAAATTGCGAAGGCTCATGCTGAGGAAAATGTTTACATCTTGGCAGAATCAAGTCAGGTGGGAAGTTATGCAGACTTCGACTTAAGCACCCGCACCCCCAAGAAATCTTCGCTGATCCTGGCTCCAGATCTCCAGCGAAATCCAGTGCAAGAAAGATCAAACCTTCCACCTGCAGCCATGCCAGCTAAAACAGTAACTTTAAACCCAGCAGCTAAGAGTTGGATTCCTGAAGAGAATTTCCAAAGCGACCGAAAGCCCCCAAGGCCATCTGATATTCCTCACGTTTCAAGTTTCAAAGAATCTCCGGTTTACGTTCCAAGTATCAAAGAAGCCCAAGTTAAAGTGGAACCAGATGAATCAAAATATGGTAATCAAGCCCTGATTGGCTCCCTTACTCAAAGTCTTTTGGAAGCTCAGTACCAGCAAGATCGTCGAATGCAAGAGCTGATTTGTCGACAGCAGGAAAGTACCCTAGCTCTAACGCTGCCTCAACCTGAAGTACCGACATTTAATGGAAATCCTACGGAGTACTGGAAATTTATACGGGCCTTCGAAAACCTCATCGAACGAAGAACTACAAGCGAGAGTGCTCGATTGTATTACTTGGTCCAGTATACCACTGGAGAGGTCCGCGAACTCGTGAAAAGCTGCCTCACGATGAAAGAAGACACTGGATACCAAAAAGCCCGTGATTTACTGAAATCGAGGTATGGCCAAAGCTATCGGATTGCCAGCGCATTCGTCGACAAGCTGGTTAAAGGATCTGCCATCAAGGCAGAAGATGGCGAGGCGCTAAGAAGATTCTCTATTCTTCTCACCGGTTGCAAAAATACACTTCAAGATATCGGCTACTTGAACAAAGTCGAAAATCCAGACACCATGAAAGCCATAGTCGGCAGGCTACCTTTCGGTCTTCGCCAGAAGTGGCGCGATGTTGCAGACAATATCACCGAGAATAAAGAAAGGGAAATCACTATTGGGGACCTCAGCAATTTTGTCACCTCAAAGGCCAGAGCAGCTACCCATGCTGTATTCGGTGACCTGCAAAGCCACCCACCATCATCTACAGGAGGTGTTAAGCTAAAACAGAAACCTGTGCCGCGAAATGCATCGTCCTTCGTGACACAAACTGAGCCCAAGCGAATCAGCGTCGACCTGAAGAAACATCAGCTTCAAAATGACCGGAAATGCCCTCTCTGTGGTTTGAATCACTGGCTATCCCATTGCAGTGCCTTCAAAGAAAAATCCTTACGCGATAGGCTATCATTTGTTCGGTCAAAGGGTTTATGTGACAACTGTCTTGTTCATGGGCATATGGCGAGTTCCTGTTCGAAGCCAAGGTTCTGTAGAGTGACAGGGTGCACCGGGAATCATTCTAGCTTTCTACATCCCAGAAGTGTGGGCCAAGTCGCGAGTCCGTGTGCAGGAAACCTTGCGTCAACCGAGAACAAGCTACAAAGGCAAGACAGCTCATCAGAAGCCTTAAATGGATACGTGAAAGGAAGAAGCGAAGAGGCGAGTAACAACCAAAGTAAAGTCTCTGCTATAACTGGCTTGGCAGTGGTCCCAGTGAAAGTAAAAGTACCAGGAGGCGACGGCGTTGTACAGACTTACGCATTCCTAGGTAGCAGCTCCAACACTACCTTCTGCTCCGATGATCTTGCAAGACAACTAGGGTTGTCAGGCCAGCGAACAACGCTATCATTAACAACAATGGACAAGGAGAATAGTAAAACGGAAAGCCTTGTGGTAAGCTTGGAAGTGCTGGATCTAGAGGAAGAAAATCTCGTACAGCTTCCCATCGTCTTTACAAGACCGAAGCTGCCTGTATCAGTGGCAAACGCAGCTAATCAGCAAGATATTGATCGATGGCCACACCTCGCGGGTATCAGCATACCGAAGATTGAAGCAGACGTCGGCTTGCTAATTGGAAGCGATGCTCCTGAAGTACTGGAACCGAGAGAGATAAGACCGAGTCAAAATGGTGGACCATACGCCTCAAGGACCGTGTTTGGATGGGTCGTAAATGGTCCTCTAGGCAGGACCCAAAGCTCTGCTACCCGTACCGCCAATTTCATCAGAACCGATGTCAAACTCTCTGAACAGTTTCGCAGCTACTGTAATATGGAATTTAACGACTCTATTCATGACCGTAAACATTCCCTTTCACAAAACGACAAGCGCGCCCTGCAAATAATGAATGAAACGGCCACACTCAAGAACGGTCATTATGAGATTGCGTTGCCGTGGAAAATCAACCCACCCTGTCTTGACAACAACAAGCCTGTTGCGCAACACCGATTGCGGCTATTACAGAAACGTTTGTCAAAGGATCAAGAACTGTTAAAGAAGTATAAAGAGTGCATGGAAGATCTTCTTCAAAAGGGTTATGCCAAGGAAGCGCCAGTATCTGAAACCGCGGGAAAGACCTGGTACCTTCCCCATCATGCAGTGTTCCATCCAGCCAAACCAGGAAAGGTGCGCATAGTCTTCGACTGCTCAGCAAAGTATCGGGGAAGCTCTCTAAATGACCAGCTGTTACAGGGGCCGGACCTCACCAATTCCCTTATCGGTGTGTTGACGAGATTCCGTCAAGAAAACGTGGCTCTAATGTCAGACGTGGAAGCTATGTTTCATCAAGTTAACGTCAATCCTGACGACTGCAGCGTGTTACGTTTTCTGTGGTGGCCTAATGGCGACCTAAGCTTAGAGCCAGAAGAGTACATGATGACGGTGCACTTATTCGGGGGATTGTCTTCTCCTAGCTGCGCTAACTACGCCTTGCAGAAAACCGCAGACGACAACAAAGGGAACTTCGCCGCAGAAATCGTGAGTTCAGTGAAACGGAATTTCTACGTTGACGACTGTCTGAAATCGGTGAAATCAGATGAAGATGCTATTCGCCACGTGAGGGACTTGACAGAACTACTCAAGAAAGGAGGCTTCCGGTTAACGAAATGGCTATCAAATTCCCGAACAGTTGTAGAGTCTGTTCCTGAATCAGAGCGAGCGATGTCAGTGAAAGACCTGGATTTTGACCACATTCCGATTGAAAGAGCACTTGGCGTGCACTGGTGTGTGAGTTCCGACACATTCAGATTCAAGGTCAACATTAAAGACCGCCCAGCTACCAGAAGGGGAATCCTCTCAGTGGTGAGTTCCATATATGACCCCCTTGGTTTCGTTGCTCCTTTCATTCTTCCTGCCAAGATACTTCTCCAAAACCTGTGTAAGAAGAAACTCGACTGGGACGACAAAATCTCTGACGAAGACCTCGAACGTTGGAAATCTTGGCTAGATGCATTGCCGAAGCTCGAGCAGTTCTGCATTGACCGGTGCTTTAAGCCCCCTGACTTTGGAGAAGTTGTCTCATGCCAACTGCATTACTTCTCCGATGCATCTGAATTAGCATACGGCGCTGTGGCCTACCTCAGACTGGTTAACGCAAGTGGCGCAGTACATTGCTCCTTTGTCATTGGAAAATCCAGGTTGTCACCTTTGAAGACGGTTACCATTCCAAGACTGGAACTCTCCGCCGCTACGTTATCCACCAGATTGGATAGGATGATTCGAGAAGAGATCGAGTTGGCAATTGATGAATCATTTTACTGGACAGACAGTATGTGCATACTTCGCTACATCGAGAATGAAGAGAAAAGGTTCCAGACGTTTGTAGCAAACAGAGTGGCTGCTATACGCGAGCAATCCCTACCAACTCAATGGAAGTATGTTGAAACAAAGCTCAACCCCGCTGACGATGCTTCGAGAGGATTAGCAGTTGACGCCATAGTAGATAGTAACTGCTGGACGAAGGGTCCGGATTTCCTTTGGCAAAGCGAAGAAATGTGGCCTGTGCGTCCTGTTGCCATGGATCCAGAAAAGGAACAACAGTGCTATTTAGAAGAGAAGAAGGCCACCTTTGTCTGTTTGGCTCGTGATGAGAGTGCCAGGGTCAGTGAAATTTTCGAGCGCTTTTCATCATGGCTTCAGCTGAAAAGAATTGTAGCCTGGATCATCAGGTACAAGAATGTGCTCCGAAATGCTGTTAAGAAGCGCAAGAAAGGAGAACCGTTGCAGTTTCTATGCAACAATAAAGCAAGCCCTTTGAGTATCAAGGAAATGGAAGATTCTGAGAGGGCAATTATCAAGGCAGTACAAATCCACAGCTTCCACGAAGAATTGATGTCTTTAAAAGGTGGCCACTCAGCAGTTAAGAAGTCAAGCAGAATCGCAAAGTTAGATCCAGTGCTCGTGGATGGAGTTATACGTGTCGGAGGTCGTCTCCAAAACTCTCCGATCAAGCAAGAGTCCAAACATCCCGTGATACTCCCTAAAGACCATTACATCTCTGCCCTCATCATACGTCACCATCACTTAGTCTGTGGTCACTGTGGCCCAGAGCACACGCTTTCATTGTTAAGGGAGAAGTACTGGATAACAAAGGCAAGGCATTCACCGCATCCTAAGTGCGTGCTTCGACTGCAGAAGAAGACAGGCGCCTGTAAATCAGCAGAAAATGGCCAGCCTGCCGGAAGACAGAGTTAACCCTGCAGGACCCCCATTCAGCTATGTTGGAGTGGACTGCTTTGGTCCCATAGAGGTGCGGCCGGTGGGCAAGCTAGTGCTGTTGGAGGAGTCATGAACATTTGTGCTATTTAAGTACTTAGGACATTGTTTTAGATTTAGTCACTTAAGTTGGACATCCCTCGTTGTTATTGTTTTTGCGTTTCAAGCTGATTGAATTACTTTAGTTAAAGGCTTAAGCTTTGTACACCTTTAAAGGGGCCGGAATGTTAGCCCTGAAACGCCTTTTATATATTTAGTTGTTGCGATATTGTTTGATTACGTTAATATTTGCCAAAGTCACGCTCTCTGTTAGTCGTTGCGCAATTCATGTAGAGTCTAGTTACGTATTAAAATTAAGTTAGCTACTTTCTCAGATTACACGCTTATTAGGGTTTCAAAAGGTCACTTAGGTTAGTTGCTATCGAGAGATCGTCTGCTACGCTATCCTCGCTATCGAAAGAGCTAGAGATTGCTACACAGCTACGCTACCAAACCTTGCCAGGAGCTCTACCAAAGTAAGCGATTTTAGTTATTCTATCTAAATGTTATTGATTATTGTCGTTATTTAGCTCTATTTGATTCTATTAGGAATAGCTGTTCATTACACGTTGTAAGTTGTATCAGTTAGTACATTATTGTTACATAAGGCTTTCTTTGTTGATCGCCTTTTTTAGTTCGAACCACAATACAGCGTAATCGCCAGAACTCAGCTACTTCGCTACTCAAGCAAGCTATTTCACTAGTAATAAAGTTGTTGGCCGTGTGAAGAAAACCTTTGTGTGTTTGTGCGATTACTTGACCTTTGCTACCACGTGGAATCGAATTGAACTTTGTGCGTTTGGATGTAAGCTTCGGCAAGATAACCTGTGATCCTCTGAAGGTCACAAATGTTTCCTGTTTTAATACTTCAGACACAGTCCTTCAGTTTATAGTCTGGTTCTCTGCATTGTAACAGTTTTTTTTTTTTTTGCATTTTCTCCTACCGTCTTGAACACCGGCTACCTTGAACTTCTTCGTAACCCTTGCCACAGTAATTTATTTCTGAATATCTGAAGTACTCAGTTTCTGAACAAAAGGTTCTGATTGTCCTCAACGATTTCAAGACAGTGTATTAAATATCAGCATGTCAAACACAATTGTATGTCACATCTTCTATCTCATGCATCGAAGATACTTTAATACACATACAACAGAACTCAAGGTGCTTACTACCCCCTGATATACATACTAAAATCACCAGTCTACAATAGTAACCTTCAGGAAGTAATGTCAGGGCTCTTCCTGCTCGCGAGCTAGCTTGAAAAACACCAATCGTTGTTGTGATTTACAAGACATGCAAACATTAGATTGCATGCACTCCAAATAAACTCGCTTCATGGTTTTCGACACAAACTCACTGGCTCAATTACTCCGAGTTAAAGTTCTACGCTGTGTGGATACAAGGAAATATAGATGTAGCTTCTCAAGTGAAAGGGGACAGATTTCATGTTAACAAAAAAAGACTGCTGGAATATTGTAAGCTAGAGACTTAAGCTCATATGCATATGTCACAAATGCAGCTGATTCACAACTTGAGGGCAATAATACTCCACTTGAGGTTCTTCCAGCAATTTCCTCTACAATAGTAACATTACCTGCAGAGTCACTATTATCAGATCCTGAATCATTCGGAAGGAAAATGTCCAGTTCTCCGTCGTAGCCATTTTGTATCTCGACGTCTTCGTCTGAAGACTCGTCCGCCATGCCGACAAGACGGCAAAGAGTTGTGGGTAGTCAGTAGCCCTTGGCGGAAGTCATGCGTCATGCTTCTCAACTGGCCAATCACAGAGTGCTTCGTAGGTTTCACTTCGAGGGAAACGTTCGACTATCAACAAGGCTACACGTTTGCTTCGGAAGGAATTTTCACTGACAACCGTCTACGAACCCAACTTCTGCGTCTTCTAAAGCTTAACGGTTAATTATCCGTAAACTGACTGGCTGTATAGTCTTTATTACTGCCTGCAAGACAATGAACTGTGATAATCTGGTACTACTTGTCACTGCAGCTTTCAGCATTCTCGCAAGCATCGATTTGGCACTTGCCAAGGACTATTACAAAATTTTGGGTGTTCCCAGAGATGCGAACGACAGGCAAATCAAGAAAGCTTTTAGAAAGCTTGCTGTAAAATACCATCCTGATAAAAATAAGCACAAAGATGCAGAGGCAAAATTTCGCGAGATAGCGGAAGGTAGGTAGATCGAAGATCTGATATCGCTCTCTTATGCAATGTTTTCTTTTGGAGAGGCAAAAAACAAGAAAAAATATATTGAGCTTAAAGATTTTCAATTTCGCCATGGTTCAGCTGGCATCTATAGGCACAGGCTTTGCATGAGATACGTCTTTTTCTTCTCACGGTAACAATAAGGAGTGTTGAGCTTAATTCTAATTGTTGGCGTGATTTTGCGGATCGTGTAGTCAAGCGTATTTTTCAAACTGGTGACTCCCTTGTTGTGTTTGGTGGCCGTTTTTATAAGAATAACACTTTCAATAAGTGTCTAACCTTAGCCCTGTGTCGCATGAAACTCATTTTCGATATGTTGGTTTGATTCGAGTTAAAGTCATGTCTATTTTTATCGGAAATTGAAGGCTTTTTAATGTCTGTTCATGTATAGAAAATGTACAATTCACGTCAATCCTCAATTGTTTTCATTACACGGTGCATGTGGATTTCATAACAATATGTTGCGGCATTTTCATTTTCATTTCACTGTGTTTTGTTACCCTGGAGTCAGTTGATTTGTAATAATTACCATAACTTAAAAGCTTAAAGTTTGTAGTGTTTTTGAACTTCCTGACCAAAAAAGGACTTACACTCTTTTTGCAGCAAACCTCCCATTACTGACTTATATCTCAATACTTTGAAGGACTTCAAGTAAAGCAGATCCTGTAATGCTCGCAGGAATGTGCTTTATAGGAATTGTTCATATCAGTTAAAAAGCACATTCTTGCAAACAGCAAGGGAGGGCCAGCTTCCTTGAAATCCATGACTGTGTTGAGATTGGTCAGTAATGTTTAAGCTGCTAACATAGTAGTTTATTTGAAGAGGAGAATGTTCTACAGATGAATACACACAGCTGGTCAGATCTTATGGGCACAGTGTTATATCTAATGTGGGAGTCATATGACATTGACTCATTCTATATATGCTTGATGGAAAAAAAATGTTGGTTCAAAGGTATAAACCATAAATGATGCAACCTGATAGGAAGATTGAAGTATGTACCTTTCTCATTAGTGTTTTTATTCGAAGAAGTGATTTAGAAAAGCATTTAACTATAAAAAAATTGCGATAAAATATTTCTTAAAATCATTTTAAGATTAAAAAATTTGCTAAAAAGCAGCGAAGTTTCAATGTTAGCTAAACGTCATTATCAAGTCAAAATATGTTTGTTAGTTGCAGTCTACAAATACTAAAAAAAAAAAATATTATAAATGCATTTGTTTCCTATTTGCATGTGTAAAAAATGCATTTATCCTTATCCTGCACTTCAAAATTAGGGAATTTGCCTTCTGAGTTGTCATTTTGCTAAAGTTTTTGTGAGGCTTTAAAGAAATAGTGATATGGCATGTACACTTTTATGTACACAGTTTCTGAGAAATACTAGTAAGTTCATACTTCCAATTTTTCCCAGAAATCTGGTGGGTTGTATCATCCATGGTTTATAGCTTTCTCCCAACAACTTCTTTCAGTCAGGTGGGTATATCATAAGTCGGTACAGCATGGTCATTGAGGCAAGTAAAGTCTGCAGAAGGACTGCTGTTGGTGACATACTATGTTCAAACAAACTTACTGTAAGATAAGGGACTCTTGGACTCAAACTGTCAATATCTTGATCTATGCGTAAGAAAAATAGAAGACACTCAAGCGACTAGTTTCAGATGTTTTGGTAGCTTTAAACATGCAGTTATCAGTAGTCTGAATATTGCGCTGTTTTTACAAAGTTATGGGTTTAAAATCATCAGAAAGGTCATGCAGATTTTGTATACAACTTGTGAAGTTGCTGAAATCAGTATTAGGACAATTGTCTCTCACAAATCCTTCATTTAGTTTGGTTCACGTTCATTTAATAATCATTATTCTCTTTGTTTACTCTTTCAGCATATGAGGTCCTATCAGACGAAAAAAAGAGACGTCAATATGACCAGTTTGGATCTGAAGGCATGAATGAGAATGGATTCAATTTCCATCATCAAGGTTTCCAAAGCTTTGACGACATATTCAAAGATTTTGACTTTGGAAATGGACATGGAAATGGCAAGGAATGGAAGTTTTCTTTTGGGGGTGGTTTTGATGATTTCTTTGATGATGAGGACGATGAGGACGATGATGATGACTTTTTTGGAGGATTTAGATTTGGTGGTTTTCAAGACTCTTTCTTTGGGGATGATTCAAATTTCCACACAAGCAGACATAGGGAAGATGTTTATACAAATGAACAGGGACAGAGATTTCACAGAAATGTTAGACATACAGAGTTTCAGCAATCAAGTAAGTATTATTTAGAATGTAGTAAGTTTTTAGCATATACAGTCGACTCCCGATAACTTGAACCTTCAAGGGAAATTGAAAAAAGTTCGAGTAGAGAATAGAGAATTTATGTTTTCTTTATGTCCCTGAAATTGAGTGGTTCAAATCTGGTCTCTGTCCTCATGCACATGCTCTGTTGATTCAGACAACAAAGTTGACTCTTACCTGATAGCAGCATTTTGGGGGTCTAGACTAATAAGAAACTTAAGGAACTGAAATGCCACTTAAAATTAAATTTGTGTTCTTTGAACTACTGTAATTTATTCAAATCATAGAATATCACAGAGTATCCAGGAACTAAATTTCCAGGGGAATTTCCAACTTCAGTTCAGAAAGATAGAGAATTCACTGTCATTGCATGGTCACATTATCCATGTAACCTTAAATTTGATAATCACAGGTCATGACATTTTTTGTTAGACAAATTCAGATAAATGTACCAAACTGCATAATGAACATGCAAGGATGTTAAACCTACTGTCCTTACGTTCGTGTTTGCCTACAACCAGGCTATGGAGGGGATGTTTCAGTGTGACGCTCCTAACCGTGGCCACACAACAAACTTTTTAAATTACAAGTTAGCCAGTCAGGATATCTTCCTCCTTGTTCATAAAATAGAAATGATCACGCCTCCTTTCAAAGTCCAACAGGGAAGTGACGCAACAATGAATTATTGAAAACATGTCATTTTGTATTTCATGAACAAGGAGGAAGATATCCTGATTGGATAACTTGTAAAAAAAGTTTGTTGGGTGGCAACGGTAAGGTGCGCCGCACTGTAATAAGTGGTACCTCTATGGGCCATGTGGACAATTAAACTTTCCTGATACTGTCACACTTTGAATAGGCTATGACATAGTTCAAATAATGGGACTGTACTTTTTTTTTCGCTATTGGCAAATAGCTGATGTACTAATCAAGGAGCGTAGCAAATGAAGAAATATGTTTCTTTATGAAAAGCAATCAGATAGAAATAAAAATTGGTTAGAAGTTTAATTAACTAATAAGCAAACATTAGTTTGTCTCTTTGTACTTCTTGCACAACACCAAGATGCTTATTCTAAATCCATTTTTAATTGTCTTTGCAGGTAGAGGTAGAACATGTCGCACTGTCACAAGGAAAGTTGGAAATATGGTTACAACATTCACGGATTGCTCATAGGTGTTTTTAGTTTAAAAGTACAAAAAGGGAGCATTTCTCTCAGACAATCCTGTATCCAATTTTGTCAGTTAATATGGTTTAGATTCAGATACATGTGACCTGGAGAAAAAATCTGCAAAAAAAAAACAAAACAGTAATACGTGTTATATGGGCACCAGCTTGAACAGATTTAATGGAAGGAATGAACCAACCTGATTCCAATTGGCAATGTACCTTGCTATATGGATGCTTTAGAATATGGTTTCATGTTTCCTCATCTATAAACAAAACCGCTATGGAAGCCTAGAAGTGTAGGGTGCCACAGGAACTGACACAATTGTCTAATGTTTGCATAATACGTGCCTAACATTTCACAGGCTTTTCCTCCAAATAAATAAATAAAAAATTTTGAGTTTTGGATTCCTAAGAATTTTTTTTTTTTTTTCAAAACTTTTGAGCACAAAATTTAGGATACAGATTGGGTGATAGGAATGTAAGCTCATGTAGTGTGGAATAATGTTAATAGTAACAATTTTTGGGGGAGGGGGGTTGTTAAGGGGGTTTTCAAGAAGAAAAGCTGTTTAACCACTGACTGTATAGTTGAGGTGATTTAACACAGTTCTGTGTTTCTGTGTAAAAGTTCATATATTTTGTAAGGTAAAATGATAGACAGCATGGTGGCTTTGTCATTGAAGGTAGTGGAAAATATCAGAGTCTAATTACATGGAGGATTGTAGCTACACTGAGATTTAAGATTTAAGACTGTCTATGTGAACAAATTCTGATTAAAATATTTTGCAATAACATGAAGTGTCAGACCAGGCTGAAAATTCCAGCCAGGTTTTAGCAAACTGCACTTGTCTGGTTCTATTGACATTGCCTTTTATTGTGCCCACACTGAAATATTCATGGCATAACCTGAAAGAAATCTTAGGTCACTTGCTCTGCTAAAATTTTAGCCCAAGGGATAACATTTGCCATGTTATGAGGTGTCATATGTTTCAATTTATTGCATAAAGGGTTTTGCTCTATCACACTATGTAAAGGGCGATTTAGATGGTACGATTTTCTCTTACGACTGTCGTATGCCATTTCTAGAGCGCGCGCTGCTTCCGTCATGTAAAAATCGTACACAACTCTCGCCACTCAACATTGCCTTTACCTACGATTGTCGTGTTTTAAAATCCTACGACATTTTTTGTGTTGCTTGCGTCTGTCGTAAGGATGTTGTAGGTTGATTTACACGACGCGATTCGTGTTGTAGGCATGGCGTAAGCGTGTCGCATGCGACAAATCGTAGGCAAAATCGTACCGTCTAAATCGCCCTTAAGGTGTGCACTGATAGATGTTTCTTCATAATGAAAGTAGACACAAGTCACTGCAGGGTTTATTCAGCTTCTTAGGGCCCAGTAAGCCCTTGTCAGAGATTTTAGAGGGCCTTTATTCATGAAAAAGGCCCCAAGATATTTCAGCTTCTAACACAATATACAAATTAATGATCAGTTGGTACTGAGATATGTTAAAGTGCTACTATGATGAAATTCACGTCATTCTAATCTGAGTCATTTTAAAACATAAACAAGTAGTCTGTACGTGAAGAAGAATGCTGTTTACTATTTTCAAATATCTCTTTTTGTTCCGGAGATATTCAAGTTTTTAAAATATGCAAATTAGCCAAGTGATGACGTCATAAACTCAACCGAATTTTGATCAAGTATTATGAAAAAAGATATCTCAGCCAATTTGTATCAGAAATGCTTGATTCTTTGCAGTTACATTGTTCTAGGTGCGCTCCACAATATGAGCCTATCAGTTTTGTTACCATGGCAACATACTGGGTTCCAGTCCTCCCTGATACTTAAAGCTTTGCTGGCCACCTTTGGCGTTCTATTTTGATATTTGCCAATGGTGCCTCATCTGCATGATCCAGCAAGTGTATAAATATGTTAGGTCGAGTTCGTGGGCTTGTTAATTTTTTTCAAGCTGAAAATCACTAAAATATTGAAATCAGGTTGGAGGGGACTGGAAAAGAGTGAGTTGCCATGGGAACCAAATTTTTTATAGCCGTAGGTGTATTGCCTTTAGAACTATTAGCCTGCTAGGTTTCAATGGTCTCTGCTGTAAATTGATTGAGATAGCTCTATTTATATACTTGATGTTATATTGAGTTGAGAATATGACGTCATCAGTCATCTAATTTACATATTTTACACATTTTTCAATCTTAAATATCTCCGGAACCAATGCAGATTTTTAGAAACGGTAAACGGCGTTTTTAATCTTTCCTAGAATGCTATGTGATAAACCTTAAAATTCAAGAGGTAAAATTTTGATCATAGTAGCACTTTAAGGAAATTTTTAAAGCTGCTTTGATAACATTCAATTTGTAGTAATGTTTTCTGCTCTGTAGTCCAGAATGAATCTAAAAAAAGATAGCCATGTTCTCAAAGTGTAGTCAAATGTCTGTAATAGTAACATGATCTTCCTTTGAAACTTGAGTGCCCTGCAAATTTGTGGTTAAAAATGATCTCACAGTGCTTCATGCTAGAGTAAACCCTGCATTGTATTGGTTATTTTCAGATCTAAGATGTCGTGAAGTGGCCAAATTACCCTGCAGCTGTTGTGTAATTAAAGGGAGGGTACTGTGGCAAATGGTTAAAAACATAGTTTACTCCAGCAGTAACAAATAATTATCCAGTTGCAATTCAATCTAAGTATCCTGGGATACAAATGATGCAATTGGATTCCCACCAATAATATTGTTCCTGTTGGGAAATTACTGTTAGTAGATTTTATTTTTGTAAGGAAGAAATTTTCGGTGTTGTTACTCAACTGACTGTCAGGTGGCAAAACAGAGGGAGATTTAGTAATTTATTACCTCACTGTAATATTTAGTGTGTTTTCACCAGCGAGCACTGTATAGAACAATAAGCTATGACATTGCATTGGCTTGTACATAATTGTACATGGAATAAAAACATTTCCTACAATTTCGTTTTTGGTTACATTGTGTCTAGTGTGTGCTGTAGGTTATTCACGGGTGGGGTGATCCCTACTGAAACTGAAAGCTGACTAAGAGGTGTGAATGAAGTGTCCAAAAAGAAAAGCTTGCTGTTGTCATATTCCATTTGATGTCACATGGACATCAGCTTGTTTTACTGCATCTACTTTTGGTTGGTCTTGCAATCTTAGTTATGTTGACCTCAAGATTTTGCTACATTGAATTTGCAGTGAATAAATTTTCTACAAACATCTTCAGTTGCATCAGAGCTTGAGCAGTCACCAATGGCAACAGAAGTGTCATTTAAAAAATGTTTTATGTTATTTGCATTACTTTGCAATTATTCTGGATTGTTCAACCGTGCATGATGTTTCCAAATAATTATTCTCCAGGAACTGAACTGGTAGGTATGGCATTCAAATTTAGAGTGAAAATTTCAGAATTTGCATTTGCCCATGTTCACTGACAAAACTTTTAATTTTCTTCATTTCACTTATAGACAGGCAAAAAGGTACCAGAACATGCCAATAATGCATGCGCATTGTTACTGTTTTCTGGTAAATAAACTCTTTGGTTAATGATGTTGTTGTTGTTGCCTCCACCATTGTAGTGGCCAAGGGCCCTAATGTTTCCTGCAAAAAAACTGCTGACTCATCTCCATGGGGACATGGTAGCCTCCCATGCAGTAGAGGAGCATTACCCGCCTCTCCACAAATGTCTGACTAGACCTAGACCGTTAGACTCCTCGGGGGGGGGACACAAACTCCCCCCCCCCCAAAAAAAAAAAAAAAGACTGCGTGGGAGGCTACATGAAAGATGGCTGCTAATTAAACCCAGAAAGGGTGTGTTCACGACAAATCTTCATGGCCACATTCAGCACTACACAGGAAGAGATGATGGAAATGAATTGGAATTGTATGGAAAATATGAGGGACATTTACAGCCAAGCTGTCTTTTAGACAAAATCCAGACACCCCTGAGGTAACTTTATGTATATCCTTTACACTTTTTGTTAGATTTCATCCTATACAGTGAATTAAAATAAGCAAAAAAAGGAGCGATGTTACGGTGTCATCTTGGTACCATTATCGAGTAAAGAATGTAACAGAAAAGATAATTTTATACACAAAGTAAAGGTGTGAAATATTTCACACCTTTACTTTGTGTACATAAATTATCTTTTCTGTTAATGGTAATGGTACCAAAATGACACCGAAACGTCGTTCTATTTTACGATTATTTTTCTAGTCAACTGTATTTCTAAATTTAATCTTTTCAGACAGTGAATAAACCACCAAAAGGCTTTTGTTAATTAATTCAACCAGCACCAGCAAATCAGGGAATCATTTCCAGAAACATTTCAATTTTTAAATATTGTAAAACTTATCCATCTTTGACTCTGGAAGTTAATGTCATCTATTGCTTGTACCTTGTAGGAATTCCCAATCTTTTACCGGATACAGTGGGTGGGAGGAGAGGTGGAAGCTAATTTTCTCTTTCTTTTTGATGCTCATAATTATGACTTATGATTCTAAGGCAATTCCACACTGTGTAACCAATAAAGTATCAAACAAACATTATTAAAACTTTTTGAAAACAGTTTATTTACAAAAAAAAAAAAAAAAAGTCCAATCAACAGAGTTTATGTATATGTAAAGTATATGTACAAAGTTCTTAAAATGTTATGTTATTCCTTTGCAATACAATCAAACTGTGTATTGTTCTTGATACTTTGCAAAAGAAAACTAAACATGCACTGTACACTTGTATTGTAAGGAACTACACTTAGAATTCCCCGCAGACAAACAATATTAGGCTTGTGTTCACCACAGGGTGTTCCTTGCTAGCTTTGTAGTAATCTTTTGCTAGCATCATCAAGCTCTTCTAAGTTAGGTAACCAGAATGCCTGAAAAACAAAAATTCAAACTATGAATTAAAGCAGAATAACAAACATTTAAAGGCTGGTTTTCACTAGCGACGGAGTCAGAGTCGGAGTCGTAAGCAGAGTCGTAAGAGCGCTTATGACCTAGTGAAAATCAAAAATCGGAGTCGTAAGCGGAGTCATAAGCGCAATGGAATCAGAGTCAGAAGAATCAGAACGTTTCCATTTTCTTCCGACTCTGCTTACGACTCCGTCGCTTAGGTTCTGCTTAAGCAAAGCTGTTTTCACTAGATCATAAGCTCTACGCTTCTGATTACGACTCCGACTCCAACTCCGTCGCTGGTGAAAACCAGCCTTAAGAGAGATACAATGCTTCACGCTTTTCTTAAGTTTTGAGTCTTCCACGCTCTAAGCTGCTGGGAACAAGGAACAGAATGCAAAATTTAAGTGAAGAGATTAGGAAATATGGCAAAGGTGACCTTCCCTTTTGACACTCATTTCCTTCATATTCCATTTTTTGTTTACTTGCAAATACAAATAGGAATACTTTATTTAAGGTGGTAAATACACTTAGCTAAATGGATATATCACATGTGAAATGTTGCAACCTGTGGTAGCTAGTTTTCACATGATTTTTTCATGTTTCTATGATTATTTTGTTAAAATGTATGTAGAAAGGAGAGGTCAACTGCATCGCTGATATGTGGTTACTATATTTTTTGGGCATTACTACTTGTTTTGTGCCTAATAGAGAAAAAAAATATACCAGTCCTTATTAGTCAGTAGAAATGCCACTGATTTAGCAGGTTCCTCTAAAAATGGTGCAGACATCTAAATTGAAAAAAAGATAAAAATTGAAGTAAATCTTACCATGTTAGTACAAGCAGAAGCTAACATCATGTACTTAGGGTTAAACCCAATACACTGAATAGGACCAGGATGATTCCCCTCTAGCACAGTAAGCTTCTGGCCACTGTCTGATGCCCACACATGGACCCGTCCATCCTGTGAGCCTGAAAATTAAAAACAATATTTATTATGAATTGAGTTTCTGTCAGTCAGAAGGTGGGCTGATTACATGTAGCTCTGTTGGACCAGGGGCTTTCAAGCCACCTTTCACTTCACTTCCAATAAGGTTGAATTTACTAGTCCTACAATCTATGAGTTTTAAATTCTGAATGAAAATGTGTTGTAAGCCAATTCAAACATAAGCAAATTAATAAAATAAATGGTCTTATTCAGGAATATATCAGTACTCCAAGTCTCAAATGCATACGTCCTTCTCATGACAAGCCATCCCTTATATAAGCCCATGGACTTGCAACGATAGCTTTTTAGGCTTTTAAACTTCACCCTTTTTCATTGTCAACCCAAGACATTTTAAAATGGAAAATTCTGTCCAATAGCAATAAGCTAAAAGAGGCCCTTGAATATCAGCCCGAGGCTTATTATTACGTGGAATTTGAAAATAATTTAAGACAATCACCACAAAGTCTGGACATGCACCATATAATGTATTTATGGTGTCATGAAGCCCCATTTAAGATTTCAAGTGAGTAATTGGGAAAACGAGCAGCCAGTAGAATATTGATTAAGTGTCTGGGGAAAGGTAAAGGAATTTCCCAGTTTAAGTCATGTCAGTCACTCACTACATGTAAAATTAATATGTCAAGTTTGAAATCAAGTTAACTGGAAAATTATCTATGGCGGCTTAAGTTGTTTTAACTTAACGCTGCCCCGTTGGCACTTCACTTCTTATGCTTCCTTTCTTTTCTTTTTTGGTCTGAAATATTTCAACAAAAGTTGTAAGCATATTGCTCCAAACCATTTACACACCTGATAAGACGTATTGTGCGTCAGGAGAGAAACAGACTTCTACTGGGGTGGTTCTTGAAACAGCATGTCCCTAAAAGTAAGATAGGTAGGTAAGTAAAGGTAAAGTGATTTTATGAGCCAAGGCCTATCACACTGGTACCTCCAGTTGCTGGAGAAGAAAGGAATGTATACCTGTTAATCATACGAGAAGGTGCTAAACAGTTTAACATATTAATTGTTGCCTGCTGTACAAGATCTTGCAGCTTAGACCATGGTGTTAAGAATATGGCTCAACCAATTACTGTAAGTATCTTGTTACATTTCATGCAACTTTGTAGAACGAACATGTTAAAACAAAAGCAAAGTGAACAATCCAGACAAAATTAACTAATCATACAGTAACTAACCGCCGCCCGGTTAGCTCAGTTGATTGAGCATCGGACTACCATGCGGGAGGTCGTGGGTTCAAACCCCGGCCGGACCAACAGTCAGGGTCTTTAAATAACTGATGAGAAAGTGCTGCCTTTGTAATGACATCTGCAAATGGTTAGACTTTCTAGTCTTCTAGGATAAGGACGATAAACCGTAGGTCCCGTCTCACAACACTTCAATGTTCATAACCCTGTGGGACGTTAAAGAACCCAGACACTAATCACAAAGAGTAGGGCATGGAGTTCCCGGTGTGCTGGTCTGGTCTTCGTGCTGTTTCATGATTTCATGGGTTGGGTGGGTAGGATGAGGTTGCTAATGGACAAATGCTGATGTAAACCGCATTTAAATATATATGAATAGAAAATGCGGTATATAAATGCATTACCAAAAAAAAAAAAAAAAAAAAACTCAGGTAGATGGTCTATTATTAAAGCATAGGAAACGTGCATGACAATCTCAAAAACTGGTTTTGTTTACTTCTCTCCAGAGACACACTTTTTTTCACCAATCAGAGAACATTGTGCTGCAGCAAAACCACACAAAATGCAACATTACTACTTTCAAGACAATTGAAAACTACTCTTACATTAATCAGAAATTGTACATGCACACTGTATTCAATAACAGTATTGAACTCACTGTAAATGCATGAAGTTGTGTTCCTTGAAATGCATCAATCAAATGAATGACTCCTCCATTTGTGGCCAGTAAAATCATTTTACCATCTGAGCTAAATTTCACACCAGTCCACTCAATGTTAGGATCATTTTGAATGTGGAAAGTGGAAAATGGACCCTATTAAGTAAATCACAAGGAGACGATTCTTTAACAAGATATTCAGAACTTTTCAACAATGATTATTTTAGTAATGTAACACTGCAATACTCTGGCTTCAACAAAATCAGTTTTCAAACTTTGGATAAATTACAAATTAAACATTATTAAGGTTGCTTGGTTAGCATCTGGTAACAGTTGGGAACAGCACATTACAAATGAGGAACTCTATGGAGATCTTCCTAAAATCTCAGACAAGATAGCGGCTTCATGACTCACCCTAGCAGGTCACTACCATCAACATCCACAGCTCCCTGCTAAAAGTCATCCTATGGGAGCATTTTGGATCACTTTAACTACTTAAGGTCACTACAGACCTTCAATATTAAAGGATTTAATTTGCTGTTTTAGGAGTAAATTGAAGGCACAACAGATGCAACTTGGATATCCTCTTTAAAAACAAGTGCAATCAATGATTATTCATCTGCCCAGGTATGGCTGCCACCTTTACTCTAACTTACATTGGAGACACCGGAATAGACGTTTATTAGTTAAATAAAGAAAATTCTATACTTTTTGTTTTCTTAACTTGTTAGAATTACCTTGTCAAATGACCTTAAGTCATAAAGCTTCACCATTTCAGAGTCAACACCAGCAGCGAATATGAGACCCTCAGGATCAAAAGCTGCAACAGGTCTTCCATTAACATGCATCAATCCCTGGATAAAATTTCACATCATTTGAGAAAACATTAATCCAACTAGGCAAGACTGATATGTACAGTGGGAGAATAAGGAAGTTAAAAGTATGTGTACTAACAAATCTGTTTCACTGTTACAATTAAGAAACAACTTCTGTCTTTCCAGAGAGGCACAATAAAATCAATATGCTTTAAAGGTTTGGGATAATGAGAAACAATAAAAATATTGCGCACACACAAAATGTAATTGACTGTATCCACTGTTATTTTGAGATTCTAAACTTCTAAATTTATATCATTTAGCTAGCAATCTTTTCATTATCCATCTTAATTAAGTATGAAATACAACGGATTTAAAAACAAATCACTGCGTAAAAAATCTAAAAGTTACTACTATCTAACTGCATACAAATATAGAATTGTCATGTGTAAAAAGTTTCCAAAAAGTTTTTACAAAGAAGAAAATTAAAAAGAAAAAAATATCTTTCCGTAAAGAAAGTTCTAAACAGTTACACCACTGTTTGACTGCTACTTCTAACAATTCTGTGGAAACAAAGACAATTTGTTTTTATTTCCTTGCAAAACAATAACCCTGTGAAAATTTACTGCATTTCCTTTGAGGTGGCTGATTGGTTAATCAGAGTACATGCCCAACAAAGTTTTTTCTATAACACATGTATTCTCACTGGAACATGCCTGTCCAACATGTACATTACAAACAAAAAATGTTATGCAGTGTCAAAAAAACAGAAAAAAAAAATTATTTGTGCAATTATTTACCTGGCAATTTGGGGATCTCAGGTCCCACAACCTTAGCGTCCTGTCTAATGAACCTGACACAAATGTATCATCCATTGGTGACATGTGAAGGGTCATTACTCTACCAAAGAAAGTAAGCTGGTGTTAGCTGTCTGTATAGAATCTGGCATTGGCAACAAAAATAAAGGGCACATACAATGAATGTTGACACAAACGGTGGATCAGAGATTTAACTGAGCTGCAGTGTGTATTGTAGTGCTAACTGAACTCATGAATTTTCTACTATTAAGCATTTGCCCTACACACATAGGAAGAAAATAGTATACTGCATGAGCAAAGACACACTGATCAAATTTGGAGGTTGTAGGTTTGAGTCAAAGATATTGATTAGCAGAATTTACCTACAAGGCTGTGAGGGACTTGGGATTGCTTTAAATAAAAAAATATATATTTCAAATTTGTGTACAAATAGTTTTGACTGGTCTCACCTTTTTGTGTGTCCTGTAAAGTATCTGAGATACTTGTTATCATGGAGGGAGAGATAACGAATGGTGTCTGTTATGAGACAACAAGAAAGATGTCAAACTACACCATGTAGAATGATTCAGTATGAAACAGCAACAGACTCAGAAGAGTGGCGGATACTCTTAAAAAAGCTGTATATTGAATGTTTAATTATATAATCTGGTATATAATCTGTACAGTGTGCAGTTTCATACTACAGTCAACTCTCTTGTAAGCGACCACCGTTGGTGCACGACAAAGTGGTCGCTTACGGGAGGTGATCGCTTACGGGAAAGATCAATAAAATAAACCAAATGCTGAACTGATAAATTAATTACCTTAAAATATTACCCTAGCAGCTAAAATTAGGCAAATAGAAACTAATTTATTTGATTTTTTCACATCTATTCATTCTTCTGACGAAACTTTGTGTAACATTTTGGAACAGATCACTGTAACAATTCCCATTTACCTACAGATCTAATTATAGTAATCTTCTCTGTCTGTAAACTGTCAGTTGTCCGGGGCAGCGTCATTAAAAATTGAACTTTTGTTGCTTCTGAGTAATTGTTTACTCAGATCATACGCGAATATGTTGGGTGGTTGCTTACCGCAAACAGAAAACAAAAGAACATGTCAAATATCTGGCCTAAAAAGTGGTTGCGGTCCCTCAGAAACTTGAGTGGTGGTCGCTTATGAGAGAGCTCTTGTAACAGTATTTAACTGAGAAACAAAATGGTTGTTTACGAAGTGGTCGCTCATGGGAGGTGGTCGCTATGAGAGAGTTGACTGAATAGTTCATTAACTCAGTTTATTAATTTTACATGTGTTGTATATCACAGATGCTATTTAGTACTTTCCCCAAACAGTGCCAACTAAAACTTCAATCGCTCACCATCAATCTTTGTAGAAGTGTGAATGACTGTGTTTGTAGCATGTGTGTACTGGATATTAGCTACACCATATTTCTTGCTGTAAAGAGTCCTTTTTGGCCTGTAAAAAGATCAGCCATGAACATCATCAAGATTGTCATCTTTAGTTTGTGTAGAATGAAGTACAAAAAATATTCTTGCAAACAAATGTGTTTGCTTTCTGGCTTAAAATGACATTGGATTAAGTTATTACTGTCAGCAAGTTACATGTAGAGCGGAATCTCGATATAACAAACGCAATATTGTGTGTGATTTCGCAGGGTAACTATTTTCAAACATTGCTCAGACCAGCCAAAGTTACAGTACAGTCGACTCCCGATAACTCGAACCCTCGCTAACTCGAACCTCGCGCTAACTCGCACCAATTTTCCTTTCCCTTCAGGTCATTTTCTATATAATTTTACCCTCGATAACTCGAACTCCCGAAAACTCGAATCTTTTCCAATTTCCCTTGAAGGTTCGAGTTATCGGGAGTCGACTGTAAAATGTAAGGAATGGAACCCAGATATAGCGAACTATGGTGTTATGAAATCCCAGTGATAACGAACATTATCGACAAACCCAAATTGCAAAATATCTAACCTGATCCGATGAGAAGTTGCATGTGAAACAGATCAACAGAGATAAGATTCCATTTTAATGCAAAAGACTATGTCGCTCTCAACAGCCTATTATATTTTAACAACAGTGTTTATGTTGAGTGACTGTTGGCTGATAGTTGCCCTGTGTAAATTTGGGTTCTTAAAACAAACATTAGCCCAAGAGGTGAAGAATCAATGTCTTATATGCTAATTTTAAGAACATTAAATTTCCATGGGCAAACTATCAAACCAACAGTCCCGAGACGGAAATACTCTCTTGTTTTTCTTGTTCACCACTAAACATTCTTTCAAACAAAAATCACTGAGACTCGAATATTTTCGAACTTATGCTAAATGATCAATGTACAAGATAAATGAATTAAAAGAATAAATGGGAGGGGCTTTTTTTGCGGCTTGGTAAGTTTAACAGTCATGTAAGATTTTATCCAGTCTGCAGTTCCCATTACTAATCATCTTCTCCACATTTTACAAATTAATTATTAGCCAAACCCCTATTTTGGTCTTTTGTTCATAAATTTGTGTTTAAAAGGAACACGTTTCCCAGTCCCTTACCGCTTCGTTAAACCTTTACTAGGTTACACTGGGTATTCGTTACACTGTACATGAAAAGTTGATCTTACTTTCCCTCGAGGCAATCATAAATCACGATGGAATCGTCATCGCTACTGGAGATTAGAGTCTCTCCGTTGGGTGCGAAGTCCGTGTGATTGATTCGATCACTATTTTCTCGAAAGACTTTCGCCACTCGAAAGCTTCGAATAGTGCTGTCCACTAGTTTCATTCTCGATGTCACAGAAATGTGGCCGCCATTTTCAAAAGAAATGCATTCCGACGGCGTTTTGTGAGTTTTACATGCAGTTGGAAAAGAATATACCGCTGAAATGATCGCGTATTCATCGAGGCCAACCGCTGGGAGGGGAGGGCAAGGGTACTCAGTCAATGGTTTTGGATCAGGGGGCTATGACTCCTGTTTTGAATAGATAACCGCTTGTCACACCAATCTCGTTTCTAGAGAAGTAGAAAGAATTCTGGGGATGTGGATGATTTGAAATTCGAAAGTCGCACTCGTACTCAATTTCATACTCCGTCTCGAAGGTCCCCATCGATCCACCGTCTTCCACAGTCCGGTCAAGAATGCCGGGTCCATTCTAATTTTTCGAAGGACGTCAAGAATCTGACCACGTGATTTGGTTGTGGCTCAGATTGCAGCGTGTGGAAGCCGTTCGAGTGGGCAAGAAGCTCGTATTTTTTTGAAACTGTGAGTATACTTTGATCGTTATGGCTCAACTGAAGTTTGGGTTGCTTGGTTCGGTGCTTGCTCTGTATTATTTCTTCCATTTGTTTCACCTCCATTTCACTGCAAGGTCGCAACAAACAAGCTAAAATTTGTACGTTTGTCAACTGACTCAATCAATTCCATCTCCGATCTTCTTTTCAATTCAATTTTATTCACGCTTATTACAACGAAATACAATATATTTTATAGGAAGAAAAAAAAAATTGGAGGTGCGGTTCGTTATCAAAGTTCCAGGAGGGTCAAGAAATGATTGTTGGTTATTCTGCAGATCTTTACAGTCTGCTCGAGTGGAGAATGGCGGGCTTCTTCGATGCGTTGGGACAAGAAGTCTTGCTCGCTCATGTTTATTCCAAACTGTGAGTATTTGATTGTTATGATTCAATTGAAGTTTGGTTCGGTGCTTCCTGTGTTGTTTCTCTCATTTGTTTCATCTCCTTTTCGTTGCAAGACTGCAAGATCGCTGCAAACAAACTGACATCTGAAGTGCAGTTCCTAGTTTGAGGAGGGTCTAGAGATGTTGTTTGGTTTGCAGATCTTTTCATGCCAGTCTACTCGAATAGAGAATGGCTGGCTTCTCATTTGCGTTGGACCAAGAACTCTTGCTTACTGCACGCAAGTGCCCCCCCCCCCCCCTCCCCTGGTCATTCTCTGGTCATTCGCTGGGGTACGGTAAAATTCATCCACTGCAAACCTTTATAAAGAAGGCTGCACTTGAAAATTGTGAAGTGTACACATTCTATTCTAATCTTATGTGGCAAACTGAGGTTGTTATCCCCAATCTTCAGGGTATCGTTTGAAAATCTCCAGGTTTGCACACTGGTAGATTAGCAGGTCTCTCAAAGTCGGATACTGTAGTTTCACAAAAGTTCCAGATTCCAACCATTAAACCTTTGCTGACCAGTCATGCCTCGTTTGATAGTGATGTTAATGATGTTTATGAGACATGTCGCAGCCTGGATGGAACTGATGATGATTAATTTTGTTTGCAGATCTAGAGTAACTGCAGAATATCCAGCCTCTTCATGCTTGATGCACACACAGATACAGATTGAGGTGTGCTGGTAAGCATCTTTTGTTGTTAGTGCCATAAAATTATAAGAAATCCACTTGTGTGTGCATTAAATAATATCCAGCATGCCGTTTATTGCCCGCTATTAGGGGGATTTAGCAAAGACAACGTGACGCCAAAGATGATGGCGCGCGCATAGATTAAAACTGAGAAGGACTAGGTCGAGACGCCGTCACATTGTCATTTCAAAGTGATTTAGCAAAGCCATTTGACAATTGGCAGCTTGTTCTCGAATACTATGTCTTTACCTCATTCATTCGTTCAATTCTAAGTGTAGTAGCCATTTCTAAAGGTCATATTTACGTCCTGGAATACAATTTCCTGCTTATGAGAGACTAAAGATGTTATGGAACTGGTTGAGTGAATCCGACCAATGGAAGATTCTTGGAATTAACATGAAATCCAAGTAAGGCGCTTACCACAGAGCTTTAGCTAGTGGTGGGAATCGGTTGAGATTCCGCAATCGATTATCGGAAATAATCGGATTGCCCCACCCGATCGATCATTGATTATAATCGGAAAAATCTACCAGTAAGCATTCCATGTATTTTTCACCTACATAGAAGTCAAAGTGATAGCTTGAAGTTTTTAAACTGTTTTCAATGTTATCACGACTTATTAGTAATCATTTTGATTTCAACTTTAACAAAAGCTACGTCACCACTAAAAGTGTGTTACAGTGCTGTAACTGGATGAATAAACTCAATACAGTGTTCTTTTACCAACTCAGCTGTGTCTCTGAGTAATGAAATTGTGCTCGTGATCCAAATGAAACTGCAGGTTGGTTGTATTTCCTGCGATGAACAAATTTGAACTTAGATAAGGGTTAAGAAAAAAAATAGCATTTAAACATGTTGTAAGCTTAGTAAACTCAGGCTGTGCATGTTATTAAGTTCAAGATTACATTGGAGCAGTTCAAGTGAGACTGACCTGAAATCAACAAAACACACGTGCCACAAACCTTTGTTGGCGTATTGCTTTCTGAAGAGCCTACAGATTACCTTCGTCATATCCAAGTTCTCCTTTGTTTTGGGCCCTTCCTTCATGTGATAAAAACCAAAATATTCCCACACTTTTGACCTGGGGTTTCCAGGATAACGACGATCTCCAACTCGGCCATTTCAGCCCCCATGTTGGACTCGTGAGCAACATGTAAGCGAGGCAGGTCAGAAAGAGGCGACATTTCGCTGCGATTTTGTTTCTAATACCTTTCATTCGCTAGTAATAGTAGTGATACTACAAACACGAGACAATGAGCTTGTAATTTATGTTTTGGTTCAGTTGTTCATGAAATACAAAGCAGCTTAGTATGCCACATCTTTCAAATAAGCGTGGTGTATTTGAAGTGACAACAACACAGTGTGCAGGGTACGCACAGGTAAACACATTCAATCTTAGATTATATCTGCTGTTATGACTTAGAAGTTAGGAGTCCACGAAAAAAGACAACTCACACTAAGATATTAAACGTACATTTTTATTGATTTTAATACTTTTATTTGTCCCCGATAAATTTTTAATTTTTCCGCAACAATCGATTATGAAAAAAACATAACCGATTGTCGTGTCGCTTGAACTTTTCGATCAACTTTCGATTATAATCGATCATCTGCCCACCACCCACTAGCTTTAGCTAAATGAGAACTTTTTCGTTGTGTTTAACACAAAATGCACTGCAGATTTTTCACATTCTGAAGTGTAATATCGTGTAGAAAAATCTTGTGGGAGACTAAAGTTCTAAGAAGTGAATTATTGCTGGCGAGCGTTAGCGGGACAGCACACTATTCTTGTCAATAGGGGTAAAAATCCAAAATTTTGTTGGATGTAAGACTCGAAGCTTGCGCAGTAGAGCATTATCCGGGATAGTTGAGACGACAATCATGTGCAAATCACATGGCTGACATATAATCCGGGATACACACCTCACTTTGCACTTGAGAATCGCACGCTGTCAGACGCTTTTGGTTACGAGGTGCAGTTGACGTTTGCTTTTGTAATCATTCATCAAGGTCACGAACGGAAAGATATCACTTTCCACGGGATTCACCATTGATCCATTTCTTGACCTTGATGAATATTCACAAGCAAATGAAGACATCTAGCAAATAAAAATATTTAGAAATACTTACCTATTTGTTTTATGGCAAAGTCAACTGCGCCTCGAAACCGTCTGTGCGTAAGATCGTGGTAAAATTTTTCCGTGGAAAGTGATCTCAATTCTCAAGCGGTGGATCTATAAAAGCAGGCAAACACAAATTGATCTCTTTCCGTTCGTGACAAAGGTTGTTCGTGACCTTGATGAATGATTACAGAAGCAAATAAAGACAGCAAATAGAAAAAATACCGTGGAGGCTAATAATTCAAAATCTGCGAACCACTCAACTGTGAAATCAAAGGACTCGTACTTTCACACGAGTTCTTCGCCCGTGGAGCCCAATCATTCAAAATCTTTGGAGTTTGTGCGGGATAATTCGACCGTTGAGTCATGCTTTTTCGGTCTGCAAGTGTGTCTGTTGAGGTAAAAGAAATGAAAACATGTCGATCGCGCGTCGAAGCGAACTGTGCAACTGTGAAATCAGATGATTGCTTCACTCTGAAATCAAACGACTTGTTGCACTTTCACTCGAGTTCTTTGCTCGTGGAGGCAAATAATTCAAAATCTGTGCCGTTTGAGGCGGCTGATCCGTCCACTTCACCAACACCCCCATCCCACAAAAAAGAAGCGTTTTCAACGTTTCTTCCCCAATGTGGGTTATACAAATCACTAAACCTGCCATGACCCATTTTCAAAACCAATGCTTGCTGTAGTCATGATTTTTACAACTCATCCAACTGAAACCTACTCTCCCTACCCTCAAAGTCAACCCCCTTTTCCAAACCCATTCACTGTTTAATTAAATCCCCACAACTTTATCCCACTTCGCCAGCACCCACTTTTATATTGAAATCACTAGTATTTTATATTAAATGAAGTCATTTTCAAACTGGTGTTTACTTTTGCTCTCATCATGCTGTCGCAACAGGAAGAAAATTTTCATCTTCATGTCATGGCTCATGGTGGGCTTAGAGCTGTTCGTGAGGCCGTAATTTTTGCAAATGCCAAAGAGATTATTGATGATGAAGATTTTGTTCTCTTGTACGATGCTTATGTATCAAAACCGGTTTTTCCATATTGGAAGTTTAACAAGTTTGATCCAAACTGGAGTGATACAGAGTGCTGAACAGAGTTGAGATTTGATAAAGACGACTGAGAGTTGCTATCAGATTGTCTTCAGATTCCAGCACAATTTAGATGCCAACAGTGAACTGTGTGTCATGGAAAGGAGGCACTATACATTTTGTTGAAGAGATTAGCCTATCCATGTCGATACACAGATATGGTACCTCGCTTTGGATGTAATCCAAGTCAGCTGTGTTTGATATTTAATGAAGTTGTGGATTACATTTATACCACACATTGCCACCATCTTCAGTCCTGGGGCCAACCATTCCTCCAGGCGGCTCAGCTGTTTACAGTCAAGGAGCACCCCTCAGCAATTGCTTTGGGTTTGTTCACAGCGCAGTATGTGGCATTGCACGACCAGAACACAATCAATGTGTTATGTACAATAGGCATAAGCATGTCCATTCGGTGAAATTTCAAAGTGTGGTCATCCCAAATGGCCTCATAGCAAATTTAAGTGGCTTATTTGAGGGTAAACGTCATGACAGTACAATGCTGTATGAATCGGGTCTACTGATTGACTTGCGCCGTGTTGCAGTTTACAATGGGGAGCCCCTTTGTATTTATGGTGACCTGGCTTACCCATTGGGAATTCACCTGCAAGGCCCATACAGAAATCCAAATACGCCAGAAAAAGCTTTATATAATGAAGCAATGAGGGGAGTGAGATTTGCAGTGGAGTGGCTTTTCGGTAATATAACCAAATATTTCAAGTTCATCGACTTCAAGAGACAAATGAAACTAAATCTGAGTGCAGTAGGCAAAATGTATATTGTTTGTGGTTTACTGCAGAATGCCCACACTTGCCTCTATGGCAATCTTACGTCAAGCAAGTTTGACCTTCAACCTCCATTTCTTGAGGAATTTTTTTGGTAATTATAAAATGGTTGTCAGGGCATAGTCAGACATTTTTTGAGTCGTTAAACCAGAGAAAGTGGTGCTGTGGTATTTTGTATTAGCACGAAAGACCATTTTTCTAGGGGGGATATGGGACATGTTTTAGAACACATTGTTGGGCCAACATTGAAATTTTTTTCATATTTCATGTTGTGAGTTTGTTGTGTTAAACAGACAAACTAAACAGTAGCAGACTCTTGCCATTACTAACCTAAAAAAAATCCCCAAATATTCCTTAAAGGCTGGCTACACCCCTGGTTGTGATGCAGAAGCAAATCCAGGATTTATGAAAGCAAGATCATAGTTGACACTATTTTACACCCTTCAATGGGTATTTGTTTTATCATTATTTTTTGTTAGGATTTATGTGATGGCTGTTCACGCAATCCACTCCTTCCAAATCTATCCCTACATTGTGTTCTTCCAAAAATATCAATAACCCTCAACCCTGCCCCCACTCCTGTGGAAATTATTTTTTTTGCCCCTCCACATCAGAATTTGATATTACCTGTTTTGTGGTGATGCAAATTAATCGCTGTTGCTGTACAGCAATGTATGTGAATATTTCATGAGTTGCATAGTATTTTCCTGAGCCTTGCAACAAGTGAAATCATTTGCAAGTTTTTCCCTTTTTGAGTGGAATAATAAATTTTAATTGAATTATCCTTTAACTCTTCCTAGTATATATACCAGTATGCACATGTGTTGCTTGTTTGCTTTTTATTTCTTAAATGGTAGGGTTTTCCTCTTTTTTCACCTGTTGTAACACCTCCACCTTTTCTTTCAACCACTCCTTTGCTTCTCTGCCTGTTCTTCTTCTTTTAGTTGTCGTCTTTTCTGCCTCCTGTTCATCATCGTTCCTTTTCCTTGTTTCTCCGAATCTATCGCTATTGCCTGTTTTTTCTCATTTGCCATTGCTTCTTTCTTTGCCTCACTCTGGTCATCTGCTCTTTTATCACTTTCCTCTCCCAAAGTCACCAACTCCTCCACCAACCTCTCCAACTCACTCTGCTTTTCATCACCCCCACCACTTTCCTTTAATTCCTTTCAGAATTTTGATTTCACCAAGGCTGCTGCCTAAGAAAAATTTTAGGGAGCCCTTCGGGCTCCTAAAGTTTAAAGTTAGGAGCCCGAGCCACATTGTTAGGAGCCCAGTTTGAAATCCATGTATTGTTTTTCCAAGATCATTACATAGGTTATAGAGGTTCTTGCACACTTTAATAAGAATTCGCCGGGCCTAATAAATAACACGTAAACAAGAATTAACCGAATTATTTACTTTCATTTATTAATTTATTCAATTAACTTCCACATCTGTTGTGTTCAATGTGACCTAGAAGAGCCTTCAAAGAATTTTCTAAAATGTAACAATTAAACTGCTTCTTACCTTTCTTATACACATTCATGAGCCGGAAAAATATTTGAGGGGCTTAATTTGCGTGTAAAAGGAATTTTCACAATTTTCACAATAAAAGAATAACATAACAGTAGGTAATTTCAACTCAGAATTATTTACTTGACTTTCACATTTGTTCAGTAACAGTTGTGTTCCACATGACAACTTAACTAGTCTTCCAAAAACTTTCTAAAGTAGACCAATCCTCTCCTTGCCTTTTTTATACATGAACAGGAAAAACAGAACAGAACATCAAGTGCCTTATGTAAACCTTAGCCTGGATGGATCTCATTAAATGAAGTGCTAAACATTTGAGGAATCATTTAAATTGAATAACATTTTCCTATCTGATTCTGTGCTATAAAAGAATTTTATGTCAATGTAACTACATTGTAAATTCAAAAGATCATTTTTTTAAGTCTTATAAGTTCTCCAAAACAGCTCGGAGTTGTCCAAAACAGCTCCATTTTAGAAGAGCTTAATTAGCCCCTCAAATAGTACTGTATTTTACTCAAGGAAAAACTCCCAATTTTGGGTCCAAAACAGATCCTTTGAATTCACAGTGTAGTTTACAATTAAATCACAGCATTGAGCAATGTTCATCAGTCTTTTGGTTTTGTCCCCTTAAGAGAACTCCAGGTTCTAGCCTCTGGATGTTTGTCCACCCAGTTCTCTCGTCGGGCTCTGACACTGTTTTCTCGCCAATGCTTGACTGCATTGGCAAGGTGCCCAGATTGAGCGAAGGCCTTGACTCTCTCTGATTTGTTCAGGCTGTGGTACTTAACTGAGATACGCAAGTTGTTGTCCAGTGTCCTAGTTGCAAGACTTGAACGCTGAATAGTTTTAGTGCGGTTCATGGAGCTGAAACCTCGCTCACAAGCTGCGGTGGACAAAGGCCAGGTGAACACAATCTCGGCAATCAAAAGGAAGTTAGGAAATTCTTCTTGTTTAGAAAACAACACAGAGTAAATGTCAGGTGTTGTCTTGTGCTTCATTAGACTCACAAGGCTCTTAACTCCCTGCCACTCACTACTGACAGACTCAGCTTTAAAACCAGCTTTTTGCAACTGCTCTTGGTACCTGTTAGCGATTACACAGAGCTGATCACAACCATAAGACGCTAACTCTTCAGGATCTGTAGGCCACGTGTCTGGATCTAAAACTGAAGAAGCCTTTACAACTGGGTCGTTAAAGAGGTAATGGAATCGCTCTCCCATGCTCTGTCCAATTTCATCCAAAACAGACTTTCTGATCTTCTCAAATTGTTCAATATCATTGTCTTCCCTTTTGATCTCAATTTCTCTGAACACACTGCCATCCCCTGCTTCTTTCAAAAACGCCTCAAGTCTTGGACCATTTAACGACTTCATATTAAGACACTGTAATTCAAATTTTCGAACTGCTGCCGCTGCGGTTGTAACTGTAAGAAACTCAGCTTGAAAAACCTTACTTAAATGAGCTGCTTCCTCCGCAATGTCCCACAGAAAACTGGTAAAGAGCAACCCTCTGAATGAGGTTAAGAACTTGACCGAAAATGATGCTCGCCCCTGTCTACCACTTGATCCTACACGCATCTCTCTTGTGTTCTGGCAATGCATCATGAGAGTTTTATATCCCCGAAACAGTACCTGGAGTGCGGTTTGAAGATGTGGCAACCATCTAGCTCCAAACACATTAGTAGGCTTAGAGATCTGGTTATCTAGTGCTTCAGCTAACTCTCTTAATTCCCTGAGGGCCTTGGCGCTGTAGTGATATTCCTGGTATAAACTGCGAAGGACATCACGTACTTTCACAAAATCTGGGTATTTTTCTAGGCACTTGACAACTGCCAATTCAAGCTTGTGTGCTCCGCACCAGAATCCCATAAATTCTCTATTTTCTTGCCTCAATAAACCAACCACTCCGTTCTTCTCACCTGTCATTGCCGCACAGCCATCAGTTCCCAGGCCTGTAATTTTCTCCTTCCAGGTGACTGAATTCATGTTGGTTACTCTTTGGAAACAGGAATCAACCGCATCTAAATAACCTCTTCCAGTTCCAGCCTTAGGTTCTTCGATTCCAAGATATGCAGTGACCGGTCTTCCAACTGACTTTTCCAAGTAGCGCACATACATAATGGCTTCCTCAATGACACCATGATCTGTACTTCCATCAATCATTAGGGAGAAAAAGTTACATTCCTTCAATTTGTCTGCGAGATCCTCCTTCATAACAGAGCTTATGTGCTCAATGAACTCAGTACATGCAGATCGTGTTAAGTAAGTTTCACCCAGCTCCACCCCATTTAACTTTTGAAGCGCACAGAGACTTTCATAGTCATCTAATGGCCGTTCTAATGCTGAAATGTAGAAGGCTGTTTTAAATTTCTTCTCCATTTTTTCGTCTTCTTTTTCGTATAACTGCTTACAGCACTTGTACATTTCAGTTTTTTTCGGATCATTTATGGCTTTGTCCGCAGCAATACATTTTTTATGGTTCTGGCTTGTTTCATGTTTTTTTAATGTCCCGTTTTTGAAGTTGCTTGACCCACTTCTCTTAGCTATTTCACTGTCCTTTGATGCTAAAGAAGGGTGCTTCGAGCAAACACCACAGTACATTGATTTCACTGCTGTTCCAACAGGTTGTGAATTTGGGTAGGGTGTGTTAGTAATGAATGGCTGCATTGTGCCTTTTCTTACAAGGTTTATACGCAACCAAGAATGGGCTTGAAGCCACTTCCACTGAAATGACCTTGTCCGTTTTTGTTCATATTCCTTACGTTTGTCCATAGCATTAGCGTGATTTTCCCTTGTCCTATCCGATTCATCCTTTCCATCTTCTTCTATCTTCCTATTCACCTCAATCTTCCTTTTATCATCCATCGTCGTTGCACTCTTTACCTTTCTTTCACCCTCCATGTTCTTTTCTGCAGCCATTTTTCTTGCATCCATCTTCCCCTGATCATCCTTCATTTTCCTCTCATCCTCCATTTTTCTCTCATCTTCCATATCTGTTTCGTCCTGCATCTTAAATTCATCTGTCATCTTCGTTTCATCCTGCATCTTCAATTCCTTTTCCATCTTCATGTCATCCTGAATCTTTAATTCTTCCTCCACCAGCATTTTTTCCTTCATCTTTATTTTGTCCTCTGTCTTCTTTTCTGTCTTCCCATCATCCCCCATTTTCATTCTTTTATTGTTTATGCCTGCTTCATTTCTCTTTTTCTTTTTACATTCTGTTGGAAACCAAAAGTCTTCCAAACTAAACGACCTTTTCGGGGGGGATGCTTTTTTAGTGGACTGGTCAGCAACTTTGCGGTAGTCTTTAGCAGTTTTGACTGCATGATCGGCATATTCCTTTTTAAAAAGGGGGACAAAGTGGTTAGGAACATAAATAGCATTTGGGCGGCTGTCTAATCCACCATCCCTTGACCACAGAATATGAAAGCAATCATTATTGGAAAACACGTCTGGCCTGTTAATACGTGGTTTCACTAAGCCATGTAAGAGGGGGCGAATAGCTTCTGCACAACTTGGATAGATTGTAAAGACAGGCCTGGAAATCACTGTGGAAAGTGCCATGATGTGCATCAGCGACGACCATTCACCTAGCTGACATCCCCCAATTGCCTCACTCTGGATAGCAGACTCACGGTTGCCACTGTGCTCCCACTCTGCTATTCCATTTTCTTTCAGTGCGAGCGTGAAAACGGTGACTTCTCCAAAGGGACACCCACATTGAAGAGCTTCCCGGAATCGCGGATGGTTTCCATAGTAGGCAGTATTTTCAAACAGCTCAATGGCTGTCAGAATACGAAGACAAGTAGAGTATTCTGTTGTACCCACAAGGGCCAGAGAAATGGCGTGGTACAGGCAATTTCCATCCCCAGCGACTTCATGAGCAATAAGGCCAGTTGGTGCATCACACGGAATAAGGGACTGTGCCAGTTGGTCTTGTTTTAGCTTATCAGATCTCGGGAAGGACTGGTTAAGGTTTAATTTTCGCGAATATTTGTCCCTTAACTTGCAACACAAATCTTGGTTATTGCTAATCAGGGCTTCTTTCAAAGTTTTTAAGTCAGCAACCTGAAATATAAAGAAAACCGGCCCACTCTGTGAACTGTTCAAAACTTGTTATATTTTATTTAGGACCTTGGCCTCAATGAGGCTAGACCAGTTATACACAGTGTAGCGTTACTATAAAGATATCAAGTGGCATTTCATTTTAAAATATCTTATATCTGTCACTAAAGGAATAAAGATTCCCGCGGCCAAACCCCGAAAGATTTTGTATTTGTAAGCGAATAAAAATATAGCCCAATTACAAGTCAGTATCAGAAGAAAACAATTGATAACCGAAGTACCGTATTTATTCACTTATAAGACGCACCTTTGTTTACGAAAATTTGTGCTTGCTCGATAAAAATTTTCTCAAAACTCGGGGTGCGTCTTATAACCGAGTATTTTCCCGCAACAAAATTTAACTTTGCCAAATTTCCTTATAATT
Organism: Pavona decussata; assembly: GCF_977016875.1. Lineage (NCBI taxonomy): Eukaryota > Metazoa > Cnidaria > Anthozoa > Scleractinia > Agariciidae > Pavona > Pavona decussata. Next base: position 829,627 of record NW_028145458.1, read on the forward strand.
GATGTTCAACTAAGATGAGAATGAATAAACAAGACATTCATCGTTGCATGGTCATCTTGAAGGTAAATTCCTGGTTTGGTTATGGAAAAGAGAGATTCTCCATCTGAGCCGTCAGAACTGGTTACCTAGCACGTGATCAAAATCTGCCCCGATCAAATTTCCTTCCACGACAAAAATAGCCGTGTCACGAAAATGATATTTGTTACATTTCAAGCGCTACTGTCTTAAACTTTCTGCACTTTTCTGTGAGCATGTTCCAGAACCAAACTCAACATCAGTGTATCGAAGCTGTAGAAACTGTACGCGAAAAGAAGCCGTTTTTATTATAAGTGAAATATCAAGCTTACAGTATCTTTGATCTCAAAACAAACGCGGTTCAAATTTCATTAGTCAAAGAAAATTTGCATGAATTTGCGAGGCAATCACAGACAGCTACCTAGCTGATCTGCTATTTCGTTTAGAAGGTCAAGAATGTCAAGTTGTCACTACGGATTAAATAAAACCGCATTGAATATAGGTCAAATGAAGGCACAGCATCTTCGGTTGTGTTTTAAAAGCGGGAAATATATTTTATTGTTTTGAAAGAGACAGTTTCCAAATCGTTATCTATATTAATATAAATGTTCACATACGGAGTCGTAAGAAATAAACATTGCTTACCTGTTGCGAGAATTCCATTGTAGTCACTGGGCTTAAGACAAATTGCTGAAACCTTTGTCGATTTTAGCGAGAAAAGAAGAACCTTTGCCGATTTTAGCGGGAAAAGCAGAACCTTTGCCGATTTTAGCGGGAAAGGGCGCTAAGCACGTGCAGCAAGGCAGAAATACAACCAACACAAAGTTGATCATTACTTTAATTTCTTTATTCAAGGTAAAGGCATCACATTACAAATATGAAATATCATACTGCGTTCTCTGGCGTGTTGTTTTTTAAAGTCTCTTGAAAATGCTGATACGTTGCAAACTGGTACATGAAATCGAACATCAAGCACGTCCAGTCGATAGCACGCAAGATAGCTTCCCATTCTCGCCACAAAAAAGTTATCAAATCGACGATAACCCAAGCAAACGATGAACTGCACGAATGTCAACATAGGCAACAAACAGCCCATAATTTTGCTATTCCATATTTGGAAGTCAAATCTCAGACCCAGTCTTCAACTGCCATCCGGACTCGGAAACGATGGCTTCGTTCGTTTCGACAAAGCTTCACAGTTGAACACGTTAGGTTTACATAATTTACGGTTTACTTGTGGAAATTTTATACTGCCTAATCGCATCATCGCTAACCATATCAACAGTTCCACTGTTTAAAGTCCTACTCCAGCTAAAGGAATATAATGTACAAGGAGGTTAAGTCTAATGCCGTGTGTTAAGTCAGGCGCCCGCGCGGGCTCCTTGTACCGAAATTTGAGGGCCGTTTACACGACCGAAAAAATTGGAACGGCTCGGATAAAAAGACGAACGGCTCCGACAAAATTTGACGTGTAAACAGTACTTGAACCGTTCCAGTCTTATCCGTTCCGTTCCTAAAAAGGTCCATAGGCGGCTATGGACCCCTTTCGGAACGGAACCGATAAAAAACGGTTCCGTACCCACATTTTTGTTTTCTTTTCAACGTGTAAACGCTCGCCCTTTTTTCGGCACCGTTCTGTTACGTTTTTTCTGTGCCCGTTGTACTCCATGTCAGTTGTTTAGCATACCATTGATCGTTAGAGCAAGGGCTGTATGCAAGATCAAACCAAGCGCTTGTTCTTGGAATTTGCCACAAGCTCCGTGCGACTGTGAAGTGCGATACAAGGGCTGTTAATAGGAGAACCGTAAGCCTTGTTTTTCTCCTAATTCGGTACATTCTCTCAGAAGCATTTCTTTGAAGAATCACTCGCCCTCTCAAACGTGAATTTCGTGTTCTCTTCTTCAGAAGAAACCAGAAAAGTGCTTGTAAATTTATGATAGTCGGAGATACGCACAGTGTACTGTATGTGTAAGCACATAGGAACAACTAATCGAAGCAGTTTTGTTTAATTATTGCGAGCTCTATCGTTACCGGTCTCGAAGAAAACAACATGTAAACGTTTAGTACCCGTTCCAAGGGGCTCTCAAGTACCGTGCCTTTTTCTGTTAGGTACATTACAGAATTTGTACGTGTAAACGGAAGATTTCGTCTGGAACCGGTACTTGTTTCTAACCGAGCCGTTCCTTCTCTTTTAACGTGTAAACGGGCCTTTGGTCGCCCATGCTCTTACCTTGGGCGCCCGTTAGGCAGCAGCCTTGTTCACTCTTTTAGCTAAAATGTTAAATCTATCCCAAATGGATCTAGCCAAAACACAAAATGACTGTGTTGTATTCGCGTTCAGGCTTACAGCAACAGCTTGCCATGCTTTCCCGCGTTCTAAACTCCCCAACTTCCAATGGAACATACCCTCCGCAGCTATGGTGGTAAGCATGATCACATCTTTTTGTTCCATATCATGACAGATCTAAGATAGAAAAGGTTTAAATTATTTTATAATTATTATAAAAGATATTTTTAATTATTACATAAATTATTATGAGTTAGTTATAGCAAAGGTTCAAGATTGAAAGGCTCACATAAATCCCCAGGGCACACGATTTCATTGCTGTAAATTAAAATTGTAAATCTGTATTGATATTCTGTATAAAAAATTTCAGGTGTCTAAAATCTTATACAAACAAAATAGTTGTATTTTTACACCTGATTTAATGATAAATGAAAAAATGTATCAAGAAAACAGAACTCTGCCTCTTATGTGTATAAAATATCGATAAACAACATTTATACTAAATATATATGACAACATAAGAACAATATAAGGTGATGGGCGGTTTAAGGAAAAGAAAGAAGTCAAATTACAAACAAGGCAACCAATAGACCGCGACTCTGGCTCAGTGTGAACAATGTTCACCGAAAGCAAGTTGCTCAGAGCGACTGAATGACTATTATTCGTCTGACGCAAAGATGACATGTCAATTAAAAGGCTTGACCAAAAGGAGCTTAAAAAATAAATAAAAGCAAAATGACCTATCTTGCAGGCCAGCAAGAAAGCAAATGCGATGCAAACCATTGGGTGCCCCCCAGCAGAGAGCTCAAAGGTTGCCCCTGAGCCGTGACGAGAGGCAACGGCTGACCTGCATTGAGCTGACTTTAACCTTGCCTAAATTACATTTAGCCACATTTAAACTTACAGAACTTGTCAAAAGTTAGTTACCACCCTTGCAATTGAGTAGCATGCATCAAGAATTGCATAGCGTGTGAAGAACTAAAAACTAAGTATTGTTGCGTAAAGTTCTTGTGTAATGTTGATGAACTTTTATAAGGTGCTAAACAACTAATGCAAGTGCGACGAGATCAAGTAACATTGATTTCCAGGGAAAACCTGCTGAAAACAGATAACTGTTTAATACAATGGCATTGTGTTTACCAGATGTAACAGAAGGTGGTTAGCTCCTGGTTTGGTGCAGGTGGTGTCTACACTTACTTTCAGGGAATTCCTTTGGCTAGCACATGTATTGGGCAAACTTTGTTGCAGAATATTTCCAGCTTTACTGACCATGATTAACTATGATACAATTCATGGATCAAACCAAGAACACAACTTCATGTACATTCCATGTGCTTACTTTAATAATCATCCTGAATTGCCCATGTCCGTGACAATATACATATAGTGTGGGTAGGGAGGGTAGGTTGGCAACATGTGTATACTACATTCCTCCCTTCTTTGAAATACATGTTGGTTTGAACAAAACCTCATAATAACAAAATGAAATCTAAAAAAACTTAAAATGCATGCAGATGTCTTTGAAAATCCTTCTTTATAGCATGGATAATTAGATTTACTCAAAGAAAAGGTATAGACAAAAATCTAACAAACAATAAACAATTCAGTCCAGACAAAGTCCAATACATGTCCTTTCCTGGGACCAGCCTAATACAGCCAGGAGCGTAATCTTTTTATCTGGATCGTAGTATTTTAACTCTGGAAGGACGTTAGGTGGAGGTAGAATCACTCTGTTCTAAAGTAGAATCTGCTGGTGTATACTCTGGCGAGTTGTCATTTTCTGATGATCTGTAGCTCGTGTCAGCAGGTTGATTTTGAGCTAGTTGTCAAGTTTCTGTCTCCAGTAGCATCTGATGACTTATCTGTGAGTACAACATCCTCAAGCTCTAATACCGCTTAACGTGAGTTATGTTTTATTGTAAACCGTCACCTTCAACAAGAACATTGTTCCCATTCTACTGAACAACTGTATAAGGAACTTGTTTGAATGGTGTTGACAACCTGTTGTCTCTCTTCTGCCTAGTAGCACTTTGGTACCTTGATGATGTCATTTTCACATGCATTCCTTTTGCAGTCTGCATACATCTTCTGTTTCTCCTTCCTCTCACTGTTGTGGTCTCTGACTTACTCTCTGGTGTTAAACCCCACGGGAAACTTATTCTTGGAACTGAATTTGCCGTAAATGTCTTGTTTTTAACATGTCTTGAATGACATTTTTGTCTCAAAAACTGCAAAGCAAAAGACAAAACAACTTACAACAACCCCTTCTCCCCCCCAAAAATAATTAATTCTAGACCTTAATTACAGGAAACAATTAATTTTGTAGTGAATTTTAGTAAGTTAAATGTTGAACAGATCAGAAAATTTTCATTATTTACGCTGTACTTGACAATCGCTTTGCAATTAAAAGGCCTGAAACTTTATAATAATTATTATACAAGTGAAATCTAAAACAGAACTGTAAATTTTTAATAAATATCTTCATGTACAATAGAATAAATGTCAAACAATGTCAAGTCCTGATTACTGAATATAAGAATAAGTTTAAGAAAGTCATCTAAACTATGTATGATGCTAGGAATCCCTCATTCAGTGCATGCTACCCACTCCATTGCGGTACTGAAGGCCTCAAAGGTTTTACATGAGCTAGCACTTCCCATGGGGAGGCTGCAGTCGACATAGTATTTCCCTTTCCATTGCATTCCAAGTAACTGGTAGTCTAAAGGATGTATTGGGATGATGCAGAAAACACTCCGAACCAGGCTTTTAGCTAGGATTTTGAAAGTGGGAGTCCAAATTTTATGTGGGCCGAAGGCCCACATAGCATGGCGCCACAGGCACCATGCTCCTAGGGGGGTCTGGGGGCATGCTCCCCCACAAAATTTTGAAAAATTGAAGCCTCTTAGACGTGATTTCCGCGATTCTGACAACTGTAAACGTCTTTCAATTTACCTATTAAACCGCTGTTTTTCCTTGATAATTTTACTAAGCTATCGTTTCCTCAACTTACCTTGTTTAACATTGAATTATATTTGGGACAGGAACTCCAGTTGTTATTAAGAGTGATTGAAATTTGAAGTTGTCAAGTCATGATTTACACGAAAGAACAGATATGCGTGGCTTTGTTGGTCGAACTGCATTCTGGTCTAGTCTCCCAATCTCAGAAATGCAATATCTTTTATTATTTTCAGTAAAGAACTTTAATTTATGTGTTGTGTAGTCATTATTTACATTCAGACAATTGGTGGTGCAAAGCCAAAGACCTTTTCGAAGAAAACAAATCTACTCAATTACAACTGTAAGTCAGTTTAATAAACCAGTGTAAGGCCTAAACTGTCGAACTGCTTATGGGCCTAAATTTTGCGTTATTTGGATTTTATATTCTTCGCGGTTGGCAGTCGAAAAATACTCTAGCTGCCTCGTCGTCGATGTCTTCAATTGGAATCCCAGCGTAGACAAGACTCGTATCCTCATAAATAATCACCAACGTGCGTATTTATTTATAGCAGCCGGCAAAGTAGCCTGGGGACGACTTGGTAAGCCAATATCACTGAATAGCGGCTTTGCCTGTGAAATCCCTTCGCTCAACTTTGATTCATTTGATCAAAACAGAAAGGAAACTCGCTAAAAAAGTGTTAATATAGAAGAAAAATACGACAGCAACACTAAAACAACTCTTGAGAGCAAAAAGGAATGTAATTTTTTTAAATTTATAGACAATGTTTTGTTACATTAAGCACAGAAGTTCATAAATGGCCGCCCAAAACAGGCCGACGAAAATCTTCCATTTCTGAGAAGTGGCCGTCCTTTGGACGGCTGGACGGCCGCCTGGCTAAAAGCCTGCTCCGAACACCTACCTTAGATAAGGTACAGCCTTCGCCTAACAGTTTGATAATCCTAATTGTGTCATCGAACCTGGCATATTGTACTGAGCGAAACTCTGGTGGTATAAAGTCATTAACTGAATCTCTGAAGGGTAGGTCCCAGGGTGCCCCTTGTATCTGCCTAATGCTAGGAAAGTTCTTGTCATAGAACTTCCAATTTGCTCCCTGGGAGGCCAATTCCCGAATCACTGACCCATACTTAATGAGGGCCGAGGTATCATGAGGGGCTTTCTCTGAATAAATGGCAACAAAAACCTGTAAGGCTGAGACCCACTGCTCTATGGATTGAACTGTCTGCCACTTGGGATTAGATGCTGGAATTAATGCTGGTTTGCCTCCTTCACCTTGGTCTACCCTCAAAGTGTAATGGTCATTTGATTGAGTGAGGCTTCTATTTAACAGCAGTGCAAAGTCTACACACTCATTAACCCATATTTGTTTTTTAACCTTATTGGGCACTCAATGAGTTAGTGAAACAGCAGAACACAAAAAAGTGTAAATACTTTGTGGTGAGGCTACCACACAGGGCAGCAAGGAACTGGTTGTTATACTGTTGTGTTTATAGTGTTTTGCATGGTTTGGTCTGTGTTGCTAGGAGGGGATTGTTTCTGCCAGGTCTGAACCTCCATTTACTGCTGAACCAGACCCTTGAGGAGGATCGGGAATGAACTGCAGCTCAGGGACTGCTGCTATTGCAGATGGGGGACTTGGGTGACATTCTGCGAGGCACAAGAGACTACTGTTGTGATTGTAATCGAAAGGGTTGCCAAAATGTCTTTGGAAATGGCAAGCTGTGTTGGCACTGGTACAGCATGGGTGGGATCCTGTAACCCGGACTGGACCGGTTGAAGGAATGATGGGTGTGGGTGCACTGCTTCTGAAGCGGTAGTACTATGGCCAAGTACTCAACGTCTCTTAGCAACTCTCTCCGAGTCGCTGTGTCCTCGAAGGTGGCATTCTGGCAACTAAAATAACTTTGGGATATCAATATGTGTAAACTATAAAAACTCAAGTGTAAAGCTCTACTAAGAGCTTGCAAGGACAGTCGCAAACTGTGAATGCATGAGAAAAGGAAAACAGCCACATATTGGTACCCTAAGTTGAACCATAATATAACAAGGGGGGATGTCAGATTCATAAACATAAACACTCTGACAGACATGACATTACTATAACACCACAAGGGAGGCATACATAATAATGCAAGAGCATTACAGTACATGAATGACCCAGAGCAATGGTGCTTCTGCCCAATAAGTATCATGACCGATGCTGACTAAAGACAGAACCGTATGTCCCTCAAAAACAAATGGGTGGTGACAATCTGGCCACCCAAAAAATAAACGCTGGGGCTATAGAAATTATTGCCTTACGGCCCAAAACAATGGCTGCAACAGTTCACATGGTGCCAAGTACTACTGACTAAAGTGACATTTCTCATAAATCTATGTATCATGCATTTAAAGATGAATCTAAACTCTGCTACACTTGGGACAATGCCCACAAAATGGCTCGCCTATAAAGGGCCTGGTGACCCATACTGTTTAAATGGATGCCATTGTGTGCGTACACGGCATTATTCGTTGGCTGAATCAAACCTCAATGCTGCCAACACTTAGTTGCCGCATAATGATTCCCTCAGGTGACCATTCAGATGAGCCGCCTTTTGGTTATATCTGCTGAAAGGCTCATTCTACCCTGCAATGACTTCACATACACCTATAAACAGCAAATTCAAGTCTGTGAGTAAGATCTCTGTTAGGGCGGCTGTGGAAAGTGTGAATGACTCGGGGTTGCTATCCTTATTGCATAAATCATTATATCCCAGCTTGAGGATAACAATGTGAGGGTCAGTGCTGCGATTTTTGTCGACTTGATTGTCAACTGTCTCCCCCTCCCCCCCTGATCCCGTGAAACACTACAGAACAGACCTTAGACAATTCTAAGTGAAGGTCATATGTTCCTTCAGAGTGAATTTGGACCGCAAATTCCTGTAATCTACAATCAAAAGAATGACCTAGCCAAAGCCCACGTGGTTTCTCGATGCAGTCGCCATGTGACTCGGTCAATAAGACTTTGATGGTGATAAAACAAATAAACACAGCCTACTTAACTAGTTCTTCACCAGATGAAACGTCCGATTCTCTTCTCCCTCCGTCTGAAAAGTGAACACGCTTGGAAATTTTTGCTCGAAATTGGGCCAACTTTCAATATGGCCTCGCAGAACCTGGGGTGAAGTATAACTAAATCCAAGTTGGCGGATCGATGTGAACCCAACAAAGAAGAAATAATATTCTCAATAAAAGAGGCGCTCAAAGATAAGAAGTCAGTATTTGAGCGAAGAATTTCGAATGCCCATAAATTGAGGGATCTGAATATCACATTCAAGCGACTAAACAAGATTGCTGAGTTAGTTGTGAAAGGCATTCGTGAGCAACCTAAACATAAACTTGGTAAACTATATCCAATGCTAGAGTGTTGTATGATTCCAGCGAAATCTGCCTTTTGATCGCTGGCTATCTCCAAGGATGAGTAAATTGCACCTGTGGATGGTCATCTTCGATCTCCCTATGCCACAAGAGGTTTTTAACTTTTAACACAAAGAGGTTCTTGGCCGCACAAGGTATGGTGTGGAGGTAGAAGAAAAACCAGGTTCTGTCACCATTACTTTTTCCAGTCTGAAAAGACTATGTCATTTATTTGACCAGTGTGAAGATTGTGGTGAATTCATCCAGCAGCTTGGCGAAGGAAAGGGGGAAACCAAGCTCATTGTCAGTGCAGAAAAAAAAAATTATGATCTACAAAGAAAAATCAAAGTGCTTACAAGCATAATTCCACTACGGCTATTGGAATTCTTCTGGCATTAGCCAACACTAAATACAGAAAGTCAGTGGTTTATTTCTACATTTGAAATTGCTTAATTGTTGTTAGTTAATGATTGGAGAGAGAGAGGCTTCATTGATGTATGCAGTGAGTCTAAAATGGTCAAAACATAGACAGCTGATAATGTAAGGAAAATATAACATGTCATCTTAATTGACATGCATGCAGTTTGAAATAGTTAAACAACAACAAAAAAAATTCAGGCCCGGCCATTCTTTTTTTTTTTTTATTTATTTAATTTTTTTTTTTACGTTTACTACGTGCAAAAACGTTTTATTAATTAGTTGAGTATGTACACAGTATGTTCTGTACTAGACTGTGACACCCGGGAGGAACTCAGTTCAAGCTTGATAGCGGATGGCATTGTGTCCTCTGCAGCCTCTTGTTTCAGTTCTTGAACAGATTCGGCATGTTGTGGTGCATCACCTTCTATAGCAACAACCTCTGGCAACTGAGCTGTTGGTGTGGGTGAGGAAGCAACAGTTGAGAGCAGGAAGCTTCTTTAGCTTTCTTCAATTTTTTCCTTTAACCACTGCCACAACTTCCTGGATAAGTGCAGGTAGCTCCTTTGATTCCTGCTTTGGACCATTGATGGAGATCTGGAGCAATAGATTGTGGAGGTCTCTCTTTATTCGTGCCCGCAACCTACTTTTCTGCCATTTCAGGACACTGGCAGCCCTCTTAGGCCAAGCATTACTCACAGGGCAACTGAAACAGACTTCAGCTCTAAACGACAGCATTGGATAGTGTGACCGATAGGTTGGCTGTAACAGTCTAGAGATGCACCAGTCCGTAGCTGTAATGAATCCAGCTCCCTCATGGATGGTTTGGGGCAGTTCGTTCTCCTTTCACTGAAGCAGGTCATACTTACCCTTTTGCCATTCAGCAAGGATCTGTTGGCGGTCGTCTGTATGCTGAGACCCTGGATAGTAATGGTCCCCCAGCTTTGCAATCATGTTCTTGCCATATTCACAAATAATAGATATAACAAGGAGATAAGACACAATAACTATGAACGTGGTCCTCTGGTAAACATTATTGAGAATGTTGTTTAATTTTTGATTTAGGAAAAACTTGTAAAAAAATCCACATTAAAAATAATCTAACGCTTTAGAAACCCACAAAATCACTGTCTCATTCATGTGCAAGATTTATGGTATTTTAGTTTATGATAGTGACAGTGTTATTAAAAATAATGATAAGCAGTCAATACCTGAAACCATCATCAGTTTTAGCAGGAACGGAGAGCACATAAAAAATCCTGAAGGAATCAAGTGCATTGGACGACTCCTTAACGTGCTCATCAATGTTCTTTTGAGCTGTGTTTCATGGAATGATGTGGGCAGAGATTGGTCTGCATCAGTGTCCCTGCCTCTTAGGTCTGCTAGAACCAACTGCAGGCGTCTTTCAGGCTGCAAGTCCTGCAATCAATATTAAGATGAACACTATATATGTTAATTAAAAAGCTAACAGATTTTATGTTTTATTTGCTTTTTTACATGTTGTTTTTGTGTTTACCTGTTTTAACGATTTCTTTTCGTTCAAGAAGAAAGAAAACGGTGACGCTATATCATGTCCAAAGCTTAAAAGCCTCTGCTAACTTCTCTAAATTCCATTGTTCCCATGATAGGTATCTGCGCACCAAATTATTTGTTGTTGCGGGAAGCTTATTGAAAGTCATGGAAACATAACCATTGACTTGCTCAAGTTTTCCTGCTGGGGTTGTACACAGAACGTTAGGTTGTTGATAAACTCCTGAATGTGGTGCATGTTTGGAATAGTTGGCAGCTCAAATATTTGACGTGTATTTGCCTTAATAAGTCTTGATTCCTTTCGTTGTTTATCCATTTCTATGGTCTCTCGCTTTAAAATTGCAGACCTTCTACACACTCTTTTTGTACTCTGAGGTCAAGGTAGGACTTAAAATAGGCGAATTTCCTTAACATTTGTCATTGTGGCAAACTGATTCCAACTTTTGTTGGTTTGCATAGCTTACAGAATATACTACTTGAATTTCGTCTGGTCCATTCTCCTAACTATTGTTGCATTAATATCCTTTGCCACTTTTTCACTTAAGTGTAAGCAAGAATGTTTAGATGCGGGGAAGCTGTTTGTGCTGAAACCACTGGTGAGGTTTCTTTTCAGGCATTGGTGAGGTGAAGACTTTTTACTGTTACACGGGAGTCTTACATGGCGTCTGGAAATTGGAGTATGTCAAAGATTGTGATGGCTTCCCTGCCAGAGCTTATCACTACAGATTTTATAAGCCATGCTCGTGAAAAGGTGCCCATAATTCAAAAGAGATTTCTTTAAAATGCCATCAATCCACAAACAACCATTGCAGGTTGTGACACCACAAACCTAACTGTCCTTCATCATTTGCTTTGCCTCTTCACACATCTCACCCAGGATGTTTTTAATGTGAGGGAAAGCGATATCAGAAATTTCCAGATAGGTCTTAAGACATCATTTGGCATCTTGACTCAGATGCTAGGTGTCTTCTTCAATAGTTGACTTCCTCTCTCCAACATCCATTACATCAAAACAGGAGCTGTATTCCACCCCAATTCTTTTTTTCGTTTGTGGCAACAAGTCGAGTTTGCCTAAAAAAGAAATACATATAAACTGTGACAAGGTAAATAATGGAAACAAAATTGTTTAAGGGGTCAAAGTTATTACAAAACTTAAGTGTTTTCAGCAGAATTTCAAGGTTTTGATGACTTATTCATTCTCAAAATCAAGTGAAGAAATACGTATATGAACCAAATTGAAGGGAAAAATAATGGCATCACCTATCCATGTGATTACATCACTTAATTTGGAACTTTCGAGTATGTGTTTCTCTCATGGAATTGTCTTTGATTTCAATCTGGAATGTAACTATTATTTGTCAGACATCAGTAATAATAAATATTGGGGATATTTATTCAATGGTTTTGAAAAAAGTAAGATAATCACCGTTATGTACCTTCATAATTGTGAATACCTTTCCAATATATTGTCAGCCATGTAATACCTTTAACAACAGATTTTCTATACTGTCTTCTTGACCAGGAAATTTTTGATCGACTAAGCTATTAATTGCTCCATGCTCTTTATAGTTGTGCCTCAGTGTGGCATGAATATCCACTTGCCATACTTGTGGTTACTCTTACTCTTTATTTTTGGCATCACCTATCCATATGACTACATCTCTAAATGTGGAACTTTTGAATATGTGTTTCTCTCGTGGAATTGTCTTTGATTTCAAGCGGGAATGTGGCTGTTATTTGTCAGACACCACTAGTAATAAATATTGGGGATAGTTATTCAGTGGTTTTGGAAAAAGTAAGATAATCACCGTTATGTACTATAATAATTGTGAATACCTTTCCAATATATTGTCAGCCATGTAATACCTTTAACAATACTGTCTTCTTGACCAGGAAATTTTTGATCGGCTAAGCTATTAATTGCTCCATGCTCTTTAATGTTGTGCCTCAGCGTGACATGAATATCCACTTGCCATACTTGTGGTTACTCTTACTCTTTATTTTTGAAAGTTATTTCCATCTAGTCTTAAAACCTGTTTTTAGTGAATACTGAGGGAAACCCCTCCACTGTCTAAATGTAAGGTGTTCATGGACTGGAAACGAGAAGTTCCTATCAGGTGACACTGAACGAGCTGTCTTTTGTGAAACTGTTTTCTGGAGGTTCATTAAGCAGAAAGTGATTTTTGTCAGACCATTAGCATTTTTTAGTAGTTACAATAACCAACTTTCTTGACAGTGTTCTTGCATCTTGGTAACAGTATGGAGTACTTTTGTTGTACAATGGTATCCTTAGCCCTATTGTCTCTTGACACCAGACCCTTAGCAACCCCATCTCCTCTGCACACATTTCTTCTTACATCTTGTGTTGCTAGGGAAATGCCATGAATCAAGCACCATATGATAAACTCTGATGTTCTTTATCGCAGTCTGAAGGGTTTAACTGCATTGAATGGTCGGGTTATTTAGCTTTTTTCAAAGTAACTACATCAACTTTGCTATACCCTTTGAAATAACGTCTAACAATTGAAATAAAATCACCAGTTTACACCTGCTAAAAATTATACAACTTCCATTCATTTTATCCTTGAAACACCCTCCCTTCCAAGAGAAAAATTTCTGGGTATACATGTTGATAGGGCACATTTTTACAAACTCTTCACTTCACTTTGAGTAAAAACAAAATTTTATCATCAGGTTATACTGATTATCCTTACCTTAACTGTTTTTTTTTTTTTTTGATCGATTACATGCCAAGAAATGTCTGGAAACAGGAGGATTCTTGGAGAACTTGATATACTTCTCCGGCTTCATTTTTTTACTGTAGAAAAAGAAAAAAAATAAAGAAAAGTTTTTCATAGCGCACAACTCAAAAAAATTGTCCGTGGTGCTTTACAGTAGATAAACAAATTAATCTTCAGGATGCAGTACATACCTTTTCCGTAATGTACGGCTCAAGATTGGTGTGCATGCTTCTTCCTGTCGCATTGCTAAAAACATTTGCTTGCAAAAGATAAACAATGAATGGTGCATCTCGTCTAAACAGCAGCGTTGCCACATCTTCTGGGTCCATACAGGCTTCAGGGATTGTCATGAAAGGGGGTAAAGAAGACAATGGGGAAGCTTGTTGGGAAGGAGATTTACAATGAAGATATGATATATGCATTGAACCATTTATGTTTTCTGTCCTTTGATTTTTCGACAATTTTCTTTTCTTTGATACACTGTTTCCTTTTAGGCCCATGAGATTCCTTTCAAAGGTCTTCTTCTTTTCCTTGAGGGTTTCTATTTCCTGTGAGACCTGTAACTGGTTTAAACTTGCCGAAAAATGGTCTTGCCAACTGCAAGTTTTGGTGTTTGTATGCGATGGGCATGAGCAGCCTGCTCTTTCATCTCAACCTTTCTGAGGTGATGGAAACTGGCTGCTTTATGGTGCTGTTCTTTAGGGAGGTTGGTGGGATTGTCCACTGTTGGTATTTCATTTGAAAGTGGCCTGTTGAATAATAGTTCTTCTGGAGAAACGCTTGTTGTTGAGTGAGGAGTAGAATGGTAATCAAGGAGGAATGGATAGAGAGCATGTGCCAGTTATGCCCTTCAATTCTTGCTGTGCAAACCGCTTTGGTCAAAGTTTACATGAATCATTCTGCCAAACTGTTTTCTTGAGGCCAAAGCAGCGATAATTTGTGATGGGTGTCGTCTTTGAGCTTCATGTATCCTGCGAATTCTTGTCTTTGAAATGGGGGTCCATTGCCCGAGGTTGTCTTCTCAGGCAGACCATGTGTGGTAATTATGCGTTCTTGTGCTAGGGTAACCGCTTGTATGCATTTGTGCTTTGTATGATTCTTACCTCTAGAAATCTGGAGTAGTCGTCTATCACAATGAAGAGTGTTTTAATGGAACACAGAAATAATGTTCATTCAAGTCATACTTTCCAGAATTGAAGCCAAGAAATGGACGCTCTTTCATAAAGTCTTTAAGTCTTTCTGTTAGTTTCTTCAAAGGGTGATCTATTTTCTTTTTAGCTTATGGGCTGTTCAACCTGTGTTTATTGTCTTCATAGTCTGATTATCATCAATCCCTTCTTCTCGTTCTCAATCACTTGGTAAAATGACAGCCCTTGCTCTTCCACCTCATCATTTACAAAATAATCTGTTTTCATCATCAGTCATCATCTGTTTATATCAGATCTTCTCCCTCATCATCACTACCTTCTTGCCCATTCAGGGCCATGTTACTCTCTGTGGTTGGTCTGCAACCTAATTGTTTCAGTTCTAGTTTTTGGTCAACTGTATTGAATATGGGGCTAGCTCTTGTTTCATATGAAGAGCACTTTCTCCACTAGTTTTTGCTAGGTAATCCATTCCACAATGCTTTTGACAAGTTATTTTGAGTCTCTGTCGAAAACAATACACTTGGGTTGACCTAACTATGGCACAGTAGAACAGACATTGATACTCAGCAGTATATGCTTGGCAATACAGGTGAGTTTCTCTATATTGTTGAGACTGATGTCTGATCTCAACATGCATTTATAGTCAAAGGTGGCTGTGGAAGGAAAGTACTTGGGTTCTGTAGGAATAAAGAAGCCTTAATCTTTGAGCAGCAGGAAACTGGTTGGTGGTGTCTTGTATGCACCGCCAGGAAACATGTAACAGAATTTAGCTTTGCAGGTACGCTTATGACAACATCATTTTCCCATGTGTTTCAAAACTTTTCACATCTTTAGCCCAGCTCCCTTTAAATTTTTCTTGTTATTTCTGAGGGTAGTGCCTCATCGTTTCTGAACATGTCCAACACATTCCTCTTTGACAACTGAAAATCTATCTCCATAAAGTTCCACCATTTTTGACTTGACTCTGCCAAAACAGCTACTAACACCATCACAGGCAAAGGTGGAATATATAAGTTTCCTCTTATCAAATATGGCTGAATATGGCAATGGCCCCTGAAGACTCTGTCTTTGAGGAACCTACGTCGTTCACTTTGCAATCAATCCTGTGTGACTCTTTCCATGTAAGATAGTCTGCTGATTCTGTATCGCAGTGTTCATGAGATCAACATTCTTTGCAAATGACGGATTTTACCTCGTAGTCAAGAATTTCTCCTGTCATTACTTGTATTGCAAAAACCACACCAATGCTAGACCAGTGTTAGAGCTTCTCACTTGTCTGTAGAGTTTTGATAGTATCACAAGATGAGCATTTTAAATACAGCGATTCAGCAAGGTCATCTCTGCTGGAGTTTTGGTTTTGAGTGTCGGCATGAGCTGCAAATAGCTGATTCGCTAATGCACTGTGATAGAAGCTCAGCATCTTGTAGCTTGAAGCCATGTGCTTTTTCATCATTGTAAAGCACGCGAGAGCATCTGTTTATGATTCGCGCGCTATATAAATAATAAATTATTATTATTATTATTATCATCATGCATTCCTGAACAGCTACTTTGTACTTTGAGAGCGAGTAAGGTTTCCTTCTTGCTGATCCAAATTCGCGAAAGAACCGTTCATAAGTTTCAGTTCTGACATATTCCTTGGTGCAGTACCTGCTAGAAAATCGTTGTACTCACCAACCTTGGAAATGCTTGGTTGTGGTTTCAAAGGTGTTTCTATGCTGATGTCATGTCTGCCATCTGCTTCTGTTTCCCTTCGCTTTTCTCACGCTTTTTCCCTGTGATCACAATCAGGCTTATTTACTTTGGTATTCATGCAAATTTGCATTCATAGAGGCTATGCACTCTCTCCACACCTTCTCTAATACTGCTGTTTTGTCATATACAGGCATGGCATGTCTTTTAATATGGTCCAGTATTAGCGCTGGTCTTGCTTTGGACTCATAAATCACTTTTGCCCTTGAGCTCTTTGGGGGCAAATAGTATTCTCAGGGGAGAACAACACATCAACCCTTTGGTTTTTGGTCTTGGGTCCGTCTGTTATTAATTCTCCATTTGTAAACTTGCAAAGGTCACTAAATGAGCATGGGTTAACAAAGAAATCGAAGGTAAATTTTGTTCCAACATGGGTTAAAAATGAAACTGCAACACTGCAAATAATGTTGTTTCCTGAATATTGCACGTTTAAAGACGAAAATATTGGCACACTGTAGAGTTTGAGATCACTGCTGTACTTCAAGGTGGGGAGTTTATTCACCAAAATACCGCGCAAAATAGTTATTATGGGCATTGCCTGACAAGTCAAATGGGTTGGGTTTGCATAGGCGGAAATTGTAGGCGTGGTATTTCGTAGGGTATTTGAGACTGATGAAGTATCTGGATATTTCCCATTTGTTTACAGCGAAAAGCTGTTCATTCCATCGAAAAACTCTCTAGAGGATAGAAAACAGTCATTCAATGGCCAACTTGCTCGTGAAATAAAGAAAAAGCTTTGGTCTGGATGGCGAGAGGACCCTGATTAATGTTGAACAAGATGTTTTCATGGCAGGTCTTGGGAGTGTTTTGCCCAGCTTTCTTCAAAGATTGAGGATGGTTAAACAATTGGAGTCAAATAGGGTGCTTGATTCATGTCTGGGGCTGAAGTGGGATGAAAGAATTTTAAATCCAGCTGGATATTTTGCCTATGTAATTCCACTAACTATTAAGTATTGGCTGGGACAAATAAGTCCGATCATTGAATACAATATGCTAGAACAGAAGTTGAAAACTGCTACTTTATTACATTTTAGTTTGTGAGAGGTGATGGTAACAGGAACAACTACCATGCCAACAGATGAAATAACAATCCATTATATAGCACCACTATATAGCATCTTGGCCAAAAACTTGAGATTCATAATCAAAAGTTCCAATATTATTTTACAGTTGTGGCTGAGTTGCCTGGCTTATGGCTGGAAGCGAGACTGCTGGTAAATACAGGCTAGTTAATTCATAGGCCGGGTCACCGAGTAAACAACTGTAAAATGGCCTATTTTGGCAAAATAAATTAACCCATTGCAGCCCACGTGTTTTTGACATTTTCACAAATTAGCATATTGTTAATAATTAACCCAATGTGCAGTAAAAATTGACAACTTACTGGGTCAAAGAACCAGCACTCCTTTGGTCTGGAATAGCTAGAATTTCTAATTGTCGAATAAAATACCCTACCTGCGAATTAAAGATTACCCAAAAAACAAAGCTGAAGGTAAAAATTTCGAAAATTTGATGAAATTTGATCCTCGCGTCACATGGCAGTAATTTGATCCGCTCTCGAGGAGACGTGTTTGTTTACGCAAGATTAGGCAGTTATCACGTTTCATCAATGAAAATAGAAAGAAAAACAGGCAATAAAGCTTTCCTAATTAAAACATTTATTCAAATAAGTCTTTGTATAGGTCTTAGAAGAAAACGCGTATAATTTTGGCCGCGAGGCGACCGACTCGCAAGCGATTTGAAGCAATTGCGAGTCAATTTTGAAGCGAATTTATCGACCCGTGCGGAGTACGAAAAACGGAATACGAAGAATCGATCAATTAGAATAGTATTTCAGTACAAATCCACAATCAAACTTGTAATTCTTTGTGAGTTGTATTGCGAGAAACGCTCTAACATCACCAAGAAAGTCCATGGCGAAAATAATGATTTGAGATGTCCGCCAGCTCGTCGCCTCGGTAAAACTACAAATTTTCCTCGAAGCATAATTTCTTCGCCGTTAATGCTTGGATTTCCGCTGTTGAAACTGTCGAGTATTCCTTAGAAGTTCCTCTTTCGATTTACCGTTTCGAAAAGGTGTGTTTTCCTTCGGAAAATGCGAAATTGGCGTCTTGAATATTTAAGCGTAAAGCGCGTGGCCCGCCATTATCGATGAAATCTGATATTTTCGGAAGACAAAAACCTTTTTGTGTCTAGACCCCCCTAAGACCTAAAAATATATGCGCAGACGATAGATTCTGATTCGTCAGTCTTTTCTAAAGACAATTAGAACAATAGAGGACAAAATTATCCCTTCTAGGGGAGGCAGGAACCTAGCGCGGACGTGCGAATTTTATCGGCCGGTTTTGGGCGCCTCGGCCGTTAATGGGTTAAAGGTGATATTTTAAGGGGTTCTAGAAGTATTAAATGTTATGACCCTGACTAACATTGTGACCAAACTAAGGGGAGACCAGGGTCAGAAAATCCTTCCTCAAGAACTAAATGACATTTTATAACATTGTCAAACTAACTCTGGTTAATATTGAAGCTAGCGTCTGGGCATCCATTTGCCACCTTCCTTCACAAGATGTGCACGGCAAATTGGAGCTGGACAATTTTTTCATGATGATGTGCATGTCTTGATGTTGTGGCCTTTGTTTGAACAGTTATTGCATTCGTAGGTGCTCTTAACCCTTTCATAGCCTGCTACCTCCAGGAACTGAATCCTGTTTTTCTTGCAAAACAGTTGTTTGAGGGCATCAACCCCTTTGTGATTTGTGGATTTGAAGAAATCTTTTGAAGCTCTGTCATTGTATTTTTCCAAGCCTTGCTGTGTGTAATATGCCATGTTCTGATAAAGTGACAGGAACTCAGGGACATGACAACGTAGTGCATGCATTTAGGGAGTCACATCTTTTGCTTGGTAAACTTCGAGAAAGTGTTCAAACCATGATTTGATATTTCTGTGCAGTTCAAGAATACCCTCTTGAACTAGCTTCAAATCACCAATTATGTCCATAAATTTAGCCCAGATCACTTGTATTTCCTTGTTTTGACTGCAGTGAGGGAAAAGCACAGGAATGTTTATATTCTGAAAGAATATCAATTTGTTTGGGTCCAGTAAGATCTCTATATTCCAGCTTTTTGCTCTCTTTGCTGATTCTAAAGTTAGAAGTGATTCCCATACTTTTGACAAATTCTTCATGACTTGCCATGTGTTTATATTTTTCTCTTGGGAATCCATCAAAGGTTTTTTCTTCTCATTAGCATCACTTCATCTCAGCTCTCTTCTGAGCAAGTCAATCAAAACATCTGAAATCCTCAGAAAAAGATGTAAGGTATCTATGATGACATGGTCCATAGATATAAAATCAAATAATGGTTGTGCCTGACAGTTGAATCTCTTTCCAGTGGAAAACTTTGCTATTTCTGCGACAGTTCTAGCACCAAATTTGGGGTCATTAATTGACCATGGTTTGCTTGTGTCCTACCATTGTTCCCTGGGACACTTGCACCGCACGCAAGCATAATCTTCATTTGCCTTGCCTAAACCACATACCGGTGCTAAAAATTGCCAATCTCCTCCTTAAAAGTATTCAATTCTATAGGTGCAATTATTTGCACTTATCTCCTTTAAGTTTGACATTTCCATTTGAAGGTCTGCTAGACTCTCTCTCAGATTATCATGGTTTTTTTTAACAGCAAGTACATAATTTTCCTTCTCACCCATTGTCACATCCTTTCCATTGAGAATAGCAAAAGTGAAGTTGACAACTGTAAGCCGCCTCCCATTTACTGACAGGGGTCAAATCATCTCTGCCAGAACCACTTTTAGGCTTTTTGTTACCCTTAGCTCTTTCACGAGAATGCTGTGTACAGAGACCTTCAATTTTCCTTTGTTCTTCTGCACCTGAAAATTTCAATGTTTCATGAATGAAAACTGTGTTGTTAAGGATTACTGCTGAAAACCTGTTCTTTTAAGTGGAAATTAATTTGATATTTTAACTTGTTTTAATAGTTGACTTGCATTTGTTAACGGCTATGTGTTATTAAAGCAACAATTAAATTTGCAGCTTTAATATCTACACATTGTTGCATGACTGTACACTAAAAACTGACCAAAACTCTTGAATCCCTGCTTTGCTGACATAAACAGAAAGAAATAAAACATGAAACCTAAAGCTTAATAATAATTAAAACATCACCAGATCATAGTTATAAGCTGATGATTTACTTTTTTTTCACAACATTTCTATCATGTCATCAACTCAAATTTCAAAAATAAAGCTTCTTCTTTAAAGCGACAGGGAAACTCGCAATTAATGTAGAGGAGAAATCATGGAGACAGCAGAAAGCATGGCAAACTATCACCTGAACTAGATTTACTCACTCGTTGTTTCAAGTTTTGCTGCAATCTCTACCAGAGCTTTTTCTCTCATGTCATGATTGTTGTGATCCTTTGATCTTATATCGTACAGGCATGGAAAAGTCTCATACAGATTGATCAGTTGACTGGTGTTGTCAAACCTCCATTCGAACTCAGCTGATTCAAAATTGCCAAATTCACCATTGCCTGCATCTCTGGACATAAGTAATGTTTTTGTTCTTCAGAGATGAATAGAAGGCAGCGTGAGGGGTAGTGTTGTTTCCTCTAGCTTGTCCAGGCTGTTGATCCACTTGTAAGGAAAGAAACCTTTGGTCTGCTCACACTTGTATGCTTTTAGGAACTGGTTGTAGGTGAACCCGGGAGCGAGATAGTTTGTGATGTCCAAAACTTGAGGTATTCAGTCTTGAGGCACATGTGGTTGCCGTTTCTTTTTTACAGTAAACTTGACTGGCTGTGTCTCAATGAGGTAGGGAAATAAAAATTCTTTCACAGCGTTGAGATCATACTTGCCAGAATTGAAGCCCAAGACTGGCAGTTCTTGAATGTAGCCATTCAGTTTTTCTTCTAATTGACAAAGGACTTTGTTGTTACTGGTGTGTTGCTCTCCGATTAACATATCTTCACAATCTGGCATTTCTTGTCTTCTCCCCTGGTCCAACTCTACGTTTAATCTTCTATAAAACGACGGATCGTTTTCACTCACTTCGTCATCTAAAAAGACGCGATCTTCTTCGTTCTCTGGCTCGATTTCTTCCTCATCCTCCTCATCATCGCTCGCCATTAAATCAATGTCTCTACTTTCATCTTCGCTCTCTTCTTCACTATTTTCATCTTTGCTAGACTCCTCATTTCCTTCTTGCATATCCACTAGCATTTGCAATAACTGATCTTCGTGCGTCTCACCACGCCTAGGTACAGATGCTTGGACAAGCGCTTCAAACACGGGTGCGTACTGTTGGCGTAGCAGAGAAGAACTTTTCGTGCTTATGGCGACCATGCACTCAACAAATTTTCTCATCGGCTCTTCGGAGTTGCCCTCCAGGACAAAACATTTCAGCTCTTGGTAACCAAGCATGTTACTGCATACATTGAAACTCAAGCGCACACGAGATGACTGCCAGGTTAACTTGTCTGTGTTTTTCTCTTGGTTAGCATTTTCCTTGCCAAAGTAACATTCAAAGTTGAAGGTGGCGTGGTAAGGGAAGTAGCGGAATTCTTCCGGAACATTGATCCCTTCCTCTTCTAATTCTTCAAAGATAGTCGTCGGGACATGGTAGGCTCCGCCTGGGTACTTAAAGGGAACTTTCCCATCACAGTTCTTCTCGTGTTGTCTCAAGTTATGCACTCGTTTCCAGTGCTTGCCACAGTGAGAACATTGAAATGATTTACTGTAGCGGGCCAGGTCTTTGATGTAAGAAAAGTGGTTCTCATAGAGGTTGAGGAATGGAGTGCTTGGATAGTGGCGATGCGAGCGGCGGAGGAGCGTAGCAGCAATGTCAGGTTCGTCTTCATTGTCTTCTGTTTCGTCTTCCCCGTGTGTTTGGGTGGGTGCAAGACTGTACACTTGAATGTTGACTTCAAACAACTTTTCTAGATCGTCTAATTCACTTATCTTGACACCATGAAATTTCTTTTTTCCCAACCCAGCATCTTGGTATTGTTGGTAATAGTATTGCGTGTCTCTCTCTAAATTCTTTGTGTGGCATCCGTTATGGAGGGTCAGACATCTGAAGAAACAGAGGTTATCTTCATAGGGTTTGCCTCTTCGGATATCGCAATCGAGCGGGATAATTCCACCGTTCTCTACAATGTGATGTGGGAGATATTTCCCTCGGCCGAGGGGATGATCGCGAATCTTTGTGATAAACCAGGTGACATTCGTAATGAGATCGACAACTCATTTACTGTTTGGTTTCTGCTGGCGTATCCACTCCAGGAAATCGATGTTGTTTACTTGTCCATACAAGCGCTCTAAATCATCTTGATTGGAGACCAGGAAAGGCTCTTCTAAGACCAGGTTGTTATTGGCAGACGGGTTGTGATATTGGAGAGCCGCAGTCTCTGTATTGCGCAGAATGAAACCAAACGAAAAGTTCACTTTGAAGACTGTCGGCTGGTCGGCAAAGATCCGGCTCAATTGTTCGCGGAGGTTGGCAGGACTGAGGGTTAAGAGGCGAAAATTATACCAGTCTCGTAGGCGGTTGTGTCAGCTAAAGCGGGTACGAATTTGCGGCCAGTGCTGTCTGTACATTTGGGCAATGTTTTCTTCACTACTGGCAACAAGGTTGGATTGAATAAGAACTAGATCAGGTTGCCAACTTGAAGTAGTGATGGTTTTTTTAGTTGTGGGGGCTGGTTCTGAAGTGGTACTCGTACTTGCTTGGTCCGACCTCTTAGATCTTTTTGCGGACGGAGCATCTGATGTTTTAAATTACTTTAAAGAGAGCACACTCGCGTAAAAACGAAGTAGGTTTTTTCCGCTTCTAAAGGTTTACAAACATTCCGCATCCTTACTGCGCCATATTTCAACACTCTGGATGCCGCCGATGTCGACAGCCAATAGAATTACAGGAGATCTGCTGCTGAGTCCCCTGAGATTACTGATGTCCTGCCGGAAAATAGTTCAGTGCGTGACCGCAGCTCTATTACCAGTCAGAATTTCTCGGATTTCCTTGCGAAATGCCAGGCAGAAAAAATTCTTTGAAGAAAAGGAAAACTGCAGTTACCTCGACGGTGAGCCCCATCAATCCGAAAGAACAGCTGCAGGCAGAAATGTGGCCACTGGGGTACGTTGAAGGCTATTTATACATACCATTATCCGTGCGAATAAATTGCCGTCGCAAGCTTGCTGTTCAATATCCGAGTTTTTCTGCTTTGCAGGTTTGATGGAGATATTTTCATTCGCAACCTGGATGCCAGCGTTGAGCGCAATATGTGGGGAGGGGAAGGGCCTCAAAGAACTCGTTATATCAATTATTGTACCTGGGCTTATGCGCCATGCGGTTATGCGGTTTCGGCAAGAGTTTTTTGCCATCCTTCATCGGAAACTTTCTTCTTCTTTTTCTTAGGACCAGTTTTCTTCTTAGTTTTCAACCACGGACTCTTTCTTTCTTATTTTTTTTCGCCATACACGATACGCAAAACAAACACAAGCGAAAACTTGGTGTGAATAAATCACAAGTTGCAAACATAAACGAAAGGAAGAGAGGCGACATGAAATGAACGAGCCCGGATGTTTTACCGCGAAAAACATCACAGGAAGCCCTGATGCTGACACATTTTAATTGGCTTATAGCACTCTGGCGGGTGATAGAATTTCATTTGAAAAAACTTTCTTGTTGATAATTCGCGCACGCCTCAAGATTTGAAATATATATATTTTTAAAATGAAGCGAGACTAGTAATGTTTAATTTGGCCTTAAAATTTTTTTTGGCAAAAAAAACGACTCTCGAAGGTATCCGGTAACGTTAATTGGAGCTTCAAACAGTGATAAAGGCCAGCCTTTATTTCTGTTCTCATATTTGCCACAGCTCTGTCTCGTTCTTCAGTTGTCAAGATATACCTATTGACATTGTTGCGGGCAGCTTTTCCATAATATTTCTTAAGTTTTTGTATTGCAGTTTTGGTCAGCATTCCATTTCTACCTTTAGTTTGCCATCCTTCAGTTTTGTAGCGGACTTCTGGAAATCATAAAGGGCCTTCCCAAGACGTTTCTGGGTGTGGCCTATGTAATCAAGTTTAATAATTTGATTGCAGTTCCTTGAAGATGTCCCTCTTCCCATTCTTTGTAATCACTTGAAGCTTTCCACGAAATGTACTCCTTAGAGGTTGGTTCCATTGTCTCAAAGTGATTGCAAGTGTCACATGCTCCATGTATGTTCCATATTGATGAATATGACTTTGAGTCTCCCTCAGATATAATCCACTTGTACATTAAGCCATATTGTTCACTCTTACCCCATAATCACGTTTATGGTGTGGAGCTGAGTTAATGGCTGCCTGCAGAGTTCAAACGTCCTGCGGATGTACCAAGTTTCTCTCAGAGTACATTGTCGCAATGAACTTGCAAGCGGCTAGTACACAGTCAGAGACAATCTGAAGGAACAGTCTGACAGTGTTGTTTACAAAATGGGTGTGGATCTTCACCCCAGAAAAGCAAAACATTGAACTGTTTCCCAAACTGATGAGAGAAGATACTTCGCATTGAAAACGTTCCCGCTTTTCTTAGTCAAATAACCAACGGTCAGGTTTATTTTCAGGTCAATTTGTCTAACTCGATGGAGTCGAAATATTTTGAAACAATTTCATGACAGCTGGCCAATTAGATTAAATCCTCGGTGTCTCAAGAGACCTTTTAGATAAAATTCCGACACGCACATGTCACGGAATTTGGAGAAATGGCGCTTTATTTCCCAAAACTGAAGAATCATACATGTTCTAGTTGGAAATGTTTTCTCAGTGCATCGTTGTGTACACGCAAAAAGGAACCTTGGTTTTTCGCTTTTGATCGAGTTAAAGAACTGAATCGAGCATTAAGGTGATATGTGCTACAACGGTTTCTGCCACAACCTACCGATATATTACAATATTTAGCATTCCTGAATGGTTCTTTGTACGTATTTATGTATTTGATCTGCACCATCGACAACTTGCAACTTTCAGAGGGGCAACTGTTGTTAGACACATTAAGAGGGTGAATAAATTAAAGCGAACAGGTATGTGTTGAAATTCTATAGTGTTAAATAGTTCTATTTTTGATGTAGATGTTTTCAAATAGAACACAAATAGTTGTTAAGGTTGAAAATAGGCTTTAAATAGAGGTATTTAAATTCTATTTTCATGTTTGTTAAATTTGTATAATTTTGAATAGTTCTATTTTTGATCTAGATGTTTTTAAAAAGCCTACAAATAGTGTAAAGGTTGAAAATAGACTTTAAATAGAGCTACTTAACTTATATTTACATTAACATGGTAACAGTACCATGTGGTAACAATGGTGGGACATCCATTAGTCACCCAGATTCAATGGGTATGTGCAAACAATGAACTGTTATGCCCATTGAAAAATTTCAAAGTTAATTTTAGCTGTCGAAAAACAATATGCTTCTTCTTTTACCTACATTAGCTTCAGCTAATTTCTTCAGTAATAGCTGCCGCGCTAATGCAACGGCTTATGCAGTTTGATTTTGTGTGTACGTGTGTTTAGTATCTGCGTTTAAAATAAACTTCTGTCATATAGAATAGTATAGCCTGCGAGCAAGCCCCCCACCCCCAAGCTAGAGAGCTTGCTCGCAGGCTAAGAATTGTAATACGGTAATATATTATCACAACTTTGTAATAATAGTAGCATTGTAGTTGTTGTATTATTATTATTATTTTTTTTTCTTTTCTTAACTATTTGAAAAGTGTAATAAGTATTTATGTAGTGAAATAAAGTTCTTCTTCATTAAAAAAAAAAAAAAAAGAAAAAAAAAAAAAAAAGAAAAAACTGTTATGCCCTATTTAACCAGTAAAGTTAAAAGAATAACAGCGAACCTGGAAGCAATGACTCCTTTTAAAATAAAGGTATTAAACTGTGCGTGGAGAGGGATGTACCTTCCTCCTTGCTGAAATGAAAAAAAAATTACTTGCAGTGTTATCCAAGAGGCTGATGAAATCTAAAGTGATGACTCTGAAGTGTCTTTTAGTATCAAAGTCACTGATAATGTATTATGTTAATGTAGATGAACTAAACAAACTCGACTCCTGCAAAACAAATACGGTCGTACAGTGGCTCACCAGTCACAGATGACAAGGGATCATTCAAATCAGTAATGTATAAATAAAGACAAAACAATAAGAGCTTAAATTCTGAAATCAAAAATATTACTTTTAACAATCCCTAAACAGTACTACATTCTGCATTGAGCAGTAGAAATAAATGAAAGTGGCATGTGATCAATATCACCAACATCATTTACGGCAGCATAACAAATGAATGCATCTTAACTGTAATTATTTTGTTTCCTTTAGTACATGTAGTCACCGTTATAATGGAAACCTTTTCAACAATTAAATTTAGTTTCTTTTTAAAGTGAATAATTAATAGTGCATGTACATTTCCTTAAGATCCATGAAGTAAAACTTATTAAAGGCTGTTAAAACTAGTACCACTGAGTGGTGTAGCTTGAAATGCAATACACTGCAGTGACCTTTCGTTTGTTTATTTATTGCCTGGGAATGCTGATGTACTAGGATGGTTTTGGTTTTGGGTTTGAGGTGGAGCTATGCACAACATTATTCCTGGAGTCTGTATTTTCTACACTTCACCCTTTATTGATTAATTATTGATGCAAAAGTAGGGGCAATTACATGAGCCAGATTGGTTATGTGTCCTAGTAAACTGAGCCAAGATGTTACACGTACAGGTGTTGGCAAAAACTTAAGCATGTTAAGGCATGGCTTGAATACTTGTACCTTACCCCCAGCAGCGACCCTTGTGGGTTAACCCGTTACAACTTCTCGTAGCGGGATGTGATATGAAAAAAACAAACATGGAGGCATAGAAATGCGTCTTCTTGTGTTCTTAACCCTCGGTAGTTTAAGTTATTTGGGCAATTTACTACTCCTCTAAAAAATTTTTTTTTATAAAACACGTGATCAAGACCTTGTATACTTGTCCATCTCAATATGCACTAAAAATTGTTACAAGTGAGGGTAAAAGTTACCCAGGTTTAACCAATCAGAACGTTGCATTTCTAAAGCCGTCACAAGCAAGTAATATTTACCGGTTAGAGTAGACTTTGCCACCGTCAAAATACCAGATGTTCTTGAAATGGCTTTTACCTCTTACTGAAATCGATAAACAAGGTGGGATTAAGATTTTCCCTAGCGACATAAGGTGTTCTTCCAACAAACCGTAAAATTAATTTTTATCCACAGAGGCGATGGCGGGCTTTTGAGCAACGTTTACCCCATAAAGTAAACATTACCAGCAACAAAACACTCTAGCAACCAAGTGTTTTTTCGTATATTGATGGATGTATATTATAGATGGTACTTCTATTTCTCTTTCTAAGGAAATTGAAGTATTCCCTGGCGAAAAAATTGAATAAAGGTTTGCACAAAATGCGTGGCATAACAGACGAAAGGTCACTCGTGAGTCAACTGACGGGAGTAATTATCAATGATCACATGTAGTTGAAGATGGTTACTGCCACGATTACATGCCAAACAAAGTCGTTTCAAGCAGTATGTTACTGCTGTTTAGTTTTTAATGAATACACACAAGGTAGTTTTATCTACTAATTAGAAATCGGAACTCACAGAATTCTTTCTGGCGTCAATTTTTTTTCTGCTGGGACAGTAGCTTGACTTTTGTGCATAAGTAATTTGACACATTTAACCTGAAGGAAAGATAATATTGTTGTCGCCAAAAGTATCAGGTGTTCTACAAGAGGCCATTCGCCAAAATGTTGAAGAAAGATACAAAATTACGTGCAATTAAACTCTTCAGTTTCTAAATGTTGAATGGTACTATTAATTTTGACAATATATGATGCTTGCCTTTTTGCAGACGTCTCATATCCTGTCAAATCTTTGTTTTGCTCCAAATATATTTCAAAGAGTGTAAAATCTCATTGTCGCTGCGCTTTGATTTGACCTTGTTGAACTACACGCAGCTTATTTTCTTAGTAATCGCCTATCAGTTCCCACAGACAAATTTTACAAGAGGAAAGAAGCCCATTACTAATTGGGAGTAATTACAAAAATTTAGCACTTCTCAATTTTAGTAAAATTGCACTGTTCATTGTTTCTAGTATTTACAAATGCAGTGTACAAATTATCTGAAAACAGAAATTGGTAATTGTTTATTTTCTTTGACGTTTTGTTTCCTTTTTCTTAGCTTTAGTTTTCAATGTTTGTTTCCTCTTGTTTCCAACTTGTATCTGTGTGAAATTAAAAGTAAGAAAAAAATTAACACACTAGAAGCAGAACTACCTCAACAAATTGGCAATGACATATCATAATCGCAATTAACTTGTAAGGTTTGCAAGGTGAATTCAGTCTTTTCGTGTTTTGGACGGATCCAAAAACAATGTATTTGACAAGGCTTTCCATGAATGAGACACTAGGTGCCGTTTGTTTTATGCTTTTGTTGTAAAACGGTGATACTTACAGGTGGAAAGAATTTTCTTTGGCTAGGAGTCGCTCCAATTCTTCCTCATGCCTTTGTGGACCTTCTGGTTCTGCTTCCCTTTTCGTGTTGTACTTCATATACCGGTGTTGGCTTGATAAATCCTGGACTTCTCTTTCTTCCATTTTCACTGTTTCCTCCGTTCTTCCTCCAGGATGATAAAGTTTTCCCACCACTGGTGCTGGCCATCGTCCATCCTGTGGGAACTAGATCTCAATTTTGACCGTAAGTCAGTGATTAAAGTTGCCTCCTTTCCATCTAGAGATGGTTGTATGAGGGTCTGTGTTCCCACTGGGAGGTTGGGAAAAATAATGATGGAGGCGTTGTCAGGTTTCCAAGTTTTGTCCTGGGCTCAATTCTTGTAAACCATCCTGGCTTTTTCGTCTCCTCCATGGAAGAATTTGAATGAGTGTGGGTAAATGTGGTTTTTGAGTTTAACTATGTTTTCGTCCATCCACCCAGAAATGTCAAAAACCCATTCCACAACTCGCGTTTCTGGAGCGGGAGTGTATGACTTCGTAGTCGTTGTGTGCAGCTCCAGCACTGCCATCACGTTTCTTGTTTTCAACTTAACAGCAATTCTACTGAATACCTGCAATATAATATGACTGATACAGGAAATCTTGTTGCTTAAGCACTGTATAACAATTACTATTGGTTTTTTCTACAAGGAAATTGTTTCGTGGTATAGATGTACGGTGACCTGTCAGTTTCTTCAAAATTGAGCTTTGATTTTCAATACAGGAAAGTCGAAGAAGGTCTGATACCATTCTTAAAAAACCTAGATTTAAAGATAGTACTTTTTATTACTCGTTGGTTGTATTGTATGCATACATGTATGTTTAATGGGGCTAGAATTCCTTGTTTATGACAGCTTAAGTTACCCCTTACCTGGTCAACATCTTTGTGGGTGTGCCCAACCATCAGAAATGACATTTCAACCTATGAGGAGAAAAGTACAAATACACGTTTATTACGCTATTTACACTCACATGGTAAAACTTGGTAAATGCCCCACAGCATCTTTAAATATTTCCTTTACCACCAGCTAAGCAGCAAAGGCCATGATAAATCTGTTTTTATTTTCTCTATAGCAATTATCCATTTGCAACAGCAAGCATTCTGGAAGGGGTCCTTCCTAAAACCAGTAAACGGATACAATTACGGTTCTGTAACAACGTGATCTCAGGCTATGAATTGTTTTTCGTTGTAAACAAAAGGTAGGGCTTCCGCTTTCATAGAGAATGAAAAAGGGTTACCTTGCTCAGCTTGGTTAACACTTGGAGAAGGACGTTCATAGTCAAATTTGAATCATGCTTCCACTGCAGCAGATCGAGGAAACACATTCATTTTGTCTATGGCAAATCACACCAGTAATAAGAAGTGTGATGGCTCGCTCTTACCAAAATGTTAATATGGGCCATATGTGGACCAAAATTGGAAATTATCTGGAGCAAAATATGGGATTGTTATGGGATTTACATGAGTTTTATATGGCCATGTGAAAACCATATTTTAAAATTTTCTGATGTTGTCATACTGAAGAAGTATGGGTTTAATATGTATTTGGACAATTTCCAGATATTTGTCATATATGGAAAAATATGGAGGAAAACTAAATTACAATCAGTCAGTTGCAACATTTCCAGATATTGCCCATATATGGAGGAAATATGGAAGAAAAATAAAAAAACAACAGGTATCAGACCATCCCCAGATGTTGCCCATATATGGAGAAAATATGGAAGAAAACGAAGAAACATTTATAATTGTACCACTGTGCATAGACATGCAGGTATTCATGCAGCCTGGCCTTTTATAATTATAACTATAAAATTATGATATCTGATTTTGATTTAAGCATTACATGGAGTAATTAAGTTCAGGCCACCATAAGGATCCCATATAATAAAGCAACTGGTCTGCAAATACACTATAACTGGAAAACATATCAATTCTCCCTTGCATATTTCACCACATGTTGATTAGCTGCTTGAGAAGAAAGTAACTCTGAGCACAGTATAATACATCAATATCGAACACTTTAATAACTGGATTAATATATATCTTCATACATTTAACAGATCTACTCAAATACTTTTGGAAGAAATTATATTGTCTGTAAACAAAATCATGCATGGAATTGGCTATATATAGATACATGTAACAAAAAAGTACATTATGTTTTTAACAATCTCATGAAACAAAATAAGCGCACAATAATATTATAAATTAAGCAATGTGTTTGGTTCAACAAGAACCAAAAAATTTGGATTCACCCTATTATCTCCATATTATCATTTAAGAGGAATTATACAAGCAGTTAAGCCATGTTTCAGGAGTAAGATACTTTGCCATCATGAGTGAATGTAACAATTAATCTTATAAGAAACATTAAACTGAACCACTGAAATTGCTTCAATCATTTCCATATGTTATTCAGTTACACGTAGCTGCAGTTGATAACTGAACTCATTTAGGTCGCCGAGCCTCTGTGCACTTTTGGTTTATTTTAATAGTTATTTGAGCGTTGGGGGAGGCTGGAATCTTGCAAAAACTTTCCCTGTAAATTAAAATGTATACAACAAAACGTCATTAAAATTCGATCGAGGGTTGTCTTGATATCTGAATGTCTGAGTTTTCTTGGGTCTGAGGTCGGAGTTTTCTAGACACCCCACACAAACCATGCAATTATCAGTGAATTAAGAAAATTATTGATATTTTGTAAGTTAGTTGTATAATCCGTGTCCTTGCATGCTTTTAATTTAATGCCAGTTTCTATCAATAAATTTGTAAAAGAGCTGTTAAATACATTAACAATGAAAAAAAAAAAGAGTAAATCTGTGATCGTACCAATTATAGCATCAACCATGGGCTGACAAAGGGGAAGTGTCCTAGTTTCTTGCCCCTCTTCAATCCTCTTGCACATGATGTTTTTAACACATCTTTGGAGAAGAATACATCAACAACAGTGTTTACGTACTCTTCCCATTTTGTACAAGCGGAACATACAGCTCGCTGGTTTGTGTACCAGTATACCCCACTTCCTTCAAAGAACACTTTCACCTGACAAAGAAATAGTGTAGCAGGAATTAACCGAGAATATACTTTGAAAATTGTACTGTCTGACACTATTCATGCCGCTTTCAAACAGCAGTTAATAAGACGTTTTAATGAAATGTGATTTAAAAATTAGTTGTGGGTAATTTAAATTATATAAAAAGTGACTTGAAAATACATTTGGTTACAATAATGGTACCCTCAAATATAAAAAAATTGGTATTGAGTTTAAACAAATAGTCTTCCATGTCATGTAATTATACTGACTGAGAGAAATTGTTTGATACAAATTATGACGTCATTGGTTACCATGGGAACCATGCCACGCCCCTAAAACCCCTGTTTTAAGCCTCCACTTTAACAGTAATATCTCTACAACAAATGAACATTTCAACTTAAAATTTTCAATATATGCTCTACATTCATAGACCTGTGATATAAACCTAAGATTCCACCAAACAAGTTTTTGTTTGTTTTAATTTGAAGGTGCAAATCTATGGAACCAATTTTATAATGACACACCGTAAATCGCTGCCCAAAAAATATTATTCAAATACAAGATCATGGTTTGTATTTAGCTTCATATCATAACTACAGTATTGATCAAAAGTTACAGCAAAATTGAATGGCTCATGTTAATTAGTTTTCCAAGGAGATATGTTGAGCCATTTTCAATATGGTCAAAATCATTTGCTTGAGTGCTTGAGAAAAAGAGACTTAAAGTTCAAGTATGGTTTTCACAAGCAACAACAAAACTGTCAGCTGCTAGAGTTAACTAAAACTGTCCTGTAGCATAGGTAACTCCCTCTGATTGTTTATTTTTGTCCTCTTTTCTCTTTTTCTTTCCTCTCAGAA
The DNA here is from genome assembly GCF_977016875.1 of Pavona decussata. NCBI lineage: Eukaryota > Metazoa > Cnidaria > Anthozoa > Scleractinia > Agariciidae > Pavona > Pavona decussata. The sequence continues at coordinate 862,327 of NW_028145458.1, forward strand.
CCTTTCTTTGCTTCTTGTTTTGCTCTTCACCTTTGTATAATGCATTATACGCATGTTCTGCATCTAGCATTTTGCATCCTTCCTCAGTGTACTTCCCACTAGGAATTCCTAGGGCTCCATACAATTGCAAAACAGTTTGAGCACCAACATTAAAATGGGCTACAGCATCAAAAAGGCCAAATTTTAACACATCTCTTCCAACAAACACTTCTTTGGGTACTCGCTGCCAGACCAGACCATTCAAACGTTCATTTCTGTTTTGCGTTTTTCCATGCAAACACTTTTGGAGGAGTCCATCATCACTAAGTCTTTGATAAACAGGCTTGACCTTTGCTATGACTTCAAGAGGAAGCCCAGGACCATGCTTATAATTTGCTCTGTCACGGTGGTACCCACACCAGCTATTGGCTCCAATAGGACAGTAATCATGGAGATGTCGGGACTCGCTTGATGCACAATGAAAAAGACTTGCTAGGACTGCTTTTTTCATTCCTTGCAAGTCTCCCACATTGCTTCTTATTGCAATACCATAGTAGTTTTGTAGTTTATCTATCATAGAATCTGTCAGTTTACCTTTTCCGCTCAACCCTGGGGTGTCCTTCTTCAGCTTCCTTAGTGCTGTTCCCACTCTCTTTTGAACATGCCCAATGCATTCCTGTTTGGCCACTTCAATACCAGCTGCAGCGTATACATCTTTAACTTTGTTATAACTTTTACTTTCACCATCTCCATACAGTTCCGAATACCTGAGTCTGTGAGTCTCCGCTGATCGCCTAAAGATTCGCTCAGTTCCTTCAGGTTCCATGGCTGGTGCAGATCCCTTATAGTTTGCAGGACAGTTATTACTGTGATCTGCCCAAAATAACTGGTACTCTACACTGTTCTTGTCAAGGTGCGAATGCAGTTCACATCGCTTACAACATTTAGACATAGCTTCAGCATCTAGAACTTTACCCGTGTCGATGGAGATGACAGCAACACATCCATTATTAGACGAGAAGCCACGCTTTTGCCATGTGCCATCACATGACACAGGACAATTCACCATATCATTCTCTTCAGCATTATTTGCATTTCTAATCTCAGCAGCAGCATCTGCCATACTCTTTTTTGCAATAGCCTTAATGTTTTTCTTGATTGTATTGCTACTCTTTTGGAAGGGTTTTGCTCCTGAAGGTGGTGGCATGTTCATTAGAGTGCAAAATTTCTTTGCACCACTGTGCCCTTTTCCCAAAGACCTCATGGTATAAACAAGTCGTCTATTTACCTCAAAGCTCTTTGTTTGCTTCTTCGATGAGAAGAATTCGTTCTTCCAGCCACAGTTTTCGCAGAAAATCCTTAGACATGAGGCACAGCCACTTCGATGGAAGGGATTCTCGTTTAGCGTCAAAGTGAGGAATCCACAATCAGCACATCGTAGCGATGAAATCACACTGCTAAGTATCTCCATATCTACCAATCTGTACCCGGTAACGTAACTGGAGCCCTTTTCGTCGCCTTTGTTGGATTCTCCTATCTTTATTTCCTCGTCAGCAGGCTTTGGCAAGACCTTTTCAGTAGACATTGAAGCAATATCATCCTCAAACTCGACGAAGCTACTCGAGGCAAGTGGTTCTCCGCTTACATCACATGTATCACTTTGTGTCGACTTGGGGCGCGAGTTTGAGAATTGATTGCCACAGAATCTTCTTTTTGGACGTCTTAAAGAGCGTTGCTTTGGCATTACAGAATATTTAAACGATTTAGAGTGAAAAGTTCCCAAGATGAACAGATTTTTAACCTTCTCCAACAGATGATAACAACCGAAAGCAAATGAAAGCAGACTTTCGGTTCCAGGCTATCCTGGCGCAAGCTTACTTTTCTTCATGTAAGTTGACACGAGGTGTCCTTATCAACAAGATATCGCTTCCAGCCGAAAAAATCGGAGTTTCACACATGTTTTCGGTCGTTATTGTCAGTAAACAAGCTGTAAACAGAACGGTTGCCCATGGCAACCAAAGAGTGAACCTTGGAAACGTCTTGGAAAAATTGTAAAATCTTCTATTCTTTGCAAAAATAACACTTTCTCAGCACTCCAGAATAATCAAAGATTTGAAACATCTCCAAAACTTTTTTTCCGAAATTTCACAAAAATCGTTGAAAATTAGGGTACCATTCCACCTTAAAACAAGCGACGAGGTTTCAACGCCAGCTTAATTAACGTCATTTAATCAAGTCAAAAGCGTTTGTAAGTTGCGATCTATAATGTCATTTCAACGTCTTTATAGATTACAACTTATAAACGCTTAACTTTGACTTGATAATGATGTTAAGCTAGTGTTGAAATGTCGTTGTTTTTTAGCAATTTTTTTAAAATATTGTGTTTTTTACAATCAAATTCAAAAATTCAAGATGAGAAAAAAAAATCAATTATTCAAAAATTCAACTGAGAGTTTGCAATGGATATTACTTGACTTGTTCATGAGTAAGTACATTCTTTCTCGCACAGCACAAACCAATCCCCCATTTTGCAGCAATGTTCGTCAATAAAATGTGAGACTTAAGAAAATTACGTGGTACTCGGGAGCAAGTTCTCTATCAATAATGCCTGCAGCTGGCTTCCCTTCCATTATTGAGGTTGGTGACTTGGCTTTCACTGCAAGTTTACATTTTCAGATAACGTTTTTTGTTATAAATGTGACAGAATACATTTTGTACCTAAACTGAATAAATGTGATTGCCGGAGAGCTTGTTTATAAATTGTGACTCCAATATGTGATCCACAATTCTGATGTTTTGTGGGTAAACCTCACATTCAGCATCAATTAGAGAAAATGTAGAAACAACCACGGCAAAAAGTCAGATCTAGCTATTAAAATTGAAACTTTTGAAACCAGATGCTAATCAACATAAGCTGTGACTCCCCACCAAAGGTCAAAATGTTTCTTACAAAATATCGAGTGTACTAATGAATTAGACTACGTACCACCTCTTCTACCTGTTCTAGAACTGATGTTATAATTTGTTTTATTTATAACTCTTTAATTACCTGCAATGTCAAGCCTCCTTTGTTTCTTCTTTAATTTTTCTTTTAGGTTTATATTTTCCAGCAACAAGGCTTTACAGTCCACGTTGTCACATGATGTTGTGATCTGCACAGCCTCGTCACTGTCAACTTCACCATCACTTACAACGTGGGAAATTGTTTGCTTTTTTGCAGATGTTTTGCTGCAAACAGATGTTGGTGTGTCAACAGTGCAGGTCGTTTTGGTCTTATTCTTTGGTCTGCATGGTGTCTTCGGGGTTCTATTGACTGGTTGTTTCTTGCTAGCGCTTGATCTGGAAGGATCATTCGATGTGTTGGACTCTGTCTAAAAGCTGCCGGGCTAAGGGGATGGATATCGTCATGATCAGTTGGCTGCACATGCTGCAGATTACCATTCTGTTGGTGCTGAGAAATTCTCTTTTGGTGCCTGTGGGGTTACGTTCTGTTTTTTATTTGCGGGTTACTCTTTGCTGGATGGATCAGCTGTGCTCAGACTCTGTGATCTGAAAGCTGGCAGGCTAAGGGGATGGATCACATTGTTGCCTTCTTGGTGAGGTTCAGCTCACAGATTAGGAGCGTCATTTTGTTGCTTTAAAGAAGAAATTCTCTTAGCAGCTTGCGCAATTCTGGCTGCAGTTCCTGCATCCCTCCTTTTTTCGGCCTCTACTTTTTCTGCCTCCCTTGGTTATTTGGCTTCTTCTGTTTTTGCTTTTTCTCCCTCCTTCTACTACTCTGGCTTTCTTTGATCCTGATGGCTGTTTAGGGTTAGGATTAGACGTTTTGGGACTCTTCTTTTTTGCAGAAGCATCGCCGGCCAATGCTTTGCCAACTGCACTTTTTTTAAGACTTGTTTCGAGAACTCTTCTCTCTTTAAGGAGTTCGCTCTTGTCGTCTTTAATATAAAAAGTAAAAAAAGATAAAAGTTTGTTAGCGAAAACAATGTGTTCATGTTTGATTACCCAACCATGACATATATCCAGGCTGTTTTCCGTAAAAAATGTGAAGAACTGTGATCTAGGCTAGATGTGTTTGTTGTGGTCAACCTGCCTTACTATTGAGCATAAAATTTATTATTCTGAAAAAAATGTGCATGTTTTTGTGGTTTTGATTCAGTCATGTATTGGTTAAACTGAAATTTAAAGCACTACCCACTGGTTCTAATCCCTCTGAACCTCCTTCCACCTCTACGCCCAACTAAATTATAAAACACTCACCACTAATCTTTATAATTTGCGCTTTGTAGAATTCCTTGTCCGCTGACCAGAAGGCCAATATGGTTTCACCTTCCTGCATTTCGTCATTATCTTCAGGGTCGAGATACTTCACTTCCCTTTGATTTAGTACCCAAAAGGTATCTGTTTCGTCTTCAAACTGAACTAGAAACCACTTTTCTACAAGAAGAGATTAACCTTGGTCAGAACAAACTTTGTTTATACTGTTCTACCGAGACCTTTACTTGTATTTTATACATTTTATGTCTTGTAAATGTATAAGTTCTATCTATCAGAAAAGCCCGGGAATTAAAGGTGGTTAAAACTTGATGAATATCTCTGTCTAGAAGAATAAAGTGCCTTTTACGAGAATTTTTGCCCCCTCCAAGAATAATTTCTTCAACTAATTCCTAACAAGTTGAGTTTTTCATGGTCATTCTTGAATCACGCATTCTTGGTTTCATACACTGCAAACACAATCTCCTCCGAAGTAATCTGTGCTCCTTTTTTATTGTTCCTTTTTGTAAGCTGCATTCGTTTTGGATTATACAAGAATTTAACAAAAAGAGACGAGTATCACATGATTGGTTTGCCTTAACCAATAGTTAATTAACCGGACATGCCTCTACATTCCGCTAATGGGTCCTAATGGAAAGTCTTTACGACAATTTGCAAAAATGACAGCAGTCTACAATCTCACTGTTTCAGCTTTTATCAACTTTCACATATTGCCACGCAATTGCGATCACGAGCATTTGGTGTTACATCAAAAAATGCAAAATGTTTTTTGTATCAACAGAAACCTTAAAGTATTGCTCAAATCTGTTGTAGATTGTCAGCCCAGCTAGTGTACTAAGGCTACCGTATCGTTGAGTGCCTCTGGCCGCAGATGCACGGCGTTAGGATGGAATGAAAAAAGTAATTAGGCTAACCGTGTTCAAGTTCTTGCCGATCACTTCCAAAATGCTCTAGAGGAGGTCATGAGTTGTTCCTTTCTAGAGTTCAGTTGATTTGTTTTTCTTCATGTTCCAGAATTATTGTGTAACTAAGGGAAGGTGTTGTGGCACCACTTTCACGAAAAAAGATAGGTCAAAATGTAAAGAGAAAGGATAAATGTGTCAAAATTCTAGGAATATTTTTTTAAAGCAAGTTCTGGTGCAGTCCAAAATTATCAAGTGGAGGAGACAAACATCACGCCACGTTTTTAGCATCTTTTTCTAAAAAAACCGTATCGGCAAATTTTGTCTGGTTTGTTTTCTATTTAAACAGTTAAACTTTGATGCTTGAAGAAACATCACTTCTCGTAATTGAACTTTTTATACCTTTTGAATGGAGGGAACAAATTTTGAGATAAAGATGTAAAGAACTTGTCACAATGTTCGTCTTTTCTACGCAATCATTTCCGACTGCATTGAAACTTTAATAATAATAATAATAATAATAATAATAATAATAATAATAATAACAGCATTTATTTAAACACGATTAAAAGTTCAGCAAAGCTGATGTGGTCGTGCACAATCAATAAAATTAAACTTCCTAAACTAATCACAATAAAACTAATATAAGAATTCTACGTATTGACAATATATGTGTCTGAAAAGTACTCTTGAGTGACCTATTAAAAGCGTCAATGTTGCAAATTGATCTCATTTGGTTTTCCAGGGCATTCCACCGAATAATTGACTTGTATGAACGTGATTTCTTGATCATATCAGTCCTAGGCCTGGGTAACTTGAAGGACATTTTCCTCCTGAAATCGTAGCTACTTACATACTTTACAGAAAGACAGTTCATAGGACATGGTAAAAGATGATAATAAGCATGATGCGCTAAAATTACCACAAGAGCCCCAAACGAACATACTGTACGTAACAGAGGGCAAAATAACCGCAAAATAGAAATCAGTTCTCGCCTGACTAGGCAGGAAGTACAGTGATTTAAGTAAGTTCAACTTCTGTGTAAACAACTTCGCTAGTTCCTAAGCATCTTGTAGAAACCACCTCCTCGATAACATAATCACCCATCTTAATAGCTCGTTCGGCCCAGTCACTTGCCCGCCTCCACTGAGCAGCATATATATGATTTTGTGAACCACATACTTTAGCAAAATGATCACTATAAATTCGACACATTCAACTTCTCTCTCTAAAATAGTTAATATGTTTTGATAATCTTCAAGTGATGAGCTTTAGGAAAATATATGGTTTGTTGGGGTTTTTATGGAAAGTCTGGCTGTAAAACAGTGCAAATGTAAATCGGTAATTTTGGTGTAATCACTCAATGTGAATGTAGTCATCCACGGTCTTACAGAAGCATAAAGATGTGACAAAATGCTGTCTCTCACCAGCTGCCCGATTGATGTTTGAGTGGTTATCCTACCTTCAAGAAATATGCCATCTGTATGTCAATGTCCCAGGGTTTGTGAAGCGTAGACAAAATCATACCCCTCCTACTATCTGTTAAAATGGTAAAACATATATTACATTTATGTAACCATAATATTAACAGTGTCCAATTTACATCTTTTGTACACCCAAGGCTGTGCTCTAAAACATATTAGGGAGGCCTTCAGGCTCCCAACCATGTCAAGTAGGCTGCCTATACCTCAAGTTTAAAGTTTATAACCTGCAATTGCACCAATGTCTGGACGTTTTGTCTAAGTACCCAAAACTATGAAATGCTAGGTGCCGGCGCGGCTTAAGAGCACAGCGTTGAGGCCCAACCTTGCTTACAATATCCAATTCTCTGGGAGAAATACAACTTAAATTATAGTTAGAAAACTTACCAAAATCAAAATTCATCAATTCTTCATCGGTCTCCTTTAGGCAGTCTGGATTGTTTTCCTTGGTATACTCTCAGGCCTAGTCGTAGTTGTTACATTTTGTCACAAGTTGGACTTCTATCATTATCTTAAATTGAAGACAATTATGGTTTATGTTAGAACGAACCCAAAAACGTTTTTTTTATTCTGATGCTTCTTTTCGTAGTCACAAAATGTAACAATGCTTTGGGTGCAAATACTTCACCATTTATAACAAATGAAACATTGTTGATGATGCAAAATTTTGCTCTATTGAGCAGGAAAATCTTTTTGAATAAAGGCAAAAATATTCTGCTTCATGAAACATTTTTCCACATTTTTTCCATTGTTTACCTCAAGCAGACACCATTATATATTAATACAGATTTTGTACTCACTTGATTATATGTCTTGAAGCCTGGATACTCTTCCAGGATTTTCTTCACAGAGCCCTTTCCTGTTAGCTTTTCAATATACTTTCTTCGGTGGGCCAGAGATGGTGTTAGAAGGGCTTTTATTTTTTTATGATTGGCTTTTCAGCAATCATTTCAATTTTGAGCTGCGAGTCGTGTCCCTCTGCTGTTGAAGTGGTCTGTTGGGTTGATGTTCCAGTTGGTCCTTCCTTGTTTTTCCTTGGATTTTTTGGCTTTCTGTTGTAATAAGCGTTCTTTAAGAGGGACAATGCTGTTCCCTGAAGCAATGATATTTACAAGGATATTACAATATTGATATCACAAGGTATTAACTGGGCCAAATCATTTGATGAGATTTTTAGGATACAGGCCATCAATTATTGTTAAACAAATTTTTTGTACTCTTAGATATTATTTACAAAAACAGTGGCAGGTGCTTCCTCAAGTCAGTGTAGAAACACAGACTATTTTAAATTGTTGATTGTAGATCAACAAAATGATTGTATTGATGCTAGATACAGGCAACAACTGTAGACTACAGGCTCACTACACTGTAGTGAGAAGTACATTGTACAACTACATGTATTTCTTACACTCAACTGGGAGACATGCCAAGCCGAACTGCGCAACAAGAGAGCCAGCAAGTTAGGCAATGAGGAACTCTGAACCTGACTCCTAGCTGTGTACGAGAAAAACATTTTCTGCTTCACACATTCCTCAGACAGTGGAAAACACACTTATACCACACAACAAAAATGGTGGTCCTAACCTACCATTCTAGGGAATACTGTAGGTCTTGTTACAATTAACCACCCAGGTAAATGCTATATAAATGAGACAGTGATCAATTATCTATGCTTTGCTTAATTGACAACACAATTCCTGGAACGTTTACAAGTTTTATCTCACTGTACACACACCAGCTCATAGCTGGTTTATGGAATCTTAATCATTATTGTCTTAAAAGTGTAGTGGATCCTTCAGTTCGGGGATGAGGTTTACCAACTTTTGTGCACACAACACCAATTCACTGTGGGAGGGGTTTACCCTCCCAATACTCGCTTGCAGTATTATAAGAGAGGATTTGATTGTTTCATTTCTTGCTTTTGTAGAGAGCTCTTTCAATCCCTTGTTGCGGCACTCCAGAACTGTACTTGGGATAATTAGATTCAATGATTTCCCAAGTGCTTCTACGTCAGTAGCTTTGTCCATGGTTTTCATGGATGAGGCCAAGGTGTCTGTTTCTCTTGGCGTGACCTTAAATAAAAGAAATATTAAGGAATGTTAAGATCCCCAGTGGTGATGTTGAACAAATAAAACCACAATTAAAATTCAGTCTTGTCAGTACATTATCGTATTGTATTATATTGTATTTTATGTAACTCGTTAATTCAGTGATATACTGCAAGAGAGTTTAATAAACTGTTATATTATTATTATGTTAACTGTTTCTTCTTCATTACATTGCCTAAGCAAAACTAGTGTACCCCAGTAGCACACACGATTCCAAGCACCTCCTTGTATAATAATGTCACTTTATGTTTTGATTTGTTTCTCTTTGTTTCATTTCTTACCTCTCCTCTTAGCCTTAGCTAAAATAGTATAATACATTGGTATGCCCAATGTCATTGGTGTGCCAAAATAATGTGATTAAACTGCAACTGAAGCGAAGTAAGCCACAAACCATTATATTGATGGAAAACTATCTTGCAAATCAATTTGTTACAAAATATGTAAAACACTTACTGGGGCACTCACTCGTGGTAGCTTTTTGCTACACAGACTTGCACCTGGCAGTGGAGAAGCTAAGCGCTAGAAATGAAGAACAAACATTGCGCAGTTAGAAAGATACTGGAGAAGATTTGCTGACACCGTTCTCGTAATCTTGGCAGCAACGTTCCTTTAGAAGCGATTCATGTTAACCTAGAACTTACCGTTTTCGTCCCTTTCTTTTCAATGATCTTCATATATGCATTTATGACCTGTTGCACAAAAAGATTATTTCAGATTTAAGGTGACCTTTTTGTAAGCAACAGTATTGTACTTTCAAGGTCTAAATAGTCCTGCATTTTCCTACCTCGTCATTTAGCCACCCAGGTGTCCATTCTATGTCTACTTTGAGAAGGGACAGCATATTCGTTGTTTCAAGGTGAGTCATCTCTTTCTGGATCATTTTTAAGTCTTTCAATAAGACACGCCCCACCTTGGCATACAGTGTATTGTTGTTATCCCACACCTGTTGCACCTAAGATAATGAAAGAAGCAGTCCTTCATCCATTTATTTCTCTGATTTGCATTCTTTAACATTTCTCGGTCTTCACAGGCATCCTGTTACTAAGAGGTACAGGTTCCCTTAGACTTCCGTTTTATTGTTAAAATAACAGAGCAGATATGTAAATTGCAGCAAACAAAATTGCTAACAATCATTGTAGGTATTCTAATTATTATTATTTGTACGTTTCATGGAGAAACTGCTGCTTACCATAGCTCTTCTTCTTGCTGCAAGTAGTCTCAAGTAGCATATTCTTGCATTGCCATCAAGTTGGCCTTTGTTGGCGATAATGAAACATTTCGGGTTGTTATCGTCATGTGTTACCCTGACATTCCATTCAAACACCTGCTCTTTCTCCACATCTTCAATTATGAGCTTCGCAGGCCACAAGAAACTATTCCCTTCCATCTGCTTCATAAAACTTATTTGCACCATCTCTTGTTCTTGTAATATTTTGCCAATGAAGTACTGTGGCGTGTTGTTATAGGCCACCGCCACAAGGCACTCTCCAACAATTCCCTGCATAAAAGAAATGAAATGTCATGCGATTTAAAGACTGGAAGTAAGGTGAAAGGTTTCCTTTGCGACTCATGGAGGGTCAAGCGCTTAAGGGGGTACTTGCCAGGATTATTTTGAACATCAAGTCTGAGTGCTTGACTTTGATTGTTGAATAGCACTACTTTCATGCCATTCTTATCCTTTAATTTAACGAACCTTCTCATTGCTATCCTTTGTTAATATCTTCACATGTTTCTCGTCATCTGCCTCTTTTTCGTTTTCCTCCTATTTCAACTAAGAGAAAAAATTGTCAAGTAGCTTATACAGCTGATTTCGAAAGGGTGATTTTAATATTGATGATTACATTACTGGATAGACCTTTCAGAATAGAAAATTGGGGGCGATATGTTTTTACAGCCTGTATCTAAATTTATGCTAGTACTTCATGCTCTGAAAGTAAGTCCAGTGCTTGACTTCTACATTGAATCATGAAACAAACTGAGGATATGTAAAACAAAACAAATCCGGACACAAGAAAAGGATCGGTTGTTAATCTTTTAAGCATCAAGCTAAAAGTAACTATGACTAGGAGGAGAGAAAATTAGCTCACCAACTTGAACTTTTTAAGGCTGACTCCCTTATCCTCCCTTTGTTTCATGCGCCTTTGAAGTTTCAGCTGCAGAGGAACTTTCAGCTGCAATAGAGTGCCAGTTAATTGAAGAATTGGAATAAACCTTAAATATTCAGGCCCATTTATGCAAAACCACTTTAAACCATCATTGGAAGATCATTCCCAGACGCTTACTTTGCATGCTGAAATCGCTCCTGAAACCTTGCAGGTTTGAAATAAAGGAACAGTCAATTCTCATAGAGTAAATCAGACCTAAGTGATCTCGTCTAAAGATGAGGACTTAGTCTAGCGAATGTCTAATAATAATCGCTTCCTTTCTTATTGCATTTTGTCTGTTTCCTCTTGTTCCCTGTCTACAATGAACTGACTGGGGATCTCACAGCCTTAGATGACATCATTTGGGAAACAGACATGCCAATTGAGAGGTAGACCTTTTATTATCCCGTACTCTCCTATACATTTCAATACATGATGGTGATCGTGGGAAATTTTTTTAAAAACCCCTCAATAAATAAATTAATTCTCGATCGTGGGTGTGGGGTTATGGTTGGTAACTGACTGTTATCAAAGAAATTAAGTGCGGCAGTTTCCATTTTGCATTTCTTTCTTTATTATTATTATTATTATTATTATTATTATTATTATTATTATTATGTTTTGGTCAGCTGTTCCATGAAGTACAATTTGATGTTTTTTGTTCTTGGTTTTTCCCCATTAGCCAAGTGATGGCAAATGCCCGGCCGAATGTGACAGTGTAGTCGCCGTTAACGTTACCTCAGCGAAGGTAATTGCATTTACAAAAAATTTCATCAGCGTCGTATTCTGCGCAAGAATTTTCTGATGAGGAAGACTGATTTGACGTTATTATTGTGAGTGACAATGAAAATGCCCCCATGGAAACGTAAGTACTGTGTCGCATTCTAAAATAAATGACAATACAATCACGTCAATTTCCATATGTCATATAGAGAATCGGATTTGAGTTTTGAATGCCTTTGATACTGTTCTGTATGCGAAGTGTAACAGGACAAAACAGCTCCTTCGATTTCAAAAGTAGATGCAAGGGAAAAAAACAGTAAAAAACTAGGAAGCAGAGATGCAAAACTGAGAGGCCAACAAACCGTTGTCCTGCGATTTTTTAATTTCTACTTATTATTCAGTCCATATTCTTTTCAAAAATGAGTATGTAGCTCTGGATTCTCCTCCAATTGTTCCAGGTGGTAATCGTGCATTTCTTTATGTAATTCAAAGTCTTCTTCTTTGAATTTGTCCTGAACCTCATCAAAATCAGCCATACAGTGATGGCACTTTCTCTTTGCCCCATCCACAGATTCCTTGTATCAACCCAGTAACTGACTGGCCGGAGTATCAGGAATTACTGCAAACAAAGCTCCTCTGAGATGCACAACCCCATTTTGTAGCTGGAAATCATATCCCATGTCACCCCCAAGCATCATCAATTCATCAGTAAATGGTTTCAAAATGGCATCCATACCATACTTTTTCAAGTGTTGACTTTCGACAATTGCCTAAAGGTTAATTGATTTCAGTTTAGATCTGTACTCTGAATACAAATTTCCCTACTGGAAATAAAACATGGCCAGTTTGTGTCTCCCCTTTGTCTGTCTGTTCATTTGTAATTTCGAGGTCATCGTAGTAGAGGATTATGATTCATGATTGGTTCATCATCAGTTCATGATTTTTCATAATACTCCCATCATTGAAGTCACATGCAGGCTTGACTGTTGCTCTCCATTCCTTGGTTCAGCAACCATGTGCAGAATTATTTGGTTGTTTAGAAATACTTCCAATGAAGCTACAAGTGAAACATAATAAAAGCATTCTGGATGTTCTATAATTCTTCTCTTCCCATTTCTCAGGTTTTTCCAAGCTCCCCATGTTCCCAACTTAGTTTCTTGTGGTGAGATGTTGGGGAAACAGGTACCGAAATCACTAGAGTCAGTCAGTTCAATAGCACCATGTTCCCAGGTAGATGGGGAGAACACATCTTCAAGTTCTGGTATTCTGTTGTGGTCAGTGCCATAGTTACGAAGAATTTTATAAACCTCTTTTTTGCTTTGTAAATTTGTGGCTTTCAAGAGTGAAATAGCAAGTATCCGGATCCTTTCTGTTGCTTTCGAGCTTATCATTGCATCCTCTTTAGGCTTAAAACAGAACCTGTTTAAAATATCCAAAATCAGAAGTGAGGAATTTTCAGAGTCAGATTCCCTGTCTAAATCACTGAAATGACCACTGTTATCTTCACAATCACTCTCTTCTGGAAATGGGATTTCATTCTGTGATTTGCTACCAACACTAGACAAATCAACCTCAGGATATATGGGAGAAAATTGCTCGGAATCTGCAATTAAAACAAAATAAAGAATAGAACTGGTAAGAGAGCTATAAGGAAAATAGTCAGTGCGGTTATTACAATCGAGTAAGAAACACTGAACATTGGAGAAGGGAAGGTGGGGGTACAGATACAGTACAACATTTTTACTTACCATAACTGAAACCCCTAGTCTCCTATGCAGCCTGTTATGGATCGTCACGCAACGCTCCTCTTAGTGGAGAGGAGTGTTGTGTGACGACCCATAACGGCTGTGTAGGAGACAACGGAATTCCCGTTCTGGCAGAAACGCCTGTGACCACCCCCCCACCCCCTTTTACCTGGGATTTTGTCATCTAACTGAAATGATTAACTGTTACGTACCTGTTTCATCAACACCTTTGCGGACAGTCTCGTATTTACAGTTCAATGGCGCGTGGTGACTAGTGCGAACATGCTTGATCAAAGAATTTGTGGACGTGTAGTCTGTCTTTGATAAGCATCCAGGCAGCCGGCATTTTTGACAAAAATCGAGGTCATCACGGTGTATATTTTTTAGATGCGACAGTAGCTGGCTCAGAAAGAGACAAACAAATGAACAAATAATACATTTCCACCGGTCTGCCATTATAATACGTACACTGTTAATAAAGGTTAATTCAATGTTAACACGTGTCGCGACACACTCCGAACCAACTAAAGGCAGAAGACACTGATGACGACGATAGCAGGACCTTGGAAGAGAACAACTTAACGCTAGCAAAAAGCGAAACGTCAAACTGAAATAGACATTTACCACTTTTTTTCGATATTACACGGTGCAATCTCGGTATTATAATTAGGCATTGTTAATTTTTCTAAATGCTTTGTGTCTGCGTAGCATTACATATGCTTCAGCTAGGTGATTCAATGTAAGTGTTGCAGATTCTTGCCATGTTGGGCTTCATTACCCGGCCATATGCGGATGCTTTCCGTTCATCTGTGGGACCTGAAAGGTAACTGTTGTAACCGAGAAAATGAGCTGTGTATAGCTAGACAATGCATACAGATCAGCCAGTGCTGTTGTATGTTTATAATGGCCAATATTGATTACATCAAGTAAATTTTCCAAGACGCTGTAAAGCGCTTGAAATAATCTGCAAAGTCTGCTCTGTTAAATAATAAATAAAAAATGCCAAGACTTTTGAATGACATAAATATTTGCTAGCCAAAACGAAAACCGATCATTTCGTTATACGTATTGTAAAATTTCAGTCTAGAGACAAATAATAGTGAGAAGTATGTCATTAACATGTATGTCAGTGGTTGCATATTACCAAGCGGCAAAATCTGGGGTAAACATTACCCTGTTGAGTAACAATTACATCAGGTGACTGAGACCTTCTGCCTTATTTGGCGCATAGATCTCTTGCTGAGAGAAATATGAAAATGGAAATACGTTTAGTTCATTTTGCCATAATATAACACACGGCCAGTTCAGAGCAAAAGAGAACTCACTCCCTAAAGTGCATCGCGAACAATTTGAGAAATCACCCCTTTTAAAATCAGCTGGGGCAAAAATTAAACCAGCGGCACGTTTTAGTGGTGACTGCAACGAGAGTTAGAATGAATGCGCGGGAAGAAAGTGCATAGGCCATGTGGATGGTCACATTGGATTTATGTCCACGTTCTGTCAAAAAGAGTGAACACAACGAAATGGAGTGGAATAACAGTCTATGTGTTGAAACATATTCCCTGGAGTTATTACCGCCCCCAAGATGTATTGTTGAGTGTTTAAAAGAGAAGACATCAAGAGTTCGGAGTCACATGCTTCAGGCTCAGACGCCAGACATCACCCGCTGTCAATATCGTCAATCGTAAGTTGAGATGTAAACCATGATTTAAAGACTAAACAGCTGATACGAGCCTAACGCCTAATGCAATTGGATCATACTGCATGTTATTTGTTCGTGAGTTTTATGCCATTCGATCGTACCTCCCTGCCATTTGATCGTACCTCCATGGCATTCGATCGTACCCCACCTTGGATCGTAAATAGCTTCCGCTCGTAGTTAACATTTGGTCAGCGGTTAACCAAGAGAAAAACAGCCTCGGTGCAATGTTGATGTAGCGACACAAGGATTACAAGTACATGACGTAGAGTTTGGAAGTTGAGTCGATCAGGAAATGGAAGGTCAACAGCAATGCCCGTTCAAACTAATAACCAATAATGCGGGAAGTATTCTGCGTGATGTTGTCAACAAGCTTGAGTGTGGAGATATTGATAACAATATTGACTTTATACGGTACAGAGTGGGCCGACTTTGTTCCTTGTTGTTAAGGCTTGGAGGGAACTTAGAAGAAAGCCTTCTGCCAAATCTATAAGAGACCCAGCAAATGCTTGTCATTTTAGACGGCGACGAGTACTTTAGCTGTGCAAATAATTCGCCCCCAGTTCTCAAAACAGGCTTATGGGGGCGTCATTTCAAAGGAGCAGCTTGAGTACTTTATTCATGATGAGCTTAGGTCGACAAAAAAATTTATGCTAATGAGCTCACGGTGAGTTGAACTCACCAATGGCTTATAATTAACTGTAACAAGAGTCACTTTTTCACAGCTCTCCGTGTTGTAGCGCATGATCGGAATGTTCATTTTTCACACATGTTGATTTACTGAGTGCATACAGGGAGAAAAATTATTGTACAAACCTGACACGAAAGAATTTTTTTCCAGACATTGCGGTTTGCATAACTCGCTTGCGCAAGGAATTCTCTCGTTTTGCCCACGCGAATAGCATCCAAGCTTCGTGTAATCAAACATATCAAAAGAGTGTTATCACTCAGTTCCTTTAATTTCTAAAATCGAGCTTTACGGTGCATTTTTAATTATGTTTATATGTCCTTGTTGGCAATTTTTTACACCAAGGATCAAGCTCAACAAAGCATAATTGTGATAAAATGCGTTAAATTAATATCAACCACTCAAGGTCACTCACATTCTGTGACCAGTAGAAATATGGAAATTTCAAAATACATCAACATATAACGTCATTTGCGAAGGAAAACTTGAACATTTTAAGCTTTATCAACATATTTTGACGGAACTAAGGTACAGGATATACACATGACTACGAAATCAATTCAGTGTTCTCAACCAAGGATCAAGCTCAACAAAGCATTGTGATAAAACGAGTAGAATAATGGACAATGGAGTAAATATCAACCGCTCAAGATCACACATTCTGTGACCAGTAGAAATACGATTTAAATGTGGAAATTTCAAAATACATCAACATATAACGTCATTTTCGACGGAAAACATGAACATTTTAAGCTTTTAAACATATTTTGATGGAACTGAGGTCCAGGATATACACATGAAATCAATTTTGTTCTCAACTGGCTACAAATAAGTGTACATAATAGCGCCAGTAAATTAATTTCTGCTAAGTGAAGAGTAAAGCAGCGTTATGCAAAATTTATTGCCTCAAAAAGATAATGTGCTTTATGTGTTATTGAAAGATTCTAATCTAAATCAAAATTGTCGTTGCCCATAATAAATTAGTCACTCAAAACATTGAGAAGTTTGTTAAGGCTGGGGCGTTTAGCCGGATCATCCCTGATCGCTTTTCTCTCAACTTTGAGGGACAGTGAAGTCGCCGTTGGGAGCAAATCCAATACACTGAGCGCTGTCTTTCCTACAGAAAAAAAGTCTGAGGCCACGCCTTGCCTTCCTTTGCCACACACAATTTCAACTGCAATATGTGGATACTTTTTCTTGTACGATTCTTGACTGGACTCAGACAAAGTCATCAGTGGCTTGGGATCAGTACTAAAACGTGCCTTGCTGAAGTCAATCATAGGATTCCACTGATCTTTTCGCTTTTCCAAAGCAATGTTGTTCGCTTTTAAATCATTGTGAAGAACGCAATGACGGTGAACGTGGTGAAGAGCCTCGATTATTTTCCTTACGATAAATAACCAAGAACTCTTTTCCATTTGCCAAGGCCCGCCAAAAGTAAGCTCTCCATCCTTTCCCTGTCTGGAGTTTTATCTTTGTCGCAGTGACCAAGGACACACATCTCCTGAGTCCAGGTTTCAAGTATTTGGAATTTCAGAGGCACATATCCAAGTGTGCTCTTTGTCTTTTTTGTGCTTGACCCTTCAAGTGCTCCTCCAGGTCTGCGCATTTTTTAATTGGGGTTACCTTGTTTCTAACTTGGGTCTTCTTTGGATGTAGTTTGGAAATAATCTTGGGAACTATAAAATTCCTAAAGTAAGATTTCAAGTTGGGAAATGGGAACAACTCCTAAGTTATTACCAACCTAGGTTGTAATAGGGAAGTATGAAATTCACAATAAAGACCCATATTTGCCCCAAATATAGATCTTCTGTACCTCCGGCCGCCATGTTGTTTGCAATGATGTTATGACAACATTCCATTTCAAGTGCTTACCGCTGATCATAAGCTATGGCTTACGAGAAACAAAAAGGCGCCCAAAAAACTTTAT
>NW_028145458.1:885000-890000 GCF_977016875.1 Pavona decussata
TCCCATAACAAAAGCTCTGCTTGTAGACCTGCAATATGAGGAATGTCCGGCCTGTAATGGTCACAAAAAGTCCTGAAGATTCTGCTTCCAAGCCAAATCATAAGCCAGTAAAACAGATGGGATCAATGGAAGTCCTTTATAACAAACCACTTCAACTTGGAATCTAGTGTTGTGCGGCTGGAGTGCATGGTAAAGGGAAACTCTTGTTAGCTTGATCTTATAGTAGACTTCAGGATTTGAGGCTGGAGCATTGTCCGTACAAAATTTGTCTCTGAGTCATCCTGGGTATGTTTGGCTGAACTAAAACACGTGTTGCTAGGATAATGGCTTCTTCATAGAGTCGATGGTACCTGGCTTCGATGTCAGTTTGCATTCCTGTTGACTCCAACAGTGCATCATCTCCACTGATGTGATTCCAGTTTTCATCTTCAGGAGCATTTCTGTTCAATGAGTGATGGCTCTTTCAGCAAAGTGGATTGCTGAATAAGTGAGTTAACATCTCCTACAAAATCGCTCCCAGAGCCTAAGTCGCTCAAATCATCACTGTGAACGCCGGAGTACTTTGCTTTGCTTGGTGATTCATTTCCTTCACAACAGGGAATTTTCCCATTTTTGATGACAATTTTGGACTCTAGGGACACGACTTCAGGATTTCCTGTCATGTCCTCCAAGTCAGTATTCACTGTACAGTCACTTGTGGCTGTTTGGTGATTTCCAACATAGACCACGTTTGGCTGTTTGGTGATTTCCAACATAGACCACGTTTAACTGAAAGCCTCCAACAAGCCTTCATCTTGTACGCTATAGTTGCCGTTGTTGGGTATTCTCCCCAATTTCGAACTCCGGCAGAGATGTCAAATGAAACCTCCGATTGCTTCACTGAGCAAGAATGCGTCGAGCTGAGCTTGCAGGTCGTGCATTCTCACACGATCCCTGAATGATGTAATGGTGAGGTAGAATTATTCTTTTGGATATTTGTATTGTACAACCCTGAAAGTAACAGAAGAAACAAGAAGAACATTTCTGAAACTAGGTCAAAGATTGACCCAGTGGAATCCAGAGAAACGCCCAGACCTGCTGGCTGCAAAGGACAAAATAGTTGTGGTTACACTTACCCTTTTACCCATGGGTAACTAGCATTTTCCCACGGGTAAGGATGTTTTTGTGTGTAACCGGTTTTCCCAAACCGAAACTGCCTTTGGGTTATTTCCATGGATACATCAAAGAGAACAAAAGAACTTCCCATGACAGTTCCTGAACTGAAAAGTACGGTTTATCTGCTCCCTGAGGTGGCTTGGCCAATCATCATGCAGAACGTAGCTAACACAGGAAATCGCCTGCTATGCTCTGAGTTGACCTCTGATACGCTTGGCTAATTTCGCGCTTACTGTACTGGTAGCACAAGGTGACATGGCAGGGTTTCGTGCATCACTGTGAGTATTTCTTTCTTTATTTTCATGAATTCCCTCTTCAGACTATCAGTTTCGAAGTTGATCAAGTTGTAATCTTTTTGTTTATCTGTTTATAGGAACGCTAGTCAAACCGAAGAGTCCTACTAACGGGTATTTCTTTGCGCCTTCTTTGCTGTCTTCTCGCAAAAAACTGTTGGATTGCTATATTTATGGAGGACTGTCGAATAATTAGCAGGAGAATCACCGAAATTAAGCTTACAAGATCTCGATTTGTGTCATGCATGTCGATCTGTACGTTTCCCACCAAACTGCATGCATGGTCAGTGTGAAATCATATCTAATTATATTTTACCCTGATGGGAGTTCTTTCACTGTGTAACCGCATCCCCTAGGGTAAAATGAAACCTGAGCTAAACCGAACCCAAGCCATTTACCCTTCGGAAGGCCCAAACCCAAGGTGTGTGTAACCACGACTAATGCTTGCTTCATGTAGTTAATTACAATAATGATTAACACCATGAAGGTTGTTATTGAAACAAGTTTTAATTAAAGTTTGGTTTGGCATTACATAACTCTTATTGGTAACACCTTGACAGCGTAAATTTATTTTATCAATGGGTAAAGTTCCTATGAATTTAAACATAAACAAAATATATGTTATGATACATGTATGTTATGAAACAGGTCGTGTTAGACTTTAAACATACAGTACTGTGCAAAAGTAATGAGAGCGAAAATTCGGCGAAAAGTTGCGAACAACAGCAAAATTTCGAAGGACATGAAACTTGAACGAATCTTCCATGAATTTTCCAAGCCGCTATTGTTTTGACTTGCTGGAAATTACAGCCTTGTCGGCGAAATACAACTCAAAAATTAGAAGGAATTTTCAAGCGGCATTTCGAAATTTCGGAAGGTCAGTCTTGAATTTTCGAAGAGGAATTCCATTTTTCGAGAGAAAGGTATCGAATTTTCGGCAAACGATTCTCTTAAAATGACGCTTTAAGCAACAGTAATATATTCAATTCACTCGAGGTTTCATCTCAACAACAATAGATGGATACATAATCATGGCAACCGTAGTTCAAGAGAGAAGTCTGGGCACCATACCATCGCTCACATGAATGTAAACAAAATGTCATGCAGTTTGTTTTATTGTGGTTTATCTGAGAGGAATCCACATCTTACCAACGTGTTTGGCAAACTTTAATATGAGAAACATTTACCCAGAACAGAAATAGAAAGTCCACTGGATAAATTTGCCGTTGCAGGTGGTAAAATTGACAACACACAGTCGGCCATTCGCTTCACGATTGCTTTCTTGTGTCGTCGCACATGGTGGAAGGAACAGTGCTTCAGCGCTTTTTGTTTGTATCCTTTTTAATAACATCTACCAGATTAAGTGCCCCACATCCCAGTCAAGTTTTACGCGCGATCTGGTTTTGAACTCAAATTTGAAACCTTTACATAATTATCCGCATTTTGCGGTCGACAAAGATGCCCGATTTGAAAGTCATGACCTTTTGTCAGATTAAATCACATTCAACTAAAATGATGTTTTTAGCCGATGTGAAGTTTATCTCTACATGTATGTATGTCGCAAAAAACTTTCCTACTGTAGAGCCAAAGAAATATGCGTGGTAAAATGAAAACGAATACAGTTCATGCATGTCACAGTGTAGGCTTCGGGTGATACAGTGTAATGTTTATCTTACCGTCGGTACGTCATGAAATTTCCATGTTCCTTTCGTTTCTTTGAAAATTCCTCTATGTTTCCTCTCGTTTAAGCGAAAATTCTTCGCTATTTCGCTCGTTCGAAACTTCGTTTCATCGAAGTTTCGTTAGCTTTTCCCAATTTTCGATTTTGACGCAACATTTCTGCGAAAGTTTTTTGAATTTTCGAAGAAAGATCGCGAAATATCGTTCGAAATTTCCTTGAAAATTCGTGAGAACAAAGGACGAATTTTGCTCATTACTTTTGCACAGTACTGTAGGTTAAAAGTCAAGAATCCTTTCAATGTCTCTACACTTAAGAGCAAATTCTAATTTGTTCTACTTGGTAACCACCCATCACTCTCCTCATGTGTGTATATCCCAAAATGGATCTCCAAGGTACAATATCTTCTTGACTAGACAAAGTATATAATCTAACACAGCGGGACTCTGCAAACCACTTTACATTTGCTTTACGGTTTTGGTTATCTGAGGACACAATTTTAGCAAACCAAACCCGCCCTCCTCAACCCAAAATCACGTTATTATTGACCTTTATGTATACAGGAACAGCTACTGCTTGTGGAGGAGGGCCATCAAAGTCAATAGGAAAATAAAAAGGTGGATTGTTTTTAAATGCTGGTTCAGGATAAAGGATACACTTCCTCTTTAACTGAGTTGTTAGTTGAATACTCTCTCTATTATACTGATGGGAAGCAAGTTGTACGGTTTGTGCCTAAGGATGTTTCACAACACTGCCGTGGTTGAAGGCTGGAATGAAGTATGTACCATAAATAAATATTTGGTATTTATTAAAAGCACCAATCAAAATAATTTTATTGAGTTTTAACACGGGAAGAACAAGAGAACTCCCAACATTTTTAAATTGGTGTGACCTTGTTACTAAATTGGGCCCTCTTTGGGTCTAGTTTTGAAATAATCTTCGGAACTATTAAACTCCCAACGTAACATTTCGAGTTGGGAAATGGGAACAACTCTCAAGTTATTACCAACCTAGGTTGTAATAGGGAATTATGAAATTCACAATATAGACCCATATTTGCCCCAAATATGCAGCTTAATTTTTGGGTGTGTTTGCACCAAATTAATACCAATTTAGTTCCAAAGTAGGGTTTATCTGATCCCAGCTTTTTCCAAGTGGACCAAGTGGTCCCAAGTAAGGTCAGTATTGGGAATTTAACAAAGTACCATTTGCGTCAAAATAGTCCCATAGTTGGGTCCAACTGATCCTAGCTTTGTTCCAAGTATTGTTCAAGTGGTCCCAAAAGGACATGTTTGGAAATTAACAAGAACCAATTATGTTTGTATAATAACATTGATCACAATCCAGTTACACTCTGAGCTTTGTTGTCAACAGTAATGTTCATTTAACCTCAAGTTTTAGGGTCAGCGCATGGATTTCAAGATTATACAAAGCTTTATTTTAAGAAAGTAGACATTCCCTCAAATGAAAACTTGAGAAACTATCACAGGTCACGAAAGCGTAATATAAGGGTTTGTATGGCGTTAAAATTAAATCAAAAACTAGACAACAATATTCCCACAAAAACCCACAAAAATTATAATAAAGTCGGAAAAAAACTTGTATGTTTTGCTTTGTTTTCAAGGCTTCTCATTGCTTCCAAATGCCATTTTGAGCGGTTTATCTCTCAGTGGCTGGTCCACGTGCATCACTGTATTGTGTTAACGAAAAGGTTAGAAACTTGAAGTCGAATATGACTAAAATTTGACCCGTCATTTGATACACAAAAGGTTGATACTAAGTAAGATCTCTGGAGTCTGAAGTAATCAAATTGTACATTTTGCGAACTGTTTAATTACCATTACTTACCAAATCATAATCAATATTTTCCCTTT
>NW_028145458.1:900000-982500 GCF_977016875.1 Pavona decussata
CCATCTTGAGCCGAAAAAATGGAAAATCTTTTTAAAATGGTTCGTTAAATGTACGTGATCCGAGGGTTGGAAAAATAAAGAAGACTTTGTTACCAGTAGTTTTAACTTGTTTATGAAAGTGCTTTGAATGGGTTTTACTGAACAGGTACTGTTAAGATTATCTCTGCGCTGCTTGATAAGGGAGGACCTTCGCATTCCGTCAATAACCATGCTGAGCTCATGGATGAAAGCGTCCCTAACTGCAAACAGTTTTACTGGTGTCAGCCTCTGTCACGTTGTCAAATTGTTTTCCTTTGTTTCTCCCTTGCTTGTAGGACTTTAAGGATGCCAATGACACCCTCTTTCTCTCCGCAGTTCACAGAAGCTCAGTCAGCAGCGAAACCAACCAATTTCTTTTCAAGACTAATCCATGATGTTAATGGCCTGGAAGCAATCTTTGATGCAACTTACAATGCCCACTGCACTGCCATGTTTCAAATCTGCCAACCTGGGTTTGTGTCAGTGAAATAAAGTTGAGCTCGTCCAACGTGTACTAGCACGTGAAAACATACCCTGCGAAAGAGACATCTTAGAAAATTAGTGGAGTGTGCAAAAACGCCGAAACTTTTCTGTTGGGTACAATTAAACTATTTAAATTTCTTCTGCCCAGACTGAGAAATCCACTCGCATGCATAAACAAATTTTGTTCTTCTGTTTATTTAAACAAATTGCTTAGCTTTATACAGCACTTCCATGCGAAAACGAGATGCATGTAGATTTCTACATGCGAAATGATTTTTCAGCCCCCATGAGGAATATTGCATTTAAAAAACTCTGTATGTTGCACTGTTATATATTTGTATAGATTTTACCGAAATGTTGGCAAGCTTTGTTTGATATTTATCATGACGTCAAAAGTGCAAATTTTCATGATGTCCTCAAAGTAATAATCCAGCCTGAAAACGTTTTTTGGGTAGCTGTTGTTCACAATATCTTGAAATGCAGATGAACTTAAGTAATTTTAGTCACTTAAAGTGAAGAGTTTCTAACCTCAATTAGAACAAATAAACGAAATGTCATTGCACAGCCATAGAAATACCAAATAGGAATACTAAAATTAATGACCGTTTGACTTTTGTAAATATATAAAGTGTTTCGAGAATGCATGTGTACCAAACTGAGAAATGCAGTAACAACTTCAATTGCATCTTTTCCAGGGGGATTTTTCTCCAAGTAATAGACGAAAATGGCTTCTTTCTCTGAAACTCAAGCATCGTCAGAGCTGTCCGTCAGAACACTGAAGGAATTGACACCAGATATCTTCTCTTCTATTCTTTTACCGAGTTCCTCTCTGATGTAGTTGATGAAATTGGTGCCACTCTGTTTATTCCGATATGCTGTCCCAATGTCAGCACCATGCTTTTCTTCCAGCTTTAAAATTTGCGGGTACTTAAAAAGAAACATTTCTTCTTTGCTATGGAATATGCAGGTTCAAATTTTAATTTCCTCTTTGCAAAATCGGCTGATTACATGTTTTTAATACTAGATGTGATGAGTTGCTGCCCTGCTTCGTTAGAAGCTTTGATTGCCTCATCCCTTTCAAAAGCACTCTGCCCTATGTTCCCTTTTAAGTGCAAGTCTAATGCCCTTAGTGAGGCTCACCCCGTGCATAATCTTCAGCATTACTTATGCAAAGGTTGGTTGATCCAGTGAAAGCCCAGGCTATTGAAAAGTTCTTCATACCTTTTAACTTGTCAGCATGAATTTTGCACACAGAACAATTTAAACTGACGACGTTATCTCCCTTGTCAGCATTTATCACAAGCCACTCACTTCCTAAGTGTTCAGCTAAGGATGTTGTTTTCCAACGATTTGCTGCTGCTACAGTTAGGGCCCTTGTTTTCTTAGCAGATGGGGTGGATCACAGCTGTTGAAGGGCGATCTCTTGTTTCTTTTAAGGCTCTTGATGGATTGAAATCGTGGTGGAGCTGCCGTTGTGTATTTACGGGTGTCTCCGTTTTTACAGGTGTTTTTGTTGTCTTGGTAAAATAAAAGGAGGCGTTGGATTTTTGAGATTTTGCTGCCGTGGGAAGGTCAGGGAGCTTTCGTTTACGGCCGTGCTGACACTCGTCACATTTTCCAACACAATAGGTTTCCTCAGAATACCCTGGCGTTTCCTCTGTACAAGGTGTTGAGCATACATTGCAATGGTCGATTTACAGCCAGTGCAACGATACTTGATGCCTTTACCTGCACACTTAACACAATCCATCTTAGCAATAAAAAAATGTCTTCTTTCACTGGTATACAGTGTTACAGTTAGTTAACACAAGACTGGAAGGGATAGATGCCATGGTGTCTGGGAACTTTTTTGCCAAAGCGACAACAGTAGGACTTATCAGTCTA
The DNA here is from genome assembly GCF_977016875.1 of Pavona decussata. Lineage (NCBI taxonomy): Eukaryota > Metazoa > Cnidaria > Anthozoa > Scleractinia > Agariciidae > Pavona > Pavona decussata. The sequence goes on from NW_028145458.1 coordinate 902,386, forward strand.
CAATCTATCATAATCTAGTTTATGATCAGTTTACCACCCAGGATATTGCGCAGCATGAAATTGCTTACGGCAGTTTTACTTTTGGACCATTGACAAGTAAACCGACTTTTGTGACTTTCCTTTTAGCTGCTTTTGGGTAGACATGATTAATTCTCTACCAGAATTGGTGCTATTTCACAGATGGTGAGCGAATTTGTATCCTAGGTCTGGTTTGTAGACAGAGGTATGATTTTGTACACAGTGGCGCTTTATGGAAGAAAGTTAACTTTGACTATAAGAGAAGGGTAACACCTGATATTCTGGACAAGTGCGTCTATGCAGGGACCACAAAAGTACTTCTGAGTCAGTGTTGTCTTCTGAAATGGACGGATATTTGCGCTGTTTTACGCCGCTGCAAGAAAATTAAAGTACTAATTGCTCCATGGGTTGGTTACAAAAAGGAAACTGTCCCAGACATAACTGGGATGTTAAATATCCAGAACATGAGTTTTTTAGAATGGAGCCAATGTAAAGAAACAGACTCATTGTTCAACCAGATTCCTGTTATGTGTCCAGTTCTGAAATTTTTTCTTCTTCAAGATTGTCAAGAGATTAGAGAAGAAGCTTACATCAACTCTAACTTAAAAACACACGAACATCTAAAGATTTTAAATGTTGCAGACAACAGACAAGCTGTTTCGCAAGAAGCGTCATTGAACATTTAAAAAACAATAACGGGACAGCATTTTTAGACATCTGAGGGCATCGATTTTTGCAAGCAGAATTTGCAGCAATTACAAGAGAACATCCAGACGCAGTGGAAAGGGTTTTTGCAGATGTTGACGGTTATGTCCACATGCTTCTGGTTTAAATTTTTTCCTATTTGTCCAGGATTTTTAAAAATACAGTTCTATTTATTGTGATTTAGAATATCACCGGTGAAGCATGGACTTTTCAGGTTATACGATTTTGTTCAATTTGTGTGTTTGAATTAAAAGGGTACTGTTTTTGGCTTATTGCTTTCGTATTTACACACTGCATGACATGTAACACAATGGGATCATGTATTGATCGCATCCAGGAGCCCATGAGTTGGAGCCTCCATATGTGTTGTACCCTAGAGTCAACCTATTCCTGTAAAAGCATTATTTTTAGAATAGGCTCTCTCGCAAAAGTAATGTGTTTCCGAGTTTACTCCTTGTTCCATCACCGTTTTCTTTTTATATTTTATCCGTTCCTGCCTTTTTGACCCAGGGAAACTGGTTACCAGTTATCAAAAAGTTAATATAAAATATACTGAAATGACAGAGTTGAAATAACTTATATCTAACGTGTGTCCAGAGTAAGTGAAGTTACGGCGATTACCCAGTTTGAATAATTATTTAGTTGGATGCTATGGAAAGAATCCTTTTGGAAGAGATTGTAAAATGAAGTGTTCTGACGAAGGCCGCTTTTTTGTTCTTCTCTTTACTGTCGAAAGCTTCTTTGACTAAAGTTGAAAATTTTCGGCAAAATCCAGCGATCAATAGTTCAAACAAATGCTTCTGAGCGATGTCTAAGATATGTTCTACAACCTTTATCCGCGCAGGCTCCAATTTTATTCGTGGATCGTCCACAAGGGTTGCCCTTACTTTGGTCTCTACTTTATTGGATTCTTTAGAACTAAAAATCCACGAGACCAGTGCTTCCATTTCTTCATTGTTAAGTGCTGAATCTTTACCATTCTTTATTTGACTCATGGATTTGGCTACCAAAGAGATGCTCCGTTTGGTTTTTCGCTTTCCTTGGCTTGAAGAAGCCGCAGAAGAGGTTACTGAGTTGCTAGAAAGCACATAACTTGCCAAACTATCATCCGATGACCCCGATGATTCCCTCACGCTTTCCGCCATTGCCATTATATTGTTGTCAAAGATTTCTTCAGCACGCGAAAAAGCAAATAACTTTTCATGGATAAAAAGTAGTGAGATTAAAACATGACGTTTCGGCAAGAACATGTCACCATTATCAAATGTAAATTATTATAAGATCGGTAAGAGTGGTTCTTAAACATGTACCTTATCAACCAATTAAATGTTCAGGTTTCAATTAAAAATCTAGCAATTACAACCTCAAAAACTCCCAAACGCATGTTAAGTTGGGTTTTGTAAGTCCAGCAGTTAATCCTGAACTACAGATAAAACTAAATTAATCTCCAAGTCTCATCGGTTAATTTTTTTTCCAGGCTTTATTTGTGGGTAAGGCCAGTACTAAGTCTACATGTAAAGGCTATCACTAAAGAAACTTCAGGTTTTGACAAAAGAAAAAAACCCCAGTATTTCATGCTTGCCATAAATGTAACGAAATTAATTTTTTCTTGAGTAGAACCCCATTAATACAGTCACCAATGGGTCCAAAAAATTGGCCGTATTAGCAGGGCAGGGTCCAATTTCATAACTTAAGGGCAGTAATGACAAAGATTCACAGGACAACGGAACTATATCAAGGTACTGAAGAACCTTCTGGACATTGAGAACAATCTTTCTGTGAGACATACCCGCAAGACAGAAGATAACTTTAAGTTAAAGAGAACCACAGAGGAAGGAGGAAGCTGTAAGAAAAAAAGCAAGCCTTCTTTCTTACAAAAAAATGTTTATCTGCCTAGTGACAGCGCGTAATTTAAAAAGTTGTAATTGACCTAACCGGAAGACTTTAGGAGTACCCCAATTGTCTTGTCTATGTGGCAAAGCACTTTGACTTAATCGCTTCGTAATGTGCCTATTAAGAGCAGATGTTAGCGTCAAGATTTACTGCATTTCCTTTGTCATGTTTGTAATGACAGTGGAGTAGTGTTGCTTACTTTGTAAAGTAAATCGGTTGTTTGATTGGAGTAAATGACAGAGGTCAATGAAATTGACGTGTCACAGGCGTTTTGGTTTTCTAAATTTAGTGTGAGTGGCCATTAATGGGATTAAATTATAAAGGATTGTACTGTTTGGGATTTCAAAAAGTGGCTATTGGCCATATTAACCCTATGACTCCTCTCGAATACCATGCACAAACCAAATGCACTTCCTATGAGAATTTTGACTTGAAAGGCAAATACACGAGCAAAAAATAAATAATATTAATAAATGTGCAGTAAACACACACAAGACTGGGTTTCAAACAATGTTTATTTAAAACAACAATAATTAAATAATCAAAATATCCAAAATCAAATGCCAAACCTTGCGGAAAAACCAAAACATTTCAATCAAATCAGAAATTATCGCGCTATGGCACAACATTTTAGAGAATAGAAATTCAAGTTCATAAAATTGGCAGCCAAACCAAAGCTAATTACAAAGTGAAAGGTAAACCAAATTAATATCATCAGGTCGCTTTATGTACTAATTGTGTATTCTAAGTTTCCAACTTCGCAGAAATGGAGATTTCCTTGAATGTTCGGTGATTCAGTTGTGAAGGAAGACGTTCAGCCATCAGCGTTGTGATATTCTTGGAAGCAACCTACCTTGCAAAGCGTGACATCACGCTGAAGGCATTTAAAAGAGCTTTCGACCAGATGACCTTTGGGCGTTTTCTTACCTGCTTTCTTACAATTTACACACTCTCGCTTCCTACCCTTAATTTTTTCAATAAAATGTTTGTCAGCATTTGCAGCTGAAAGCAAAAGCGTCTGGATCTTACAGCGCTTTGCGGTGCTCGTGCGCGAAGGAAAGCCATCAACAAGCTCTGCTGTGAGGCTTGTGCGAAATACGGCTTGGCTTACCTTTACCTTGTCCCTGTCGAAAAAAATTGGACGAGACGAAAGCATTACAAATAGAAAGATCTATTAAGAGCCAAAACAAATACTTATACCACTTAGAAGACGAGCGCCCTATGGTGTAATATGCATTTGATCAGCAAGAGCAATGCCGCCCATGTGCGAGTTGTATAGCAACACCACAGGGGGTTTCCAGATCTGCTTATGGCGGCACTGGGTCACAACATCTGCATCCAAAGGGTTTACATTTGTATTAATTAAACTTACATCTCACTTGTCATGCCAGTTAGTAAAAACGATGTTCTGCTTTTGGTTAACAACTCTCTGGCCTGGTTGTAGCTTTTGCTGCGCACAATGGGGCAATTCTTTCCGATTTGTTCTTACCGTTGCACAAGGGTAGGTGTTCTGGGCTTCTAAATGTCTAAGTAATTTAACCGAACTAAAGAAATTATCAAAAAATACGTGATGGTGTTTATTCATAAAAGGTGTAAGTATTTCAATAACAACATCATAACCTAAACCATGGATTCTTCGTTGGCCCTCTTCTTTGCCAAGGTAAACATCAAAGTTCAATACATAGCCATTGCTGGAATCGACGGCCATCCACATCTTGATGCCATACTTTGTCGGCTTCGCAAGCATATATTGACGAAACGACCACCTACCTCCATAAGCAATCATGCCTTCATCGACTGAGATATTGTTAGATGGTTTATAATTAATCTGACATTTCTGGCGAATGCGATCAAAAACACCATGTACCTTGTAAAGACGATCAAATCCTGTTGTTCCACGTGCGGGCTCAATGGAAGAATCACTAAAATGTAAGACTGACTAATTTCTTTAAACCTAATTTTAGTCATGATCTGCGTAATACCTCCATTTCTGAACAAATCATTTGAAGACCAGTACAAACCAATACTAGGCAGTTTCGCCATATTTACAGCAATAAAAGCTTTCAATTCAGGGCGTGTAACAGTAACATAATTTGCAATATGAGCAGGGAATTTGCAAGCTTCTGCTGCACGTAGCAATTAGTTTCTAACATAATCAAATCCCACAAATCATCATCAATAAAAGCTAAAATGAAATCTATATCTCTGGGGCTCTGGGGTAACGGAAAATTGATACGATGGCTGAACTGAAGTCTAAATACAGAGGATCTAAATATTTTAATTTTTAAGGCAAAAACAAATTACAGCTTACGAAATTGTTTAATTTTAGAAGTGCCAAGACCAAGATCTGAAATTGGCAGGTCTTCTTTTAAACACAGAGCCGCCTTAGCATGGAATCTTCTTCCGCATCATGTAAAGGATTGTGCAAACTCAAGGTTACTTATAGGGAAGGAAGGTCGAATTTTTCTGAAATAAATTTTTTCAGATAATTGTTGAAACAAGAAAGGGATGCAAAGTTTCGTGAAAACAGCCGTTAGAAATCTTAAAAAGAACGCAAGCTATCTGAAAAACAAAGTTTTGTAGGAAAAGCAGTGAGCGAGTGAAGGTGTCATAATCCAATTTATGCGGGACTGTGTTGAGATATTACGCGGCAAAAGTTACCCGCGATCTCGAATTGCCGGCAAATTTGCATATTTTTGTCTACATCGTGTTCATCGCATGTCATGGCATTGTATGTAAAATTTTGCTGTGAAACAGCGTTCCATTTTGGATTCAAGCATTGCGTAAAAGGTTGCTATGAAGAAAGCGAAACTAGAAAAGTCGCCTTGGGTGACAGTTAAGAAGAAACCGGGCCCAAAGAAGGTCGAAAAATCATTTGCATTTGACGAAGCCACAAAACTTCAGCTGGCGGAAAGCGACAAGAGTTCGTGGTACAACCAGTCAGATTTTCTATAACTACCTCGGCAGCAGAGAAATTTGAGGATGATAAGTCGGATAGTGGAGAGTCGAACAACAATTCGGAGTCCGAAATCGAAGATGCCAGCGACAATCCAGCCACTTTCGCCGTTGTTGACCGGCTGAAATTAAGCAGCGAACCTCAGCGCGAAGCCTCGTGTACTGATAGTGGTGAGAAGTGCATGTCTCGTGTCAACTCCGCTGCGGCTGCCAGTTTCATGTTCTGGGTCTATCTGCCGTTTTCTTCTTTGTTTTGGTTTGGCCGGTGGCTCTCTCGCGCCAGACTTAACTTTTCCCATAAAGAAATTGCTTTACAATATTACAGTAACTCCAGTAACACTAAATGCTTACAGAACTCTCCAGGGAATGCTTCTTTGTGTTTGATTGGCCGGTGGCGTGACCGCGTTGACAAGTATTTTAATGAGGTGCGAAAGCTCGGAAAATGTTTCAAGGCCGAAAACACGGGTTTTGTTTTTGTGCGAATTCCCCATCTTCAAATGAATTAATAGGGTATGTAGATTTGCCAGATTTCAACGAAATTTGGCCAAAATGGTCATCAGATATTAATGCATCAAAGTGTGTCAGGCTTTTACGAAATTCAAAATATTTTTCCCGTGATGTGTTAACATCTGTCGGGACTACAAAAATTTTCTATTGTCCATCTTTAGGATGGGTTTTCTCACAAACCAATAGGAATAAAGAAAAAGCCTGATACACTTTGTTGGCCTATTATCTCCTGATTGATACTGTGCAGTCTGTTTGGTTGTGCGCCTTTACATGGGAGCGGGTAATTCAGTTAAGTACACGTCGCTAGTATTGAGTTTGCAGGCCTCTGAGCACTTATGTATCCAACAAAAAAAAAAAGCATTGATATTTTCGCAAACTTGAATTTTTCAGCCTTACAGTGATATATAGTTTTCCGTAGTTTTATCGAAAGCAGCGCGCGTACGCTAGATTTTCCTGAAGGCACTCGCGAAACATGGAAGTAACCTTAAGATCGTTCAAGATTGGGCTGAAGATAAACAAGCGTCTTCTGAATAGCAAAAAAATTTTGCCAGAGGTTCCTGCTGTGTTTCGATGAAAAACGATGACTTTCTATACTTTTAGATATGAAATTAATATTTTTGTTTGTATTTAAATTATCTGATTATTATTGTAATTAAGAAGTTACTTCACTTTGTTTCCTAATTTTAATTTATATCTTTTAATGTGATTGTAGTTATTTAGCTGTAGTTAGGCAGGTCCACAGCAGGACTTCAGTTTTGCCAATTCACTTTTGACCTGCATTGTTAAATAAAGATGTAAATACTTGTATTCTGGGTAGAATGTGTTTCGTAGAGCGCTCAATTCGTTTGATTGAAGAGCAATGTATAATTCTTGACAGAAGTTCAGGCTTCAGGTGCTTTCATCGATGAAAACACCTGAAGCCTGAACTTCTGTCAAGAATTAAATATAGATGTATGTATGTTTGTATGTACGGCAAAGCTGGTCGGACCAGGGCAAATCTTCTTCATCTTGATTGTCTTCGTCTTCTTCGGCGGTGGAAGCGGCGGCTCTTCCATCTTCTTGGTCTTCTTCGTTCACCAAACCTTCGAGATTTACATCAGAGTAATCTGATTCTTTGTCTCCATCGGCAGAAAAGCCGTCGAATGAACTTTCATCACCTGAGTCTTTGAACAAGTCATTGAAATCTAAGTTGATTTCTGTGCCATCGGCCATTGTTTTCTCCACACATGATCAAACAAAGCGACAAAGGATTAGAACGTGGAGATGGCCTATTTATATCTGTCAAAATGCGCAAAAAACGGATTTTGACTGGTTTATTTCCTGTCTTTGTTGCTATGGCATTAAATAAAGGCAAAATCATCCCCTTGAGGAGAGAGGAGCAGTTTTGTACTAGGTTTTAGTTGCGGCCGGTTTTGGCCGGTGTAGGAGTTTCATATGTCGCGCATGCGGCCGGTTTTCACCAGTGCAGGACTCAATGGGTTATATGGCCCTTTTGGTGGGCCAAAAAAAAATTGCCGTAATAAGAAGGTAACTGTGTTACCGAGGTGGCCGTAAGGCTGGGTTCCACTGTACTTCTATATTGTGGGAATTAACTTGTTCCATTTAGTAGCTTTGAAAATTGCGTAAATAATAGGAAAAAATTAATGAATGCTTTCCTTAGAATAAATCCTCAATCCCACGATAAAAGATGAATAATTCAGAACTTTCAAATAGGTTGTACTATTACAGTTTCTACCCTGGACATCTTGTAATTATTTTTCCAAACACTACTGGTACATAATTTTTCAATAGTTTTTGCCACAGCTACCTATTAAAATGTGGACTGAAATAGAGTCATCAGTTTTCTCATTGTCCAGAGAAATGTCTGTTGATCTTTACTTGTATTAATAGGAACGCATAAAGAGAAAATATAATTCCTGAAGATGCTACACAAAATACGTGTAGCAGGTAAAATGAATGGAGTCAGTTCAGTTATGTACAGACCGAACCTGTTTCTGAAACAGTTGAAAACATTGTATATGCTACATTTGCATAGTTCCTGGATGGTATATTGAACCATTTAAGAGATTTTAGGTCCTATATTAAACACAATAACTGATGAAAGTTTATTTGATTATTTTGATCCTGCTACTACAGCATACTCAATCAAGTTAGGAGGTCGCACGATGGAGGGATTCTTAGAATTCCCATCTGGAAACACAGTCTTCTGTAAGATATTCTGTACTTGCAGCACCAGATGTGGAGTTCCCACAAGGCAATAAAAATGAGGCACATGTTCAGTGTTCTGTGGAACAATCAATTTTGCCATGATTGAAACAGTAAAAGGTGTTGCAATCATGACAAGTATATGTAATTATCTTTGTTTCAATTCATTATGAACTCCCAATACTTTTATGTTAATGACAACTGTCCGAAATGGCCAGTTCTTATTGCATGGAAGACTTGGAGATGTGTGTGGCTGAAACCAAAGACTGGTACCTCACAAATAATTTTTTTAAAGAAGTCCTACTGTTTGGGAACATAACATGAAACAGTTGTTACTTCCTGCTATCTGTGCTAGTGTCCTAAACCCAACATAATCTTAAAATATCATTCAGAATGAGTTAGTCACCTGGCTTTCCTCACCTACATAAAATGCAGTACGTTGGGGGACTGGAAAATCTCAGATTTCTCTGCAACAGCATACACATTCAGTGTTCTGAGATTATGGATATAATGCAGAACAGAGGCAGGTCATCATTGACCCATTATCATCCCTGAAAAGGATTGCATGGCAGGTTCGCTTCTTCATCCTCCCATAATCTGCAGAATAATAAACCTCATTCCTCTCCCTCACTAGTATTGGTGCTATTGGCCTTAGGAGATGCTACGTCAACCTGTGTCCCATTGCCAGGTGACAGAGCCTTCATGAAAGAAGAAGTCCTTTAGTGTTTTCCTTACCATTTTCGCGTCAGTAGTTAAATTATGACCTCGTGATTGGACTTGAAGGGGTAGCAAGGACTCAGATGGAATATCGTGACGCCAGTTGAAGCACAGTTGCTTCATCAGCACTTTTTCTGTCACACAATCCAGCTGGACAGTGAATATGCTTGCTGAAGAACTCTGCTTCAGATAGTTGCGCAATGGAAGGGCTACCAATACCAATGTTTCGATACTCTTTGGGGGAAGCATCAACACAGTTCTGAAAACCTGTCACCTATTTGCCAGGATTCCAAGCAAGTTTTCTGACAGCCCTCTGGCACGACTATGCCGGTGGTTGTAGACCCTCTCCTCAAGGTCTAATCCATGCTGGGGATAAGGCTTCATGAGATATGGTTTTAATGCAAAAGCATCATCACCCACAAAAACGTAGGGTACTTTTGTGAAACCCATGGGCAGGCCCTTGGGTGGTGGTAGAGATAGACTCCCACCTTCTATAGCCTTGGACATACCACATTTGTTCCACACACCACCATTGGATGTTCTTCCATTAGTCCCAATGTCTGCACATAAACACTCATAATTAGGACTCGCAACAGCCATGAGAACTATGGAATGTGTGTGCTTATAATTCTAGTAGTGGGAACCTGAATTTCCAGGTGGCTGCATAACAATGTGTTTGCCATCTATGGCAATTCAATTCAATTTATTTTTCACACGTACAACGAGATTCAGTATAATACATAAAAAACAATAAACATTTATATTACACAGTTGAGGTATTGCCAAGTTTCTTCAAACTTATCAGCAATTGTGATTCATTATACCACTGATAAAGGCACTCTGAGAAAATTTTATCCAGTGTTTCTGACAATAGCATGACATACTTCTTTTGCAATGTAGGATATTGTGGCCACTGAGATTCGAAACAGATAGTTTAGTGATCTGTATGTCTCACCTGTGGCCAAGAATCCAATAGTCTAATAGCTCTGTGGCAGAAATAACCTTGCGCCCACCTGACAATTGTTTAGGTGTTACGTCTGCCTCAATGCTTCTAAGTGAGGAGGTCTTGATGACTCATCCGCATCATCTCTTTGTACTCGGACGAGTCTTCCAGGCTGAACTCTTTCACAATATTGTTAAAATAACCTTTGATAACCCTGTCAGTATGGCAGTACTGGTCTTTATTTTGTCAAAGACAAACTTCGAAAACACTCTTCTCACAAAGGCTCAAGCACAAAAAGGCACACATCAACTGCATGGCCTCAGTCAACGAACAAATAACACGTCAACAAAAATATAAGCTTATTAAATCTTTGCTCACATCGATAAATACACTGCTTGTATGCAGTAGGCTTTCTGAAATTACCAAAAAAGGCACAATGCTCCAATTTTTTTTTTGAATGGAAAAAACACGAATTGTTCTTAGCTCACTGAACTATTTGCTTCGAGCCAAAAAGAGAACAGCACAATTCACAAATTCCTGTCAAATTTATGCGAAGAACACTCGCTTATTCAGCACATGGTGAGTTTGTGGTCACGTGACCAACAAACAAAACAACTCCTAAGGGGAGTCAGGAGTGACAATGTTGTCGTTTAATCCCTAGTCTTGTTTTCCCTCTTCTTTTTGGGTTCTCTTCCTCCATCAATTCCACTGTAATTGAAGGGTTTTATGCAAAACTATCGTAAGTGACGATTTTGGCCATTTTTTTAAAATGTCATCCAAATGAGCTGAATTTTTGCATGTGGTCTTTGATTTAATAGAAAAACATTGCCCTGTATTTTTTTTCGCAAATTTCTGCTTCATTTTGAAGAAAAACCTTAAGCAAAAAACGCGTCGGCGTTCTTTGCATTCTTTTATTCAAAGCATAAACAAAAGAAACCGATTTAGTTCTTTGTTTCGTAAAATCAACCGAGCGGGAAATTTGAAGTTCAATATGAATAACAATGGTACTTTTAACCTTTTTTGCACGACGGATATCTGTGTACGCCGCCGTGGCACACTCGGTTAGGCGAGCGGAAACTCACTCCGGAAGGTACCCGGTTCGATGCGCGCGCGATTTTTTTTTTTTATTTATTTTTTTTTTTTAGTAAGCAGGGTTTGGGTGTAGTTTTTTCTTTTGCCAGTTTGGTCAGGTAGCTTGTAAATGTTTGGCACACTAATTATTAGTGTGCCAAACATTTACAAGCTACCTGTTGGCATTCCATGATCAACAAATCAATATGGCGGCGTGCAGTTTAATCTGGACTGGAGAGTCTGGATTTTCGCCGCTTGACCAATCAGGAGTGAGTAATTTACCCTCGGTGAAAGGAAATTTTAGAATAAAGTGTCCTCTGTTTCGACCAATCAGCATTCAGTAATTTTGCTCTATGTTATAGATAGCATAAGTCATCCTCCTTTAGGTCATCTCAATTTTAATTCGCCTTGACAGCGTAAACATTTTCAACCCGAATTGTCAAGCAAACCTCTGGCTTAATAGACAATCCTGGACTCAATATGTCAATGTTTTTATCTAGCCTCTCTAGGCCCTTCTACACAGACTGAGGGATACAGCTTTCTTCGTAGAAATGGTTCCCTGTGGACCATTGGTTGTGCTTGTTTTCAGTTACTTGATTTCACGTTTTCAATGGTTCCATTGCAGTAAGAGGAAACTGCCTTGACCATCTGGTGTGCTTCCTTAAGTGTACAATTCTCGTGTTGTTGGTTCTTCTGATGCACCGAGAATGCACAGTTCAGCTTTCTGAGGTTCTCTACGAACTCAACAGTTCCTTCGAGATTTGTTACTAGCTTTATGGGTTACGAATATACTAGCTCCCTCGGTGCAAACGCCAGTTGGTTGGCCTAATGCGGAATGACGTCCAGAGCCATTTTTGTTGCTCTCCTCCCCGGTCCCAGCAATAACTTCCACTGCACCCCCACTTTGCAGTATTTAAAGCTGCCTGCTGTCTTAGTCTGTAAAGGCTATGCTTCTATTTCGGAGTGCAGAGATGGAGTGTATGCCATTGGGAGGGGGATCACTCTGAAGAACAAGAACTCTCTCCAAGTTTTCTGTGCCATGCTGAACTGCCAAAAACCTGTGATGTTTGCAAGGAAGAGATAATTTTGACTCCAAAGGCACATGTTTTGAATGCGCTTGCATCGTTCTGGATACGGAAGCAATAGTGTTACCGATCCATACAAGACGTGCCCATTCAAATAAACCGTGATAGTGTACACTTCACTTGTCGTATCGGAGGCACAGGCCATGATACCTTCAGTAAGCTTGCAGATACTGGATGGCTTCATATCTGTTTCCAATTTTAGTATTTGCCTTCCTGTTGCAGAGCCTGGCGTTCAAATTGTAGGTGTTGTATTAGTCTCTCCTTGTCCTTGACAGGAGAGATTTCACTTTGTTAGTTCATTAATGAATGGTGCACAATCCTGCAGTCCAGCAGGTCGAAGGACAATCTTATCTTCTAAATCTTAAGCAAGTAGTTCTATATCTCGCTGGCACAAAATCATTGCTCCAACTTCCTTCAGATAGCACACACTCTGAGTGTCCGGTAATCCTGACATAAGGACCTCCAAACAAACAGGATTGTGAAGTTTAGCTTCCACAAGACGCAAGGTTTGCTTCAAAGGACTCACGTCAATAAACAGGAGCTTTCCTTACTTTCCAAAGGTTATAGCCACAGGATGTGGGTACATACCGATTTTGTTGGTTTCCGAAAGCAGATAATTTTCAGAGACAATCTGGTGAACTTCAAAGTCTACTTCCCAATGTGGCTATGACACTTTCATTAGTGAGCCGTACAATTTGGTCGACTGCCATTTGGTCCTTGTTTTGAACGTCTTTTACTTGGAATGGTTTTCAGGCGTCAGGGTAGTTGTCATCTCTAAGAGTCTGAATAACTGCTAGGCAACTTCGTGCTTCCTTGAGCACAATGAACCAATTGCAGAAGCTGCATTTTAGGCTTTTTTCTACATGGACACCATCAGGAAGGAAAACCAAATATGGCAAGGCTTGGTGGATGTGCTGATTCTCTTGCAGTCTGGCAATCAAGTCCATTGCCTTTATATTACCTTCCTCACAGACTGTAGAAAGTATCAAGACAACGAATACATTGTTTTCCGGCATCATGTGACTGCACTGATTTTGCTCAGCACACAGTGGGCATGGTTTGCTGCCATCTTAACACGCCCTACATGAGCTCATAGAAGCGTCAACCGTGCAGAGCGGTGCTGTATTGTCGTCAGAACGAACTTTCTCAAGACAGGCTTTACAAATTTGAAGGATTTTGGTTTGTTAGATAAAAAAGTTTTTCATTTCTTCTCCAGTTTTCCCCGATTTCGTAAAGTAGCTTGTTGCTATGGACACACACACCTTTACAAAGGGAGGTAGCAAAAGAAACATTGATTCAGTCAGGATGTTTGTCTTCAAAAACTCTGGAGTTGGACTTTGGTTGTCTTTAACGAATTTTAGATCGACATGTTGGAAAGAGTTTTGAAAACCAGTCAAAAATTCTCATTTCCGGCGTTACAAACAAGGAGTATCGTGCGCTATCGTACCTTTGGTACAGTCTCCAATTATTGTGCCTATCGTGCCTTTTTTGCCTTCCCTGATCGTGCCCACTTTTCGTTCCCTGATCGTGCCTTGATTGTTCCTGTCGTGCCATCGTTCCCTAATTTGCATCGTACCTATTTTATCGTTCCTATCGTGCTTCTTTCCCGCCATGAAACATTGAGAAACAACAGTCTTCGTGTTTTGTAACAACAATTACGAAAACTTGGCCCTTAGAGCGATAAAAGGACGTAAAAAATAAAAATGTATCAATTAAAAACCACGTCGTGATACTTTATTTTGGGTATTCCATTTAACATGTCCATGAACTTTTCCCTCAACTAGTAGATAAAATGGTACGGCGCTGTGGTATATTAGACTGAACACAGTCAAACTTAACTAGTTGCAGCAAGATTTAGGAGACAAAAGCAGGTGAGGATTCTGAGGCGGCAGAACTACCTCAGGACCTTGCAAATCGATGAGCCGTACATTGTAAACACAACTTAAGTTTAATTCACAGAAATTATTGTACACGCTACCATTGATTCCCAGATTCCTTACAAAAGATTCCTTGTGAATAATGCCTTGATAATGCAATGGGAACGTACTAGCGATGTAACTGATGCGACTGGCAACAATGTGATATAACTGATGCGATGCGATGCGATGCGACGCATTGAGATGCGGTAAAGAAAAATCTGTGTCCTTGTTCCGTTAATGACATAAACCTTAGTCCTTAATCCGTTCCTTGATACCTTTTAGCCGTAGAAATGTTCAACTCAAAGTACTAACTCAGCGAAAACGTTCTGAAACGTTCAACTAGCGTGGTCATCCGGGACTGCTCAGTCCCAAGCCACGGCAACGTAAGTTTCTGTCATGTCACGCAGTGTCACGCGCAATGCCGCCGTGACAGATTCTTCCTGTTAAAATCTTACTAAGGAAATTCCCTCTTACGTTTTAATCTATCTTTGCTGAAATAGATAAATCATTTGTGTTTGTATGTCATGTCAATTACTTGCTGGCACTGTTTTATCTAAAAAGCTAATTTAGCGCCCATCGAGGAATAAACTTAAGTATTCTTCAATGACAATCAAATTTTGTTCTTGGGTTGAACGGTCAGTGTAAGCTGAGCTCGTTAACACTGACCGAGAAAAAAAAAATATCACCTACACTCCTACCGATGATTTTATTTTTAATTTTGGGGTTAAAATAATTGCAGTCCGTACATACAGTACTTGAAGGTTAAGTGCGGTTATTTTTTTTTTAACTTGGTTATTGTAAAGTGCTTCATTAGCAAGACGACACGCCATCCGGCCTCACTAATTTACAATAAAAATCATGGGAAAATAAAGATAGATTATATACTGTTTTTGGAATATTATGGGAAAAATGTAAACGAGTACCAAACCAACTGCTCGCTGTTCGTGTTTCCCAAACATGGCACAATTCAAATGGTTGTGCAAAACTGCAAAACAAGTTAAATTTTTTTTTTATTATTATTATTATTCCAAACAAAACACTACTTACAAACAAAGTACATTACTTTTAACATTAGTTACAAATCACTTACACTACAATACTCTTTTACTTTCACTTTTTTTAACAGATGTAAGGGAAAAAAAAGAAAAGAGGTGAAAGTTTCATTAAAGCAAAACAAAGAACAATGTATTACTGGTCATTGAAAAAAATAAAGTATATAAAAACTTGAAAATGAGCATGAAATAAGACATAAAAAAACAAGTGCGAAAAGGACAATTATTAAGTGTACTCTTATTTGATCTAGCTTGAGAAGGTCTCCGACGTTTTATTAGATTAGATTTGCAAAATAAGTAGCAAAAGGCACGCACCTTAACCGTATTTAGAATTGTCATGTATCTTAAGTTAAAGGTGATCAAGGAGAGGTTTCCATTTTTCAGGAGGGTCGTTGGAACCGTTTTTCTCAATTTCATAGGTTTTCTTTAGAAAACGTAGAAATTGTGGAAAGTTGGGAATTTCGTTTTTCATTTTGCAAAGCCAAATGTGATATCTGCTCATCAAACAGCAAAAATTAATTTGGAGCTTAGCATCTGAGGTGTCAGGGCTAAGGCCTAAGGCAGTGATCATGTCAAGGTTTTCGTTCTGAATTAGTGAGCAAGCACATAGCCAGTTGAATATACTTTTCCAAAAAAGAGAAGTTAACGTGCAATTCCAGAAAATATGAAGCAAAGTTTCGGTTTCTCCTCCACATTTGTTTGGAGGGGAGAAAGGATATGAACCAGCTGTGAAGCGATAAGACTTTTTAATATCGTGATTTTCCCGAGTAGGCTTAGTCTTCGGTATTGCCAGTTTCTTAGTAAATTCAGAACTTTTTCCGTTTTTTCTTGGAAATTCAAATTCGCGGTTCCTTCAGGGTCTATTGAAAGCTAAACTCCAAGTGCTTTGATTTTTATTTGCTGCCATTTAAAACCTTTCTCTGGACATAAAACCTCTGGACTTCTCGCCTTTGAACCTATCCATAACGCTTCAGTCTTTTTGCTATTGAGTTTAAGACCATTATAGAGAGTTTCAATCCATTTCTGGATTGAAGGACCAAAGCCATAGTGTTGTAAGGTTTTTTCAATAAAAGGCCATTCTAGTGTGTCAAATGCTTTTTCAAAATCTAAAAGCAAAATCAGACCAGGAATGTTTTTGTTTGCGGTGTAATTTATGACACTGTCAATCAGTCGTATGTTTTCACCAATGAACCTTCCTTTAATAAATCCTGTTTGATCGTTATTGACAAGTTTCGGAAGAATTGACTGGATTCTGTTTGCAATTGACTTCGCAGCTATTTTATAGTCGCAATTTAGTAAAGATAAAGGTCGCCAATTTTTAAGGGTTTTTAGGTCTGCTTCTTTCTTTGGGATAAGTTTTATAATCCCTCGTCTCTGAGTAATTGCCAGGTGACCGTTCTCGTATGCGAAGTTAAGGGCAGCGATCAGAGCACCCGAAATATCATGCCAAAAAGTTTTGTAGAACTCCACCGGTAGCCCATCTGTTCCGGGAGTTTTGCCGTTCACCATTTGCTTCAAGGACGAAAAGCATTCTCTCTCTGTTAGCAGTCCCTCGCACGAAAATTGTTCTTCCTGCGATAGGTGTACATTATTCTCTTTTGGAAAAAAGCGGTTGGCTATGTGTGGATCCTGCACGCCTCTCACTTTTAATTTTATCATCTCCCATAGGAGAGAGGGACCAACATAAGGATCATTCGCATATTCATCTTTTGTTTGTTGAATAATATCTTTAATTTTGCTAACATAATTGTCTTCGGACAGGAAAGATGTGTTTAATTTTCAGAGACCTGGGCCCCTGGGGTTAAAATTGGTTGTGATTTCCATAGTTATCATTGAATTATCGGTTTTATATCCAGGGACAATGTCTGCAGTGTTGATATTGCCCATTAAACTCTGGCTCGCTAGGAAAAAATCAAGCCTGCATTGAATATTAGGGTTCTTTTGACGCCAAGTGAATCTTTCTTCCTCTGGGTTTAGTGTTCTCCATATATCAATAACATCCCAGGTCTCGCAAATTTCTTTAACCTCTTTAAGAGAATTCTTATGTGTGGTGGGACGGCCTCCTCTCTTATCCTTCGTAATATCCAGTACTAAATTAAAGTCTCCGCCTATAATTATCTCGTCGCATTGAAACTCGCGTAGATAAGTGGATATATCTCTGAAGAAATCAGGTTTGTCGTCATTTGGTGCGTAAAGGTTACAAAGAGTGATCATTTTACCGTTTGCTTTGATGTCGCAGATAATGAAGCGCCCATTAGGATCTGAGCGTGTTTTCATGATTTCTAAATCAAAACTGTTATTAAAAAGGATGCATGCGCCTGCTTTGTTGCTTGTGCAACAGCTGAAAAGGGCTTTATATCCCCATTCAGCGGTCCACAAATGAATATTGTTTTCCGTGCAATGTACTTCTTGTAGCATACATATCGAGAGCTTTTTGCTTCGATGCCAGTTGAAAATTTCTTTTCGTTTCAAAACCTCTCCAAGACCCCTTACGTTTAAAGAGCTAAGTTTTAAAGCTTCCATTTAGTGCACAAATTTTGAAGAAATGTAGTATAGATCAAGATGCGTGACCCGTGCGAGAGACCAAGCGCTTATGAAATAAGCGCACAATTCAATATGCAAAATATCATGCGGAATAAATTTTCGAGACCAGTGGCTAAAATAAAAAATCACAGTCACATATAAACACATACAAAACAAAATAGTTTTTGCAGTGAGGCTTGGCGTTTTAGCTAAGAAAATTGACAAAAGAACGCCTTAAATAGAGAAAAAAAGAAAAACAACAACAGCAAAGACTTATAGCTTACTAAAGTGCAATAAAACTTCGCTTTTAGGATGCGCGGCGTCGGTGCCTGTTGTTTATAATCAGGACGTCGTTCGCATAAGCCGTTATTAAAACTGAAAGAAAACACGAAGCAATATAATAAAGAAAATTTATGCACTTAACATAAACAAGTGTTTTCCTAAGTCGGCTGACATTGACCGAAATAACAATGCTTATTACCGATTACTTTAGAGTTCTAAGGCTTTTCCTACTGGCCACAGCTTACCTCTAACGAAAAGTTTATCTGGTTGCGCCTTACTGAAGGCCGCGGGAATTTTATTTTCCTTCGCTTTCTTGAAAATGGGCATTTGCTTTTTCCTCCTCTGGACGATTTCGCATGGTAGGTCTTGGTACATCTTGTAGTTGCTGTCTTTCAGACGCCTTCCCAGTGATAGAATCTTTTTGCAGTCTTTGAACCTCAAAAATCTGGCAAGGATAGGTCTTGGCTCATTCTCTTTCTTTTTTCCCAGTCGGTAAACTCTTTGGAATTCCACTGTCATCGCGTCCATGTAACCCAACTCGGTATCCATAAAGTTACGGAGGACCTGCTCGGCGTCTTCTTTATCACTGCCATCTTCGAATTCGTTAACAAAAAAAACAAGTTAAATTTTTGGCTATTTTAGACACCAAAAACTGTCGATTCTTTCCCTACAAATCGAGGCGAAAATTAAAGCGTTTGATGTTTGTCCCAAAAAACGTGAAGCGAGAAATCTGAATTTTTCGAATTCAGCTTTTATACTTAAGCTTACTTGGAGTGGTGCCATGTTCCAGTATGGCGAATTCATTAAAAATAACACTCAGTCCAAGTCTTAACAGTCGTAAAGATAATAAGAACTATTTTTTAAAAACGGCAATCTAAGAAATACTTATAAGAAAAAGGTACATTCCACGAAGCCAAAAATAATATTAAATAAAATTAAATCTTCTTATCTAACGCCGGTTTCGGTTCTTGAGCATAAAACGTGCGCGAATGTCAAAAAGAATTCTTACTCTAACTGCTTGTAATTTAACCTAAAAATCTGTGAAGGCATTTGAAAGATATCTCGATTAATGCAAAGTAGGAACTGTTTAATTCATTTGCGCTTTGTTTTAACTGTTTTCAAACATATGTATTTTTAAATCGGAGACACCCATGAAGCTCAATACACATTCAGAATATTTATTTATGAAGAAAGACCTTTTAACAGAAAAAACAAAATGTCAAGTTTTACTTTGCCAGAGATATTGGTGAAAAATGCTGCAATAAACACAATCACCCCGAAAAAAATTGATTCATTAATTATTCGAAAACGCTCATACAGATTTGTTTTTGATTTCGCCAACAAATTTTCTAGATTAAGTAGTTTAAATCCGTAAAGTTTCGTCATGAAGTGTCGGAATAGTTTTCGAGATAATCGACAATGTTTAAAATGAGAGGCTATGTGTTACCATTGCTATTGTAATAGTTGTTGCTTGGAAACCAATGAAAAAAATTAACTTTGGCATTAGTGTGAAATGATGATGTAGTATGAAGGAGATCAAAGCTTATCTTCCATGCGAGATTATCAGTAATTTCAAAACTTCACCCTAAGTCCAGAAAAACTGCTGTGAGCTTCCTTTAAAGAGAGAGATGGACTTAAAAAAAAAATCCATTTAGTGCCTCCAAAATGTCCAAGTGATGGTGCTCTGGCAGAGGTAACAACTCATTGCCTTGGGCCGTTTTAATTCTCACCAGGTCTGAACAAATGAATCTGGCAGTGGCAGCATAAACTATGGCTACCGTCTGTCATGAACAAGTTGGTTAACATGCTGTCCAAGAGCCTCTTTGACATAAAAATGTCCTCTCAAAACTTCTATGCCAGCTTTGTACTTTGAACCCCAATCATCTTTAGTTGACCTTGAAAGAACTTCAGGACCATTTCCTGAAACCTGTAACAGGTAGTAATCTTCGTCAACATCCCCTGAAGCGATTGCTACAGTGGAGTTTGCCGAAATCAAGTCAACAATTCTCTTGCGCTGCTCATTCATGTCTGCACGTGTCGCACGTCGCTCAACTCTTTCAGATTCAAGTTGGACCTGTTCCCATTTTGCAATGTATTCTGTGTTTGTGCCCTCATCTTTTTTGTAATCAAGACATTTCTCGCAATAACAAGACAGTTTCCGGATCTTAAGGTTTCTCTTAGGGCCATTTGCTAGAATGCTGTGAATGTTGCGGTTCTTTTTCACCTCTCGAAACATTTGATGTGGCCTCTCTCTATCGTGCGCAGGCTCGAAAAAAAAAAAAAAACGTGCCTGTTGTGCTTAACCACTTGGGATTGGGATGTTGTTGAAGTCGGTAAACTTAGTCCGGCTTTCGCAAAATCAAAAAAGATCTTTTGCATTTGGAATGACATTTTCACGTCGAACCACTGCCATGTCTGCTTTGTGTTTAAGATTAGCCCCCGCGCCGTCTTGTGGGCCCTTTGCATGGGATGTTTCAAAATAGTTCCTGTTGGAAAACCAAAGTCAAGGAGTGAAAAACTAACGTCTCCCATACAATGGCAACTCTTGTACTGCGCTGAGCAGCCATCCGTACACTCATGCATTACTTGGACATCGTAACCAATATCGTTCACGTAATTCGCTACATTGGTTCGGCAACCCTGAACCGAGTGATTGTCGTGCCTTAAGTCAGGGGAAATTGTAAACAAATGTTCGGTGACAATTCTCGGATCGTTCTCTGAACTTTCTTCGCCATCAATATTAAACAAAGCGTGCCGATGCAAAACAGTTACGTGAATGGAGGGTTGTGTTTGCCCATACTACAGTGACTGAATCTGGTCCTGATGCTGGCAAGTATAGTTTTCAGAATAATCATGAATGCAGCAAATACATTACTTGCAAAACATTTCGGATGTTTTTAGGACGGTAATTTTCGGACATTTTTTCCTTCATTTCGAACAATTTTCGGACAAAAATTTCGGACACTGCGCTGAAACATGCCTAAAGTAAATTTACGACTAAAAGACATGAATTAGACTGAAGTAAAATCTGTGAAAATGATAGTTTCGCTGTACCTTCAAGGTTTTACAGCCGGATACACCAACGAGAAAATAACAAACTCAATCAAGCTTATACCTTGTTACGCCGCAAAATGTAACAAATAACGCAAAATGTAACATTAACACGAAATGTAACAACTTTTGACGTAAAATGTAACATTAACCCGAAAGGTAACAACTTCTGACGCAAAATGTAACAATTTCTTTAACGGGAATTGTAACAACTTCATTAACGCAAAATGTAACAACCTTTTTTGGTGGATTATTACTAGTAAAGCAGTTTCTGCTGTGTATGATAACGGAAATATAAGCGATTTTCCAAAGTTATGTTACTTCTAACTAACATCTCCAACAGTGGCTGACAGGTGTTTGTAATTGTTCCTGCCTTCGGACATGCTGTGCGAATTTTTTTGTTTGTTTGTTTATAAAAAATTATGATAATAAAAAAAAACTTTATTTAAGTGTCGAAGTATTTAGCACTGACTGTACCGCTAACTGGGGAAGCTAAAATCAGTGAAATAAATACACAAACTGAACATAACATATGTTAAAAATTCCAACTGGTGGGAGGCAAACCAGTTGGGTATTTACAGAGCGTGGCCTTGGATTCGAGAATGGGGCTTCCGTGAAACAAATCCAAGTGGTCAGAGCAGGACTTGAACCCGGGGACTCCAGATTACAAGTCCGGTGCTCTAACCACTAGGCCACGCCGCCTCCCTGTAAAAGACATTAAAGATATTAAGTAAGTCAAGTTGTCGTCCGTCCTTGAGCACAAAAGGGCAGACACGAACTATTTTTTCAAAAACAATAGAACTTTTCAATTTCAACAAAAGAAAATCTTGAACTGATCATGTAAACTGTAGGTTGGTATAATTTGAAGAAGAAGGCTAAATATCCTTCTGTGTATATCAAGACCAGAGTTGTGACATTTTGCGTTGTTAGATTTCGCGTTAAAGAGGTTGTTTCATTTTGCGTCAGAAAGTTGTTACAATTAGCGTGAAAGAAATTGTTACATCTTGCGTCAGAAGTTGTTACCTTTCGGGTCAATGTTATATTTTGCGTCATAAGTTGTCACCTTTCGCGTTAATGTTACATTTTGCGCTAGTTGTTACATTTTGCGGCGTAACATACCTTAAGCAGTTTCTCAAATATTTTCCTTTCCAGTGATAAAAAGAACGACTGAGCAAAGCTGTCTAATGCGAATTCTAGCCATATCATGTACATTGGCTTTGAATATGTGATGCCGTCGCACAGAAAGTACTTTTAAAGTTTTATACTATACTGAAAAAATTACAGACGCTTAAAATTTCGGACGGTTTTATTTTCGGACACTATTTTTGTCCGAAATTAAAATTGTGTGAATTTTTTTGCAGGTAATGTATGCTCTAAAGGCAAGTTATCTAATAGACTTTGCAATTGATCATGCTGCCATCTTGCGCGAAATCTATGCGCAGGAAATGTTTCTAGAAGTTTGGTAGAGTAATCGAACATCTCACCTGGTGAGGTTTGCATCTCAATCAGCTGCAGCCTCCTTTTCTCACCCGTTTCAACGTAATCAAATTTTTGCCACTTGACTGTAGCAAACGAATTTGTTCTAGTACTCTCTTCTGGCAGTAACTGGAATTTCCTTGTGCCACAGTTTCCACAGGATCTATGTAAACACTCTGACTTGTGGAATTCATTTCCTGGATTTTCACATAATGTTTCGTCCACTAAATCGTTCAAACTATCATAAACTGTAAAAAGGCCGACTGCGTTCCGCGTCTTTGGTAAGGATACTTCTTCGATAATCCAGGCATGGCTTAAATAGCATCCGAATTTCAACATGCTCATGGCAATAACAAGAATTTCTGTCTTCGGGTCGAGCAGTGACAACATTAAAAAGGTTTACAG
The DNA here is from genome assembly GCF_977016875.1 of Pavona decussata. Lineage (NCBI taxonomy): Eukaryota > Metazoa > Cnidaria > Anthozoa > Scleractinia > Agariciidae > Pavona > Pavona decussata. The sequence goes on from NW_028145458.1 coordinate 925,193, forward strand.
CTTTCAAATGCTCTTTGCTTTATGCCAATCTCCGAATATTTCTTTTTGAAATCTTGAAAAAAATCTCGCTCTGAGTTTTTTCCAAAATCTGCTTCTCATGCTTAATGTATTCATTCAGCCCTAGTCGTTTTCGTTTAACATCAGGGCAAGAGTTTCCAGTTCTCGCCCAAAACTCAAAAGCAAGTTTACGTACATCCTCTGATAGGGCGTCACTGCGTGTCTTTCTGTGCCTCTACATCCACGCGGACTCTCTATTCGCAAGTTCAGTGGCTCTCCTTTGCATACTCTGAGCAATTCTTCGCCAATTAATTCCAAATGTCGCCGAGGCAGCAGTCGTAAGGCCACTACCTTTTATGTTATCGCCACACAACATTGCAATGCCAGTGCTTATTGCTGCTCTCGAGTTATCGTTTCTCCTTGATTTTTCCTTTTCTTACATAGAGATGACATCGTCAACAACTTCTCGAAAAAGTTTATACTGGTTTTGTTCTTCAGCTGAAATGACAACGCACGACTTCTCCAAAATCTTTCTTGTGCCAGGACTATTTATCAACGAAGAAACAACAGCAGCTTTTTTTTTGGAGGTTTAGGTAGTTTTTCTCTCACGGCGTCTACTGCTCGTTTCTTGGTCGTTGATGAGGAAAAAGGCAAAAGTTGAGTTGGAGATTCGGGACTTGTTACTTCTTTGGTTAAACTCTGACCGCTTGACTTTGTTCAATGCCGTCTAGAAGTTTCTCTGCTTATTTCTCTTTTTTCTTTGTATCGATTTTCTGAGTCTATCGCTTTCTTTCGAGCTCATGGCTAAAGGATAAGCGTGAATGAATGCCAATATGCACGATAAGGCACTATTATGTGTTGTCCTATTGTTCCCTATCGTGCATATCGTTCCTTCCGCATGCCTAGTTCCTACTGTATATTAAAAACTAGAGCGACAAATTTTGACGAAATCTCACAGACTAACACAGCAACAATTAGCACCGACAGTGAAATGAATGTAGGAACAACATTCCCCACCTTTACATCACATCGATTTGATTTTTTCAAGTCTTAAACGGGTCAACATTAGCGCTAGTTTTTGCGTAACTTGGGCACTGGCAATGAAGGGAATGAAAGGCACGTTCCATTCGTGCTATTTCGTTCCTTACGTGCCCGCACATTCACTGATTTGGGCTGTACTTCATGTTTTTCGAGAACTGTTGCGATGAATTACAGCTTGGCGATTCACCACATACGTGACCAGCGACTCGCGATGGTTGAAACTTTGTGTGAGTTGAAGCGCAAGTTAATAGAAACTCTCGGAAATTTAACAACTTTTCAAGCCATTCAAGAGTTATCGCCGATCCTAGCAAATGACTGCAGTGTGAAAGAAAATATCCACGCCATGATAGCTGATGTGAACACGGTGGAAGATGAAATGACTCAAGCGAATCAAGTGTGGTCAAACAAGTGACTTTTTCTTTTCATGACCAAATGGCTCTTTTCAGAGCCACAACAGACAAAAAAAGCAATGTCCAACACAAGAGATCTTTAGTTTTAGCTATTTGTTACAGAGATGTGCCAGACAAACACTAGGCGATTTTTAACGCCGATCGCTCCGATGAGCGAAAATCGCCTAGTGTGTCCCTGGCGTTAAGTTAAGTCATAGTCTAGTGGGCTATGATCGGGCTTATTTGCGACTGCATACATCTCAAATTTCAAACGATGGATCGTTCGGAAAGTCAGTTTATTTACTCCTGGCTAATGCCCAGATTGTGGCTTTCCGCACGTACTGAGGAGGTAAACAAATTAAAAGTAACCCATTTGCTTAAGCGACTTTTTGGGGGAGTGAGTTGAATAAACGACGACGGTGAACAAAACCTGAAAACTCAACAGTGCACTTCAAGTTAGCACATGGAACAAAATATTTCCGCTAGTTGATCACGTCTTACCGATCGTTCGCAGTATTGTTCCTACACAATATTAGGCACAATCAGTTCCAATGGAGCAATTTATAAATAGCCTCTGAGGAGGGGCATGCAGGTACGAACAAAACAGGCACGAAAAGCGCGATAGCCGCGGGAACAATAGGGCACGATTTCCTGGCATGGAACGATAGAGGGAACGAATTTTGGACATGTGGGGACGATAGGAACGGGCGTGATAGGCACAAAATTGACTGAAAAGTGAGTTTTTTGGCGTTAAGTTAGAGTGACATTAAATCAGAGATCTTCTATCCTTAACCCTTTGGGGAACAGGAAACGACTGAATGACAAACGTAAACACAACTCATGTGCATCGTAGTTTTACTATAATCTGGATCAAATTTTTTTTCAACGCGACAATTTCGTTGACTAAGTCGAGAGCCTTTTTCACTAGATAGAGGGAAAATTTCGAACACGATTTTCTCTAATCTTGGATCTGTAATTTTCTCGGAGCTATTAAAAAAAAGGAACATTTATAGAGTGCACATTCATTTAACTTTACCTTCCCCAGTTTTTATGATCGTATGATTTTTGTGAGCACCAAAATTTAGAGTTTTCTGATGTCATAGAGGGAAAATTTCGAACACGATTTTCTCTAATCTTGGATCTGTAATTTTCTCGGAGCTATTAAAAAAAAAAGAACATTTATAGAGTGCACATTCATTTAACTTTACCTTCCCCGGTTTTTATGATCGTATGATTTTTGTGAGCACCAAAATTTAGATTTTTCTGATGTCATACAAGATGTTACGCGTGTGGTAATCAACACCGTGCGCAAGGCCTGATTTTAAAAAAAATCTCTTCTTTATTTGCACTGCTAACAATTAGAAAGAGAGAAAAAACAAGGACCAGCAACCAAAAAAAAAAGCGTTACAAAAAGGCACACTGAAAAGTTACAAAAAGGACTTTTTTCCTTTTTGTAACGTTACATTAGGGAAAAATGTTACAAAAAGGAGCAAAACATGTTCCTTTTTGTAACATGAATCTAATCATTCATTCATGTGAAATGGAGTTTCATGTTGGAGATTGCCAGCCCATCTGACTTGCTCTAAGTTTGACATGAGACTATGATGAGTCTGACTTCTAACACTCTATTACCCTTTGATCCCTCACTATCCTTCTCAGGCTCTTCACCTCATTTCTAAGGCCTTCCACCTCTGCTTTCAACCACTCAAATTCTTGCGTGAAATGAGATGTAAGTGACTCCCAGTTTGAATTGCCAATGTTTCTGGTATTGGGTGGAAGTGAGTCAGTCATTGGCACATTTTCACAGTGATTATCCGCCAGTTGAAGCAATTTTGTGAAGCTTTTTGCCGGAGACATGTGACAAGACAATGGTGTTGGGTATGTACATGTATCTAAGTCAAGTACTTGGGGAGGAGTGATAAATGGGTTTTGCAAAGTCGTATGTGAATTGTGGTCAGTTAGTGGTTGAGAAATGGTGTGGTCTGAGTTGGTGAATATGTATGTGATGTAATGGTGTTTGTGCATGGACTGCGGTTGAGTAATGGTGTGGTCTGAGTTGGTGGATATGTATGTGATGTAATGGTGTTTGTGCATGGACTGCGGTTGAGTAATGGTGTGGTCTGAGTTGGCGAATATATATGTGATGTGTTGTTTGTGTGTGAACTGTGGTTGAGTAATGGTGTGGTCTGAGTTGGTGAGTCTGTATGTGATGTAATGGTGTTTGTGCGTGTTAAGTTTCAAAATAGGTCTGTGATGGTTGTTTTTGTCAGATCAATAGAGAGGGAATAAGTCCTACTCGGTAGTATTGCAGCTTAATATTAAAACATGAGGGCCAGAGATAGACACACAGAAAATGAGGAATGAACTGAGGGCCAAAAACCGCTACGGTCCCTAAGTGATCAATTAAATAATCAAACAACCGTCATACGGATGTCAGCCCAAATGAACAAACCACAGGACCAAAAGTCAACCCAGCCCTATAACCGAAAGTCCAGCTCAAGACAACATTTACATGGTTGAAAACTTATTATTTGAGATTTTTACCTATTTATTATATTTATAATAACAGTTTCCTTATTTGGTTTCAAGATCTATAATTTTCCTATGCAATATTAATTTTTAACAATTGCTTTTGATTGATGGCGAATTCCATAGTAATACCCATTAGCACTGCTGAGTTGCTTTTAAAGGGACTTTTTTTAAAAAAAATTATTGTTGATTGATTTTCTAACTTTTATTTTTTAAGCGACAGCCCATGCAGAAAGTGGAAATATTTTTATACTACGGTAGTAAAACTGGTGTAGATAGCCTCATGGAAAAAGTTATTTCTGTATAATACAAAACTAGCTCTGGTCTTTTCAAAAGTTTCGATTTATTTTCTGAAATAATTTTTGAAATGACAGTAATGAAACTTACAACTTTGCATATAAGCGGTCAATTTCTCGTATTGTCTTGTTTAATGATTTAGCAACCAAAATCTGTTGAGCAGACAACTGCTTCGCCTTAATGAGTTTCTTCTGCAGTACTTTGCGTTCTTGTTCCTGTTTTTCTTTCTTTTTTTGTTTTTTTCTTTTCTTTTTTTCAGCACTGGACAATCCTTCTCTTTTTCTCTCCAATTTTCTTTTCTTTCTTTCTGAGGTTTCAATTTTTTTCAATCTAAAATGCGCGGGGAAATTACAAAAGCATTGGTCGAGTTTTAATAATAGCCTGTGGATAAAAGCTTCATTTAAAAGTGGCAGACAATACATCTCTATATTAGACCTTATATAAGAAATTAAATTACATAAACAGCTGTTTGTGAGCTCACAATAAATTAATACTTAAATGTTCAAAGGGTTGGAGATGCAAACCTCTTCTCTTCAGGAGTCCTGAAGGCTTGCATGGTTAATTGGCCGCTAGAGAGGGGTGGGTGAAAATTCTGTTAAAAAACCGAGTTGGGACTGAGTAGGAATCCGATGCTGCAAATGTGCAAGCTGGCCAAAAAACCTACACGTTTCAAACCATTTGGCACCAACTGGCTGGACCCTACGTGCACTCTACCCTACAAAGATTGAAGTATCCTATCTTCTTACGTGAAAAATTAATTAATTTTACAACTGACCAGGCTCTTCTTCAGGAAAACTCCTGATTCCTCCAGGCGCGTCGCAATATCAACTAACAGCTCGTCTGATTCGTTCCCGGACTGGATGCAACAAATGAACGGCCGGTGAGTCCATAATATTGGTGAGAATTATTATAAAGGTGAATGTGGGATAAACGGTTGCTAAAAAACTAACCATTTTCTGCTAAAAACGAACACTCAAAACAACACGGCAGGAACAAAGTCACACGTTTTTCTCCATTTTACTGATCGACTGCTTCATTCACGAAGATAAAGGTAAAGTTTGATTTGGACTACTTTTTCCTGCGACATCAAAATGGTATGGAAATTTGTTGCACATGTTTCGTAGGCTAATTGACCAGAATAAATATATTATTTTAGAGCAGAATGGGGAAGAAATCTGGGATCGGAAAACATTGAATGGCTGTCTTCAGTCAGTCTGATTAGTTTTAGGGACCAATATGTGATGTTTGGTAACATTCTCGGGCTCCAGATGTCAAGTGTTTGTGAATCGGTTCTGATCTCATAATTCGTGATGTGAATAGCGAGCTGCAACTATCGCACGCATATTCAATCTTCCTTGAGTGCAAAAGAGTTTGAATCAGAGTTTGGAACTTAAAACAAATGAAGTTCTTTTCTTCGTCTTTCGAGAAATGAAATTTAATTTGGAGAAAATCACATACCAGAAACACTTTTATTTAAATGAAAATAGGCATTAGTTTCCAGGCCATTTTGAGTAGCGTACACAAATCTGCATGCCTTAGAAAGCAGCCAGCGAGTTTGGAATGTTTACACTGTGAACGAGGCTTCATCCTTTGACCTAACTTTTTGCGGTTTTTATCGGCCTGTGACCGCACCTAGGCTGCAATTTCAAACTCTTGCAATTTTCTCAAAAAATAAAAAACCTTGGAACTTTAAAATATGATTTTCGAAAATAGTTAATCCAAGGGTATCTTCAGCTGAAATATAAGAAAGTTGACGAAGTGGTCGCTGAAATGCAGTTCTCGATTCTTACAGGCAGCCGCTCTTAAATTTCTCCTGCTCAGACTGAGAAATCCACTCGCATACATAAATAAATTTTGTTCTTCCGTTTATTTAAACAAATTGCTTAGTTTCATAAAGCACTATCATGCGAAAAAGAGATGCATGTAGATTTCTACATGCAAAATGATTTTAAACGCCCATGAGGAATATTGTATTTAAAAACCTCTATGTTGCACTGTTATATTTGAATAGATTTTACCAAAACGCTGGCAAGCTTTGTTTGATATTGTTTATCATGACGTCAAAAGTGCAAATTTTCATGATGTCCTCAAAATAATAATCCAGGCTGAAAACGCTTTTTGGGTAGCTGTTGTTCACAACATCTTGAAATGCAGATGAACCTCAAGTAATTTTAGTCCTTTAAAGTGAAGAGCTTCTAACCTCAATTAGAACAAGTAAACAAAATGTCATTGCACAGCCATAGAAATACCAAACAGGAATACTAAAATTAATGACAGTTTGGCTTTTGTAAATATATCAAGTGTTTTGAGAATGCATGTGTACCAACCTGAGAAATGTAGTAACAACTTCAATTGTATCTTTTGCGGGGGGATTTTTCTCCAAGTACTGGACGAAAATTGCTTCTTTCTCTGAAACTGAAGCATCCTCAGAGCCAGAACACTGAAGAAATTGACACCAGATATCTTCTCCTCTAATCTTTTACTGAGTTCCTCTCCGATGTAGTATATGAAATTGGTGCCACTCTGTCTATTCCTATATGCTGTCCCAATGTCAGCACCATGCTTTTCTTCCAGCTTTAAAATTTACAGGTATTTTAAAAGCAGCATTTCTTCTTTTGCTATGACATACGCAGTTTCAAATTTTAATTTCGTCGTTGCAAAATCGGCTGATTGCATGTTTTTGATGCCAGATGTGATGAGGTGCTGCCCTGCATCGTTGGAAGCTTTTATTGTCTCAGCGCTTCCAAAAGCACTCTACCCTTTGTTGCCTTTTAAGTGCAAGTCTAATGCCCTTTTGTGAGGCTCACCCTGTGCATGATCTTTGGGATTACTTAGGCGAAGGTTGGTTGATCCAGTGAAAGCCGATGCTGTTGAAAAGTTCTTCATACCTTTTAACTTGTCAGCATGAGTTTTGTACATAGAACAGTTTAAACTGATGACGTGATCTCCTTGTCAGCAGTTATCACGAGCCACTCACTTCCTAAGTGTTCAGTTAAAGATGTTTCCAACGACTTGCTGCTGCTACAGTTAGGGCCCTTGTTTTCTTAGCAGATGGAGTGGATGACAGCTGTTGAAGGGTGATCTCTTGTTTCTGTCGAGGCTCTTGATGGATTTAAATCGCGGTGGAGCTGCTGTCGGCATTTACAGGTGTTTTTGTTTTGTTGGTAAAATAAATAGGGAGGCTGGATTGTGGAGATTTTGCTGCCGTGGGAAGGTCAGGGTGCTTTCGCTTACAGCCATGGTGACACTCGTCACATTTTCCAACACAATAGGTTTCCTCAGAATACCCGGTGTTTTCTCTGTACAAGGTGTTGAGCATACATTGCAAATGGTCGATTTACAGCCAGTGTAACGATACTTGATGCCTTTACATGCACACTGAACACAATCCATCTTAGCAATAAAAAATGTCTTCTTTCACTGGTTTACAGTGTTACAGTAAATTAACAATGTTAGAACAAGACTGGAAGGGATAGATGCTGTGGTGTCTGGGAACTTTTTTTTGCGAAAGCGACAACAATAGGCCTTAACATCGTGTTGTTGACTACTCGGAAACCTCGATTCACCCCAGCACTATTCTGTTTGGTCAACAGTACATTGAGATACTTGTTTTTGTTAATTTCGTTTGTTTTCTTATTGACACCTTTACAACTGAACTTATCTTCCGCCCCAAAACAATAATAAGTCTTACTACACAACCCAATAATGCCTTGTCCCTCCCATTCCACTTTAAACAACCCGGGGGTTCGCTTGTCATACGCTTTATGCTCTGGAGTGTTGGTACGCGGAAACCAGTTACACTTATCTAGTGCGAATTCCTCTCTTAACTCTGGTTTGACTAGACTTTCCACGCTTTCCCCAGAAATTGCGATATACGCACTATCCGTTTCCATTTCGCACATTTGAAAATCTGAGCAGTCCAAATACTTGTCTAAAAAATCGTAATAAAATTCTAACAGGCGAAGTTTTGCGTATTGATACACAAAAAAACCGACTTGAATAGGTAAATTTAAATTAATAGTTTTCTTGCAGGACTGAACCTCATACATATCTTCGGTTATATTGTCCAATTTCCTGAAGAGAGGGCTGTTCACTTTTCTGCTAGCTTCCGCGTCACTGCAAAATTCCACGTTCATATGCTTCATTTGGTTTGTTATGCATTTGCCGTAAGCGCTATTTCCACACTAGAAATAATAATATTGAATGAAATCAGTTGTCTATCCGTGAAATATGTATATTGTTCCCACCCTTATTTTCCATAACCAAACAACGACTTACCAGTTTCATTGTATCCGCGATAATGACTTTGTTAGGGTCTGCGTCTCCTGCTCGTCTCGCGTCAGATACTGCGTCACCAAATGGTTTGAAGCAGGGTTCAGGAGTATATTCAATGACTTGGTAGACTTTTGTGACCTCCAGGCCATGCTCAAGATACCATTTGAGGAGGGGCGTGGCAAGCAGAATTTTTTCCCCTTTCATGCTTCCGATGAGACTGCGTCAGGGTTCCGGCATGATGTTGTTCTCCTCAGCGTAACTTTTCATGAACTCCCCAATATCGTCACGGCTGATGTTGGTGTTTTTAAAGATCGGGCACATCTCGCTGAACTTGTCCTTGAGGTGATCTGGCACGCGAATATCCACTTCCACACGACCAAACAAACGCTCATTTCGCACCTCGCTCAAAATTTGCTCGGGGCTCATCGTTTTCACTTGATCCAACTTTCTTTATACTTCGGTAGCGATGAATCACTGCAGTTCATGATCTGTTTTCTTCATCTCGCCATTCACACTCCCACATCTCTACCACGTTGTATCCTTTACTCTTGATATACTCGGTGTTGGCTCTTGTTTCTTCCAGCAGCTCACACAGGTGCTTATTGCGCTTTTCGTTAAAATCTTTACCACGGTTGAGTGAGCAGTTATGCCCGTGCCAATAGCAGCCATGGAATTGATAGACGGTTTGTGTCTGTGCGTTGAATCTGTCCACAGGGAGTCTGCGATCGCCGATACGCTTCTTGGTGTTGTTGAGTTGATGGCAGATGTGAATTCTCTCTTGCTGCACCACCCATTCCAGCCATTCGATCGCCATCTTCATAGAACCTTTTGGTTTAAACTGGTTCTCTGCCACTCTTCTTGTAAAGCTTCCAGTGGGTATGTTCTGCATCACAGCCCACAGGTATAAAGCATTTGCATCATACCCCACGATCTTCTGACACAGCTTAGCAGCCTGGCCTTTCTCTGCTTCCCTGAGTTTTGTTTTGCCGGCTTCGTGGTAGCGATGGAAAATTATACCAGGCCCGCCTGTGTTATTGTCCCGGATAAGGTGGTACACGTCGCTGTTGGCTTGGTCGAAGAGATTGAAATAGGTTTGCGGCGACAGGTAAGAGAAGAGATACTTTAACCTGAGACCGGGAACAGAAATGCCATCTTTAAACATGTCAATCTTTCTCTCTTGCCAGAACTGACTCATTTTCTCTACCACTTCTAGCAAAGGTTCCACATCGAGATTATTGTACCAAACTAGAAAATCTTTAAAGCTGGTCATCTCGTTTTCTTCCCAGACTTGTTGGCAATAGGCGTACTCTTCAGTTGTTATGTTGGCATTCTTCAGACTTGAGTAGAAAGCTTCGTGGGGAGGTAATGACGTTTCTTCTTGCTTGTCCAGGTTGTGAACCCACTCGTATGGGAAATAACCTTTCGTTTGAGGACATTCGTATGCCTTTAAGAACTGGTCATAACTGAACCCAGGAGCTAAATAGTTGGAAATGTCGAGAAACTTGAGGTATTCCGTCTTGAGACACATGTGATTGCTGTTTCTCTTGACGGTGAACTTGACTGGTTGAGTCTCGTTGAGGTGGGGAAATAATAATAATAATAATAATAATAATGGTTTATTAACAGATCCACTGGGTGGCTCTTCCCTGTTAAAATACAATAATTCCAATTACAAAATAAAACAAATTAAATTAAATTAAGTTATTTACAAATTATAAAGCAGAAACAGGATTGACGGAAAACAATTACAGTAAAAAACTAACTAATGGCTTTGTACTCTGTTTCTTAAAAAATTCCTTGAGAGTCTTAAGAGCCGATCTCTGCAATTATCAAAAATCGGGCGTCAGTCGGGAAATTTCGAATTCCTTCATTTTTTGCCCATATAATCTCTATAGTAAAGTATTTTCAAAAATAACGTTAAAAGTTTCATCAGCGTGTTATTTTTTTCGAAATCGGGCAAAGTTTGAAATACGGCAAAGTAGCGTCCTTTCAGTCACGAAACTTACTGAAAATTACCCATTTTCATCTCGCTCGTAGAAAGAAACGCGATGTCCTCCATTAATGAAACGTTTACAAAATATAAACACATCCTTGTTCTTCATAATGCACTAGTTAAATTTAGATAAGCTGGAAAATTGGAAATGCTTCGGCCGTTCGAAGAAACCCCATTTCGGCAGTTTAAAAATTTAGCAAATTTCATCCAATTTCAACACAAAAGAAACCCAATTGGTACGTCAAGTTTGAATTTAAAATAAAGATATTGTTAAAGCACAACCTTTGTAGTTTACTGTGTTAAAATATTTCTGGCGGCATTGCAAAAGTACCCCGTTGAGAGACCAAAATGTGAAGGGTACTTTGACACGAGGAGAACCTGTGAAACGAACAACGGCCGTCACGCTACAAATCAAGTTCTTTGTTTAATTATCACTTCCGACAAAGAATATGTTTTCTATAAGCTGTACAGAAATTGCTAATAGTAGCTTATTCCCTGTTGAACTTAGTAGGATAACATTTTGTATGATTTTGTCAACTCATGTATTTTTAGACATGTAGAAGTCAGTATTAGGCACATTTTGCTGTAATTGTGTAATTGGAAACTGTTTACATTTTTCTGCTTCGGCTACTTTCAAAAATACAACAGTCAGGAAAAACCAAATGTCAGAGTATTTCTAAGCTTTACTTCATCTATTGATTGAGTTTTTAAGACAGGAAGGGCAATTACTTTAGAATTATCAAGCGAAGATTGAATACATTTACTTAGAAGAGGTCAAAGTTAACAGCAGAGATCAGCTATGTGATTGTCGCATCGCAGTATAAATATTTATGAAATTGCTGTAAACTAGCAGTTTATTCTAGCCCTGAATTCGAAAAAAACTCGCTAAGGAGGACTTACCACAGTGATCTGATCTGCAGCGCCACTAACTCTTTTAAAACGGAAAAAGTTGAAATCCTTGTAACTGCGTGACTATGACAAACTAAGGCGTGATCAAACCCGCGTGGGACCTGGTAACCGAACTATCTCCCCACGCGCTACGAAGGCGAGCAAGTAATATAACAAACGACAAGCAATTCAGCATTTAACCTTTGTTCATATGTAGTTCTTCAAGTTCCTAAACTAGCCGTCTAGCCAAATATACACTCTAAGTGCTTGAAAAACGGGGTTTTTTTTGGCGGAAGGGGGGGGGGGGGGTAGGCGAGGGAAAGGGACTCCTTGCGCGTGAGAACTCGTGGACGTTTAGAACACAGCTTAGTGCCCTTTTTTCAATAGTCACTTATTTTCTACTGTATGGCATTTATCTTTGCAAATATCAAGAACGAAGTGGACAGTTACTATAGTGTTTCCTAACTACAGCAAAAGGCTAACATTAATAGTTGGAGGTTCTATCTATGATACAGTAGCAAGTAGAGTAGACATTGCAAGCTGTATGGGGCCACACCTGCATTTTATGTCTACACGCAGCATCTTCCTTGATTGCAAAACAGTCAAATTTTTGTCTTTCAAGTGCAGATAAGATACTCGAGAAGCACAAAAAGCCTGGAATGTCATTCAAGTTCTCTTTTCCTACAAGAAACGACCGCACATGATCCTACGACGGACCAGCGCACAAAAAGACTGTTTTGCAGCCTAGCCTGTTCCAAGCTCCAGAATAGTGAGAACCGCGAAAACATGAACCCAAATTTAAGAGCACCCTCTCTCCGCACAATTCCACTCATTTTGTTTCCTCGGGTTTTGTTTTGAAATTTGGGCGTTCTCACTAACTGAGAGCTTTGAACTGGCTAATGTTCAACAAGCTAGTGTCCATGTGGCATAATTAAACTTTGCAAGGCTAATCACTTACAGCTTTTTCTTGAAAACGAAACGGAAACTTTTAAAGGCTGATAGTAAAAGGCCTTGCATTGTTTTTTAGTGCTTCATTTTGTAGCTCTACAGGGGCAGCTATCTACAAGTTCTTCCAGGAGTGCCATATACGGAGCTTTCCTCCTCACCGCCGGTACTGGTACATCTAGTTCCAAACTTTGGCAGAGATGCTGTAGCATCCCCAACTTTGTTTTCCGAAACTCGGCTTTGTCGTTAACCAATGAGCAAATCTCGTACTGATCAACGACTATTGGGTGACGGATATGCAGCGTGGAAATCACATCTGCTCTTGCCAGAGAAAAATTGCTTTGCTCCTCAGCAGCTAAGACATCCTGTGGTGTCACCTCAACTTGTTGCTGACGCAGCTTCGCTGCAAGGCGCGAGAAGTAAGACGACACTTGCTGGGGAGTGAGGAACTCTGAACCACAAAACAACCTTTCCCCGTCTGTGCCCCGGGCACGCCGCATTTCTTTTGCAACAACATCCGGTTCCAACTTCCTACCTGTGGACTGGCCGATATTAAATTTCGCCTCCAGATAGGTCTTCTGTTTTTCGTTGAACCAGTAGGCTTTCTTCATTTCCTTCAGTGCCCAGCCTTCCTTGACAGTTTCACCTTGGTTCGAGCTGTCAACAGAGCCGGATACTTGCAGAGAAGGAAGAGGGCCTAGGCCTTCCTGGAGACGGGTGGCGTTCTGTTGCTTGGCCAGGTCCATTAGAGCGTGTCTCTCCGGTGACATGGTGCAGGATTCTAACGACAGGTGACGTTCCAGGGCAGACGACCGTTGAAATACTTTAACGCAACCTTCCTTTGGGCATGAAAAGACACTAGATTGTGGACCTTCAGCACTGGCACATTGTTGCTGATCAGCGGCCGTGGTTACTTGGACCCGGGCTGGCTTTGGTTGCTTTGCAGAAACTGCCCTGAACTCACCAGGCGAAAACGAAACAGAAAGCCAGCCGTAGTTGACATCTGTAATGAATTAGCATAAACATCACATCAGAGTGAAGAGGCCTACGTTACGCGTACTATTACTAGTACTACTATCCTCCTCCTCCTCCTCATCATCATCATCATCATCATCATCATCATCATCATCATCATCATCATTATCATTATCATGCCGAGGAAGCACGTCAGGCGCCTCAGTACTCTGGTAGCTGGCTTCCTTCTTGATGATGTCAGTAAAGATTCCAGTCAACTACCAAAGAACATGGGGACTCGCTACGAGTGTGGGGACTTTCTTTCTACTGAAGAAAGTGTAATCTGTTCTCGGAGGAAAATATTAAGAACGCTTTTTGTTTGTTACACTCAATTTATTTCATCAATAAAAGCTACTAAAAAAATTTCAGTTGAACACTTAGCAACAGTTTTCAAGTGGCTGTCTATCGGCTAAGCTCGTCAACACATCCCCATGATACGTTTTAAATACCAAAGTGGCTCTAAAAATAACTAAAAAGACACATTGGTAATAAGATGGCACTTACCTGAAACTTTCTCCTTCGCAATGCTCTTTCCTGGACCGATAGCATACGCACGCCAGGCCTGAAGGGATCCGTTAGTGAACTGAAAGTTATTCAACTTGTTTATGCCAGGAATTTTCTGCAGCTCCACGGTTTGGTTTATTGACGGCAAGAGAGCTGACACCTTCTAATCCCCCATGGGAAAGCAGGGCCTCCCTCATCTCCTCTGCTGTCGTAACATCGTGGCCTTCGTTGAGGTAAATCCGGATGTGGCACTTACACGTAGCTGCCAGTCTATCGGCTGCTCCCTTGCCACCCTGGGGGTCACTGAAATCCAGTCGTGCTACTTTGATTCCAGTTGACTGCTCCATTGTTTGGCACGCAAGGACAGTATTGGCGCAATGGTAACACCCGGCATTGTCCTGATGAAGGTAGGCCCAAGCAATCTCCGGATATTCCGTTTTCAGGGTTTTTAACACGTGCTGCATTATTAGGATCACGGCAGTGCTGTCCTGACTGCAAGACTGAACAATGTGGATGAACGCCTAGGACTGCAGTTCCCCACTTTTCCTCCGAAACACAACAGAGATGTGCCAGGAAATTCCCCTCTTCCCGAACCAATCTTGCTGAGATTCCCTGTACAGCTGGGGGAGGAATTTCATGGCCCAGTCGTTGATAATCAGTACGGTGTTGTCGTTCAGCAGTTGAAGAACATCCATCCTCGATTTATCCTGCTGTACTGACCGCAACTGGTGGGCTTTCCATGCCTGAATAGATCGCTTTGCCGACTCATATAGAAAGAGAATTTCATCTCTTTCATCCTCGTTGCAAAATTCAGCATCTTGCACAGCTTCGCCGACCTCTTGTAGTGGACCATTGAGGGCTTGGCACTGATCACAGAACTCGTTATGCTTGTGGTCACAACGCTGTTTGAACGCAGACTCAGATGGATCGCTCAGTGCGTATACATTGCAATGGTCAGCCACTCTAGCCTCACTGTCTATGTTCACCTGATTAGGCAAAGAGACATCCTGTTATTTTTACACTATCAACATAACTGTGTCTGCTGCTTTTTTTAGTTATGTTGTTGTTGCTGATCCTGCTGCTACTACTACTACTACTACTACTACGACGACGACGACGACGACGACGACGACTGCTGCTACTACTGCTGCTGCTACTTCTGCTACTGCTAATGCTGCTACTACTGTTACAGCTGTAGCCATGTCTCCTACTGCTGCTGCTAAGCGCTTCAGTTTTCCAATATTTTGGGGAGAAAATTTTATGATTCTAAACCCTTTTGCCTGGAAATAACCGATTGAGATTTCCGTCAACGATGGTAGTATATAAGAAAAAAGAAATGTTAAAACGGCATGATGGATTTGCAATGGCTAAAAACCTACCTGCCCGAGTGAGCAATAGCTTTGTTTCACTGTCGACGCCAGAATCGTCGCTAATTTTGCAGTAGACTAGGTGGGAGCGGACATCTTTCTTGCAATCGCCGATTGCAATACATTGCACATTGGCCGGATTGAAGGAAATCGGACCGCAGCCACCACCAACGAAGCAAGAATAACCACAAGATGCCATTAAGGCTTTGATGTCAGGGCGAAAAACTAGTACTTAGAACATTCGGTATTATCTAACACTGAAATTAAATCATAATACCAGTTTACCAGGTCTGCCAAATTCCATTACGCAAGTGTCACGCAATCTTACTGTGACAAACTTCAGGAATGTCAACATGCGACCTTTGCTCGCGTCTTCGTCTTGTCACATTTAGAGTAAATAACGCTATCATGTGGTCAGCATGGTACAAATATTATTCAGGATATTGCTAGACTCAACAATCGAGTGCAAGATTGTCCTAAGTAACACAGATAATTCAAGAATCGGGTAAGTTCTTTTAATCTTCTCGAGCAAACTGAAAGAAAGCGAGTGGGTTTTGATCGCTGTTATTTATAACTTGTTTGAATGACATATTCTTCAAAAGATATAATTTTATTTCACGAAAGAATCTATAAATTATCATCCATCCCCAGAGAAATTTGAAGGGGCTCTGTTTTAAAGAAATCAGCTAAAGTTTGTGTTAATACTGTGTTCATACATTGGCGCTTGTTTGTTTCACAGGTTCTCCTCGTGTCAAAGTACCCTTCACATTTTGGTCTCTCGACGGGGTACTTTTGCAATGCCGCCAGAAATATTTTAACACAGTAAACTACAAAGGTTGTGCTTTAACAATATCTTTATTTTAAATTCAAACTTGACGTACCAATTGGGTTTCTTTTGTGTTGAAATTGGATGAAATTTGCTAAATTTTTAAACTGCCGAAATGGGGTTTCTTCGAACGGCCGAAGCATTTCCAATTTTCCAGCTTATCTAAATTTAACTAGTGCATTATGAAGAACAAGGATGTGTTTATATTTTGTAAACGTTTCATTAATGGAGGACATCGCGTTTCTTTCTACGAGCGAGATGAAAATGGGTAATTTTCAGTAAGTTTCGTGACTGAAAGGACGCTACTTTGCCGTATTTCAAACTTTGCCCGATTTGGAAAAAAATAACACGCTGATGAAACTTTTAACGTTATTTTTGAAAATACTTTACTATAGAGATTATATGGGCAAAAAATGAAGGAATTCGAAATTTCACGACTGACGCCCGATTTTTGATAATTTCGGAAATCGGCTCTTAAAAAGGTTCTGTAATCCATACAGTTTCTAATAGATTCTGGTAGATTGTTAAATAGTTTCGACGCATTATCTTGGAGAGTGCCATTTTCGGTTGGGACCACTAATCTAATTGAATTGCTTGAGCGCAGTTCCTTGGGGCATTCCTGTTTTAATATTTTAAGATAATCTGGCCAGGTTTCGGCGTTATGCAAAGCTTTAAAACATGATTCCAGGAGGTTCAGATCGCTTCTCTCATTGATTGGAAGCCATCCGATTTTATGTACATCCTGAAAGTTCTTAACATAGTGACCGAGTACAAAACTTGCAGCAGCGAATTGAACCCGTTGCAAACGGCGAAGTAAGAATTGTGGTAGAGGGTAAAAGACCAGATCGGCATAATCTAGTTTTGACAAAATTAATGTTTCTGCTAGCTGCTTTCTGAGCTCATATTTGGCGAGATATTTCAGTTTTCTTAGTATTGATAGAGTGGCGTAGCATCCTGATACCGTGTGCTTGATGTGATCATCCCACTTAAGGTGTTCATTGATTTGAACTCCAAGCAGTTCTTTCACACCGTTGAGATCATACTGGCCAGAATGGAAACCAAGTACAGGCAGGTCTTGAAGGTATGTGTTCAGTTTTTCTTCGAGCTTGTTCAACACTTTGCTATCGCTGGTCTGTTCCTCTCCAAACAGTAAATCTTCGAGCTCTGCTAGCTCTTTGCGCCGTTGCCTCTGATCTAGTCTTCTGCCCAAATGATGGATCGTCTTCACTCACTTCTTTATCTAAGAAAGCGCGATCTTCTCTGTTCTCTGACTCAATCTCTTCCTCGTCACCTTCATCATCACTTGCCATCAAATCGATCCCTCTCCTTTCATCTTTGCTCTCTTCTCCGGTTTCTGTTTCTTGTTCATTTCCTTCTTGCAATTCTACAAGCATTGGTGCCAGTCGGTCTTCGTCCGTTTCTCGTTTTTCGGGATCTCTTGCTGTCTTGAGTGCTTCAAACACGGTTGCATACTGTTCACGTAGCAGAGAAGAGCTCATGGTACTGATCTCGGTTAGGTACTGTACAAAATCTTCAAGCGTCTGCTTCGGGTCACCGTTAGAGACGAAACAGTTGGGCGCTTGGTATCCAGGCACATTACTACAAACACTCACACTAAGGGGTACATGCGACGTTTGCCAGGTCAATTTTTTGGTGTTCTTTAATTCTTGCGCTTTTTCTTGATTGAAGTAGCACTCAAAGTCATAGGTGGCTCTGTAAGGGAGGTACCGTGCTTCGTCAGGGATGATAATGCCCTCCTCTTCTAATTCTTCAAAGACGGTTTTGGGTACATGGTATGCTCCGCCAGGATATTTCAGCTGCACTTTGCCGTCACAGGTCTTCTTGTGTCTTCTTAACTTATTGGCACCTTTCCACTGAAACGATTTACTATAGCAGGCGAGATCTTTGATATACGAAAAATGGTTTTCGTACAAGTTCACGTACAGCGTGCTTGGATAATGACGGTGAGAGCGGCGATGTCGGGCTTGCCTTCATTTTCTTCATCTTCTTTGCCATTTTTTTGAGTCAGAGCGAGATTGTACACTTGTATATTCACTTCAAAAAGCTTCTCCAACTCGTCTAGCTGATTAAGCTTGACCCCATGAAACTTCTTCTTGGGTAGCCCAGCGTCCCTGTATTGTTGGTAATAGTGCTGCGTGTCTGTCTCCACGTTCTTTGTGTGGCAGCCGTTATGAAGGGCTAGGCAGCGGAAGAAACAGAGATTGTCTTCATAGGGTTTCCCGGTGTTTCCAAGGCGTCAATATCACGATTGTCCACGATATGCCTGGGCAGATATTTCCCTCGACCGATGGGGTGATCGCGGATTTTCGTTACAAACCAGGTGACATTCGTGGTGAGATCCACAACCCATTTACTATTCGGTCTTTGCTGTTGAATCCATTCTAGGAAATCTATGTTGGTGATTTTTTGTATGGCACAGTCTAAATCGTCTTGATTTGAGATTTGGAACGGTTGTTCTAGCACGAAATTGTTGTTGGCGGAGGGGTGATGATATTGTAATGCGCCTGTTTCCGTGTTTCGCAGAATAAACCCAAAAGCAAAGTTCACCTTGAAAACGGTCGTCTCGTCAGTAAAGATTCGGTTTAGCTGTTCGCGAAGGGAAGCTGAACTGATCGTGGATAGACGAAAATTGTACCAATATTGCAAGCGGTTACGGCGACTAAAGCGGGTCCTGATTTGGGGCCAGTGTTGGCGGTACATCTGAGCAATATCTGCTTCACTACTAGGAACCAAGTTCGAAGGTATCAGGGCAGAATCTTCTTGCCAATCTGAGCTGACACTGGGGCTTGCTCTGGGGTTTTCTTGCCTTTTTTAGAGGGTGGTGTGTCTGTGGTTTTAGTGGCGGTGCGTTTGCGACTAACAGAGGCAGTGGTGGGTGGTTGCGAAGATTGATGAGTGGTGCGAATATGAGCGGTGTAAGGTGTGAGGTTGTGAAAGGTTTCCCCACAGGTTCCACAAGTGAAGGTGCGCTCGGCAACGCCTTTGTCGTGCGCCTTGAGATGTTTGTTTAGATTCGATCTTGTTGTAAATCGTTTATCACAGCGGGTGCACTCGGTTTCTCGCTGGTAGTTTTCAAGGTGGTTTAAGCGAGTGAACGTTTTGCCACAGGTGTTGCAGCGATGCTCTTTGCGAGGTTTTTTGGACGGAGGGTGACCACCAGTACCCTAAAATAATATTATCTTGTCTTAGTTATACAACCCTCTACGATCGATAAATAAGTTCTTATCTTAACGTTACTCGAGTAAATAAGATCATTTCACTAGCAAATAGTCCATCTAATTATTTGGAGGTATAAAAAAAATCAAAACAAGTTGAAATGTTTTAAAAATTCGAGAGAAACCAGCGTTTGTTTTGATTTCATCCGCCATTTTGGATTACCCAGTCTTTGCTCGGTCAGGCATAAAGGAGATTTATATCATTCATCACAGACAATGAAACGAGAGTTGAGTGTTGGATCAATCAACGATAAAGAAAGAATTGAGCTTTTGATCGAATAAAAATAACACATGCTTTTAGAACAAGACTATGAAAACAGTTTCACATAGTTTGGAAAATCGCGAATGCGTAAAAACAACTTGGTTAATAACATGTCTCTAAAACTTTTAAGTAAAGGGAAATTGAGCTTTTGATCAGATCGCTTCTGATAACTTAATTGATTCTCTGACAACAAAATCGAACCAGAATGTAATTCCAATGAACAATGAAACAAGAATTGAGCTTTTAATCAGATCGTTTCTGATAACTTATTTTCTCCAAAAAAAAAAACTAGTAAGTACAATAGATCAAATTACTTACGGTTTGTCGATTCCAATTTGGCAGTTGATTCGCCTCTCCCAAGCACTGTAAAAAAAGGAACAGAACATGAGTCTTTAAACAAAACACACCGGGGTTTTAGACCTGATAAAACACTGCTACTCGTGTATTAAACTTAACATAATCCACCAAAGAAAATTTCGCGATCTTGAAAGCAAAACCTGTAGATTACATGGGTGCTTTATATAAACGGGACAAAAGATAGCTAGCTATTAAACAGAAAGTAAAATGTTTCGGACAAATGAAAACTGATATTTAACTTACATTACCGGGCGGCATATTCTCCATATCCTGGATGTCTTGCAATTCGGCCGTTGTCATCTGTTAAGCAAAAAACAATATTTCAACATGGGTTCAAGTTTTAAAATATAAATCCTGTGGGTATTAAGTGTTGTTGTGTCTTAACTCATTGAACAAAGAGGCACTTATTTTTCAAATAAATTTAGCTTAGCTTAGCTTGTGTAAGGTCGCATAATTAACGTTGTTTCAACTCAAAATCAACTTCAAAGTTTGACTTGGGAAAGTTAAACTCACTGAATCACTCAGTTCCTCCTCCAAATCAGCCTCTACGACACTCACAGATCGCGCTTCATTGCTTGATGTCTGAATGAGAAGATCAAAACACTTGTTGAACGTTGAAAACTTCAGCCAATGGTTTCTAAATCAATTACAAAGCATGGAGTCGCGTAATTGTTTAGAACACCTAAAGCGTTGAAGTCACTAAACAATAAAACATTCACTCGCAAATTAAACATGACTTACATTTTCTAATGCCAAGCGTTCCATATTCTCAATGTCTTCCAATTATCTGTTAAGCAAAAAACAATATTTCAACAGGGGTTTAAGTTTTAAAATATAAATCCTGTGGGTATTAAGTCTTTTTGTGTCTTAACTCATTGAACAAAGAGGCACTTATTTTTTCAAGTAAATTTAGCTTAGCTTAGCTTAGCTTAGCTTAGCGTAAGCTTGTGTAAGGTCGCATAATTAACGTTGTTTCAACTTAAAATCAACTTCAAAACTTTTAAAGTTTGACTTGGGAAAATTAAACTCACCAAATCACTCAGTTCCTCCTCAAAATCAGCTTCCACGTTTGTTGGCGAAAGGTCATTGTTTGATGCCTGTGATATAAGAGAATAAGTTACGTTATGAAAAAGATTGATTCTTTAACCGTTATTGAAAGCAATGTTTGAATGATCTAAGAGTTAAAATTTTAACCGTTATTGAGAGCGATGTTTGAATGATCTAAGAGTTAAAATTTACACTCTAAAATAGTTACGAGAAGAAAGTTTTAGAAATCTACTTGAAATCTATGTTTCACTAGCGCGTTTGTTTTCTGAGTGGGAATTGTTATGGAAAGAAAGTGAAGGAAACTTGAAAGCATTTCACTTACCATTATCGTGGTTTCAGGAATAGCCTCAGATGCCGGCAAAATATTTTCAGCAGAATGATCTGATGGAAGCTGTAAAAGAACAGAACCACAACTTAGCTGTGAATCAACGCTAGTAAGAAAGTAACAGATCACAAAATTCAATTTGAAAGAACAGAACTTACCGTGCATTCTTGTGCTGCGAGTTCAAATAGCCTAGCGAACGCCATCGGCATCATTTCGTCCGGAATTAAGAACGACTCCACGAGAAAATCCCAGTCACGGAGAGACAAACAAGCGCTCAAAGCGGCTTGAAAAACATCGGCGTCCGTGAAAAAAGCCATCGTAATAAATTTTCGAAAATCGAACAAAGTTTTCTAAGCACTAGTGCGAAAAGTTTTCCAAGTAGGCGAACTAACCTCAGAAATGACGCTTTCTTCGAATTCATGCGTTTTATTCAAACGGACAATACAAATCTTAAGATCCAATCAGTGTTGACTACGAGGGCAAGTTTGGGCAGGCCTATTGTTTCTATTGTCATAAAAAGGGAATCCAAATTAGTATGCAGGCAATCCAAATTAGTATGCGGGCAATCCAAATTAGTATGCAGGCAATCCAAATTAGTATGCGGGCAATCCAAATTAGCATGCGGGCAATCCTAGGGAAATCCATGGCACGGTTAAATTTGACCATTATCTACTACTAATAGGCAAATCTAAAATTATTTTTGCAGCTTTATTGTGTAAGGAGGAATAAATTATCCTTCCTTGATTTGTATGACTTCATTGCAACAAAAGTTGAGGTTTACAATTCTGATACTGAACGATGTGAGACATTTTCTTTGACTGATCAAAGCAAGATTCAGCTGAAGGAAAATATCCCCACAGAATTAACAGATGAAGATATTGATGACATCAATATGTGGGTATACATTAGAGATTAATTTAACATTTCAAATGAAGCTTGGCATGAGTTAGCCATGAAGACCAAACAGATACCAAACATTTACAAAGTGGAGAAGAAATGAAAGGAGCTCAATGCCAACTGGAATCTCAAACCAACACCTGGAGAGGCAGAGGGAGTCCAGATAAGTTTCAAAGAAAGTTTGGAGGAACAAATACACCTTTTCGGCGCTAGATTTCACGTGTAGTGTCACGTGACTTTTGATGTAAACAAACCGCGAAAGTTTGGACATTTGAACACCTGCGTATTACACATTTCAGTGTACGAACATCATGGTCACGACTAAAAGATGTGCTTATGGTACTTGTAAAAACGATTCCCGATATCCCAAATCCTTGGAAAGGAACCCAAATGGTGATCCAGTAAAGTTTTTCCATTTTCCTGGCGCAGTTCGACAAAATGAGAGAAGGCAAAAGTGGATAAATGCATGCCATCGCAGTGACTCGTTTATTTGTACGAAGGATAGTTATATTTGTAGCCTACACTTTGTTGGTGGAAATGGTCCAACGCTGGAGGATCCTGACCCAATATCTGCTGTTGCTAGCAAAGAAACGGTAAGTTAATCTACTTATTATTTTACAGCACTATTTGTCGTTTGAATTATTATTTTGTACCGTGCGTAGGTGTCGCGACTCAATCGAAACGAAAAGCATCCGGTGTACGAGAGGCAAACAGAGAGAGAGGCAAGAAAATTTGTCTTGAGCGATCAGTGGCTAAAACCCTTTTGACGCTTCATCGCCATTCTGGAAAATCAAAATCGGAACATGCAGCTGCCGGGGCCCTTTTAGATCTGTCGTTACAGCCAGTTGTGAATACAGCACAGCCTGATGACGAAGGCATTCATGATTTCGAGGAGGAAACCGATGAGTTTCCTGATCCTGAACCGATCGCGACTCACATCAACCGCAACACACAGACTGATGAAAAACTACTAAGAGAATCTAGCACGCAAGTTAGTAATACACTAAACATATTTTGTTAAATGTTTGCACCCTTTATTATTGTAAAATAAACTTTCAGTACTGTTTTGAATACATAACTTTTATTTACAAATCGGACTTCCGGTAGAGACAAACTGATGAAGACTCTATTTATGGAGAAAGTGATGGATCCACAGAAAACCTACCACTATACAGGTACACGAATTAAACTATAGATTGACTTTTACAGCGATTTCATTTTAAACAACACAGACAACCAAGCGCACCTGATTCCAGCATATACTCGTCTGTGTCACTCGACTATATACTAATATATTTCGATATTATATATCGAATATATATATATATAGATATATATATATGTATTAGATATTATATATCGAATATATAAATATTTCTTGATGTTACAGGTATGACAAAGGAATGTCTTGAAATGATTTACAGTGAGGTAAAAGACAAAAGTCAACGTATGAACAGGTGGAAAGGTATACCAAAAAACCAAGGCTGGAAAGCTCAAGGGGAAATACTTAAAGGTTAGTTTAATGTCATATTTATTTCCGTTTATTGTTGAAGAAGGCATACAGTAAACAAACTTGTTATTATACTTCAGAAATAGCCCCATCTTTTAAATAGCCATATCAATCCAGTCTGTTGTACTCCGTGTTTTAAAAAGAAAATAATCAGTATTGTGATTTGTTTTTCGTTGGCTAAGTTAACAACCAAAGAGCAATTTGTCTTTACCCTAGTAAGACTTAGAAGAAACCCAAGTTTGGAAATGCTTTGTGATGTCTGTGGCATTACCACAGGAACCGGAAGCAGAATATTTATAATGTGGATATTATTTCTAGAAAGGGAGTTGAGGTTTCTTTTACCCTTCTCAACTAAAAATGATTTGCTTAGGATTCCCAAACCAAATTGTTTCCAAAAAAATAGCTTTAAGAATCTGAGAGCAACAATAGATTGCACTGAATTCTATGTTGAAAAACCTTGTAAGCCATCCAGTCATAGATCAACCTACAGTCAATACAAGTCCTCAAATACATTTAAGTTACTTATTTCGATGTCTCCAATTTTGCATTTTAACTTTGTGTCAAAATTATATAGTGGAAGTATCAGTGACAAGGAGATTGTAAATATTAGTGGTTTTCTAGCCAAATTACAGCCGGGAGATGCTGTAATGGCTGATAAGGGCTTTAACATACAGGATTATCTAGCTCTACATGAATCTGTACCAATTGCATCCCCAATCATGCGCAAAAATAATGTATCTGCACGAGCATCAACTGCTACAAGACGAGTTGCAACTGCAAGGGTTCATATTGAGCGTATGATAAGGCGTCTAAAATTGTTTAATTTTCTTCGGGGAGGTATTCCACTGACATGTAAACCATACTTGAGTGCTGTTGTTACTGTCTGTGCAGTACTAGTTAATTTACAACCATCAATAATAAAGGGAAGTTAAACAGGAAACAGGTACAAGTAGAATTCTTTATTAGCTGGGTACTAATTAAATACAATGGTACTGTATGATGTATAATAATATTAATGGCAAAGGTATGATGAATAAAATATTAACTTCACAATTCTGCTAGAAAAAGCGTGTTTCTGGACAGTTTCACTGTTCATGTAGCTATTTGTTGCTGGGCCTTGATTAACTTTTATTTATTTACAAAAAGAGCCTCTAAAAAAGTTCTAGTCAATGTTCTCTTGGTTTCAGCATCTTTAGGATCAAACCACTGATGCTCAACATGGACATATCCATTTGGATCACTTTCATACTCCTTTAGATCCTGGGGATAAAACCATGAATGACATTACATGTACATCAACAACAATCAACAGAAATGGGGATATCTAAAACACAGACTTTTTACTATATCCTTTTATGAAGTTTTCTCAAGTTTTTTATGAAGTTTTTTCAAGCCCTGATATATTCAATATATATGCATGTACAGTAGACCACTGTACCTGGCAATACTGTCCAGGAAGCTTCCGTCATCTTGAAAGGGAGAACCTGACTTGTCCAAAACTTCTCGAGTTGTACACATACATTAGACATGAAGCTTGGGTTGTAGGGCACCTCAACAGTAAAGATTCCTTTCTTGGTTCACACAACAAAGTTACACAAGGTCAGCTCACTTACAAACATTTGAAGCTGAACTTGGAAGTAGTACTGTAAAGTAGACTTCAATGCAAATGAATTTCCATTTTTAATGCCACCAATTTCTGGGGTTAGGAAAGCTTGTTTTGGGTCAAGATCCCTGTGTTTCCAGGGGCATTTGTATTCTATAACTCTGTCTGGGCAATCAGTGGAACACTGGCATTTCTGAATATTATCTAGACT
This sequence comes from Pavona decussata, assembly GCF_977016875.1. Classification (NCBI taxonomy): domain Eukaryota; kingdom Metazoa; phylum Cnidaria; class Anthozoa; order Scleractinia; family Agariciidae; genus Pavona; species Pavona decussata. The sequence goes on from NW_028145458.1 coordinate 950,706, forward strand.
TGCCCCAAGGAAAGGCTTTGACTTTGAAATTAGAAAACCTTTCGAGAGTGAAATGAAATAATTAAGCCCCACTGCCTGGCATTTTGTGGTTCTATTTCATGTTGCTTTTTTAAATGGATGTGAGGTGTCTTGGCCAAGGCAATAGCTTCTACCAACTTTGTGGCATTTTCAGCGTTATTTTTCTCGAGTGCCTCCTGGCGGGTGAAGACTCTTTTGCACTTTGAAGCTGTTACGAAGCCTGCCTTGTGTAGATACCATTCCTCACATTGCCACTGCTTTGAGGTGGTACTCTCAACATACTCCCTTTCTGTATCACTGAATGACAACAACTTCAATAGTTCTTCAGTTGAAATACTGGGATCAGTTTTTAAAATCTCTTGCAATTTAGTATTCATAATACCAGTCTCAGGTCTATTGGCAGTTGAATCAGAAGGTTCGTCATTAAAATCTGTATCTACCTCTGGTGTGAAATGAAGTTTTTTGAATAAGGGCAAGATTACAGGTTTATTAGTATTAAGTTGGCACATCTTTTCGGTGAATGTTCTAAGGTACTTTTCATCTGGTGGATTTGTGTCTTCAGGAGCACGGACATCCACGTCAATATTTTGAACGTACGTGTGCTGACGTTTTCTTTTTTTGTAAGATGGTTTTTTTGCCTTTCTCGATTACCAAATCCTTCACTTCGCAGGCTTGAGTGTTTGCTCTTGGTCTCTTGGTCCAGATGCAGGGACCACTAGTTACACTGCTGTTGCCACGAGTATTTAATAAATCTTCTAAGGCGTACATGGCAGCCGCAATGTGCTTACATCCCCCATCCCGACCACCTTTTAACTTGCACCTTGTCTGAAGTACACTGCCTCGGTTCGCACCTCTACCCTCAAGAATGAACCAGAGCCGTAATACTCCTTTCCTTCGTCTGTTTTGATTTTCATGAATAGTCGCACTTTGGCTACATATACATGAACGCCCTCTTGATTTAACTGAGCAAGTAAGCAAGGATTCCACATAACCATCATTGAATAAGCGATAGTCGTCAAATGACTTGTAAGCGGCTAGTCCTTGCTTGTCGTACTCAGTAGAATAGTAAACCAAGTGGTTAAAAATATTGTACAACCCAAAGGGCGGCGACGAGTTGAAGTTGTTCACGGTCTTCAGGGAAAATGGATTTGGAATTTGCATATCATGAATTATTAAATTATCTGTATCCTTTGTTTGATCCTTTTCGAAGTTGGGATCCACTGGCAAAACCATTTTTTCAACTGCAGAGGCGATTTCCACCAGGGAAGATTTCAAATACCCGCTCACTGAAACTCCACGTTCCTGCAAATACTTTTTAAGTTCCGCAACATTCATGGCCTTAAAGTCGTTCATATTCCTCTGCTTTGACATTGTAAATCTGCAACTGTTCGAGGTTCAAAGTCTTAAATAAAGAAATGGAACAGATATTTCTTAACCGGAACTTGAACCGCCTAGCTAGCGTGGGCAAAAATTTTACAGATGTACGTGATCATCATTCACCTACGCACGGTATCGAGTAATAATTTTAAACGACAAATTGTTCTGTAAAATTATAAGTAGATTAACTTACCATTTCCTTACGTGCAACAGCGGATATTGGGTCAGGATCCTCCAGCGTTGGATCATTTCCACCAACAAAGTGTAGGCTACAAATAAAACTATTCTTCCTACACACCAACGAGTCACCGCGTTGGCATGCATTTATCCACTTTTGCCTTCTCTCGCGCTTTTCGCCTTTGCTTTCAACTGTAAAGAATAGTATCGACCAACATGATGCAGCCGAGTTTCCTTGACGAGTGAAAAAACGTCCCTGGAGGCATGAGGTGCGATACCTTTTATAGTAGCTCATTTCTTTCTCGATAATCACGATACTCCAATGTCTCACTTTTCGGGTTGAAAAAGAGAGGACAGACTGGATTTTCAAGGCTTTGCCGCACTTGAATGTTCAGAAAATGTTCGTTTGTGGCTACTGACATGACAGTCATCACATTTTCCGACCATATAGCTTTCTATCCTGTAGCGCGGCGTTTCGGTAGAACAGGCCACTGATCAGACGTTGCAAATTGGAATTTTACATCCTATGCTTTTTCGTCTAAACTTGATACATTCCATTGCAATCTCAAATCATTTTGATAACAAATGCTCAGGAAAAATAAGTAGTTACTGAACCTCTTTTCTGGCCAGAACTGTGGTTTATGCAACGGGTATGCTAGCAGGCTGCCATTTCCTGTCACCATTTGGGCGGGGTAAACGACCGTGTCGGAAATTATGGTGTTTGTTTGTAATAAAACTTTGAAATATGTTACTTATCAGTTTATTTAATCTTGTGATCTTATCGTGCATCAACTAACTGCCTCCCTGTACAACCATTCCCGAGCTATTTCGTAAGTAAAGTCGAACACCAGGATTACACAATTCCACTTCAAGGAGAAAGTGGTAGGTTTAAAGTCACCATTCAGTTCCAAAGCATTACTAAACATTTGGAAAGTTAAGATGCTTAACACTCTTCCAGACTTGGTGCTTGCCCTGATATTCGGTTATCTCTTAGAAGCTGAGAGAATTTGTACAGTAATGCTTGTGTCCAGAAAATGGTATGATGTTATTCACAGCAGGGCTGTTTGGAAAACTTACATCAGACTTAAAGATATTCGAGGGCTCACTTCACACAAGGAGTCTTCAATCACATCACTTGGAAACATTGCGATGCATTTGAGAGAATCAAATGTGTTAAAGATTATCAGCACATGCTATGTTTATTCAGCCATATCGTAGCGTGCGATTTGCGTTCGTGCAGCTGTAATTGAAGTGGAATATTTACATTTTTTCTGTAACATGTTTCTTCACCTTTTTTAATTAGAATGTTTTTCATTAACATAGAAAATGAGTGAGTGTCATTCTCTATACGCTGGCAACGTGAGAGAATCAATGAATGTTGTACTTCACGCATTTGATGTTCATTGTTGTCACTTTTGCATTCACATTTCACATGCTGCAGGGTAACACTTCGAAAATGCCACAGCAAATAGAACACGGATAAACTTGCGAAGTGAAAGATTGTTTTAATTATAGTTCCTTTAAATTGTACTGTTATATTCCGGGCTTTGGAACTAAATTCAGTTATTTGTATGCAAGAGGAAACGGACAACTTAAAAATCACTTAGGGTAAACATTTTTAATTTGAGACTGAAAGTTTGCGAACCCTGCACCCGATGTCCTTTCAATTTGTGAATTGTAAGTTAACAGTATTATTCAGTTCAGTTCAACCTCCTTTTTTTAGATCAAAGTTCCACAATATAGCGAGGTGTATACTGGTAGTAAACAACAGCATGGAAACTTCAGTTCATTTCAATATGATCGAATGTGTTTGGTCAACTTGACACGCAAGGCCAACGTTTGACTGGTCACATCCCCAATCAGGCCGGACATTTTCCATTGACCGGCCGTTATGTCCAACCCTGTAACTGTGCCCTAACCCCGCTTTCATTTCAACGCGGTGATAACGTGAAGTTCACAATTTCATCTCTATTGTTTTTTTTTTAAATCATCTTTATTTTGTTTCTTTTCAAAGGGTATTTGTAATAATACATTTTACAATACTAACATAAAGCTATTGATAGTAATATTACATCGTTAACAAGATATTAGATAGTAATATAACAGAAATATTGCATAGTATTACAATGTTAAGTTTACAACACACAAAACCAAGTTTACAAATACTACATAAATTAAGATACAGGAAATTTACAGAAAACGATCTTATATATACAATTAACAAAAATGTGCAAAATTCTGCCATTTAGCAAAGAAAAGTTTCAGTTGGCCGGAGGTGACCGCTGTGTATTTTTCTAATTGTATCTTATCCTGCACTAATATTTTATTTTTTTTATCTCTATTATTGATTATTTACTTTTTCAAATTTGGTGGCTCCTAAAGGAGTCGTTTGTAAGGAGTTTAGTGCTGACTCTATTCATAGAAGTTTTCCTCGAACTTGAGGGGCAACAGCTTCCCTTCCCTCCTCATGTTTGCCATTACTGGTAAGTGGCATCAAAGCCGTTTTCTGCATACTGCCTCAAGTTCTTTTACGGATGCCCCTTGCACGTTGTGGATTACGAGATCATATTCCCTTTAGTCGACCAGCTTTAATTCTGCCACGGCCCCAAAATCTCTAAGGGTGCTCCTCGGACAGCCGGTCAGTCTAAAAGCAATGGCCATGCTGCAGCCATTTTCTGATAGGGTTTGCAAAACGTTTTGGTGGCGGTTATGGATAGCTGCCAAGCTGTGTGTGCTGATTCAACCCGATTGCTGCTGCTGCTGTTGCTCGTTGTTACTGTGGTGTTTCCACCTTTGCCTTTAGCTCTGCAATCGTTGTCTTGGCCTGCGCCAGTTGGTGTGGAGGATCTTGATGGCCTCTGACTTCGTCTGGACAAGGTTTTCCAGCTCTTCCGCATCTTTGTTTGACTCTTCCAACTCCTTCTGTTGATCTCCGTACTGCTTCTGCTGATTTCACAATGCTAAACCAACATGTTTGTGCTTTCTGAGCAAGTTGTCCTATAACCTGCGGAGCTCCTTGAAGCTTGGTGTATCGGACGAGGCTTCAGCTCCAGATGAGGACTGAGAGGAGGACTGTACAACTCTTTTCTTCTTCTTCTTCTGAGGTCGCTCCGTACAGGAACACTGGCAGTTATCGCCGCTACGCACACCACACTTGTTGTTACAATGAAAAATTAGTGCGGACAGCCACAGAGGATACTCTTTAGAATGCGCTGAGACATTTTGATTTTCTAATCTTGTAATGATACCTTTGATTTAATCTACAGCTTTTATACTCTCCATTGGGTCAATTTAACAACATGCGTAATTACATCATCATCCTGGGGTGGATTGAAGTGTCCAACAAGAAAGTATCCTTGCTGTCAGGGGTGTCACTCCATACAGTTGTTACAATCCTCCAGGGACTCAGAGACATATGCTCCATGAAAATCATGCACAGCAATATCAAGTTCGGCGGCAGAGAAGACTTAAGAGATCGATGAATCAATGTTTGGCCCCAAATGCAAGTACAACCGTGGACAGATTTCTATAGGCTCGTGGGTTTCGGCATGGTTGAAACAGGCAGTGGCAGGGCTCTCACTTCCAAGTACCAAACTGAACAAGAGAAACCCTGGTGACCAGACTGATACAGCAGTTTGTAGAACCTGGAATCAGGAATGTCTCAGACAAGTTTTCACCATACTTCAACCTGAACCACGTTGGCTAAATCCAGGTGTTTTTCACTTTTACCCTTCTAATTGAACCTTGTGCAACCAGCTTTCCCCGGCAGCCGTTTTTTCTCCTCGATAAACTTCCAAAGATGCTGGAAAACAGCCTCTTTCACTTCTGTAGTACAAGGAACATACCCTTTCTTCCTCATCTTTCCAGGTGTACTATCATCTGTAAAGAAAACAGTTGTTTTAGGCACCATAAATCAGTCTACTTTTAACGATACTTTTGACTGATTGTGCATTTAAGAAATAATCGTATTTCTCAAATGATTAAAATACAAAAGTACCTACAAAATCCCTGTGTGAGGACATAATGCATATAGGGCCTTACGCATTTTCTCGAGAGGGGCCAAAAAAGGCCATGTGGTCCTGCTCAGAAGACTGTACTTCCCAGCACCCGTGGGGCAATTTGAAAGGAAAACTTTTTTAAATTCACCATGTGTTAAATGCTTATTGACTCGTTGGTTGGTTGGGCCAGATGCAGAAATATTTGGCTCTTAATCATGGTAGACCGACCTCGACCAAACTGAACTGCAGATGACACATTTTGACTGAAGACTGTTCAGAATTTAGCAACTTGAGCAGCTAGCAAAAGACCACGAAAAAATCATTATTCACATTTAATAATTAATATCGACAACACTTATTAATCACGATCTAAAGGTGTAAAACATACTCACAGTTGACTTGCTCTGAATTGGATTGATAGCTCAGAACACAACAGTAGGGTAAGCCTAATTTTTTTTTTTCATGCTGTCTTTTTGTAACTACTTTCTTTTACTCGCTTGGCTGCTAGAACGTTCCGCAACATCTCAAATTCCTTCTCCAGAAGAATGTCGAGTGGAGATTTGCAACATGTACTGTATATTTCACCTTTTTCTGGTAAGCAGTTAGCTTTCTCAGGGAACTCATGATGCTGCTGGTATGTCATTTGGCCTTTACAGACTCCATCTTCACAGCTCCCTCCACATCATATCATGTTACACAGAAAACTCCATATAGGGTCTTCACTTCCTTATCATCTAGAATTTATTGGCACAATGCTATGTTTGTCTTACTTTCATCGTGTGTTGTTCCTTGACAAATTTTCAGTACACCTGATCCTTGCCACTTAAACAAATAAATTATTAAGTGACAATGTACTTAAATTAAAAAAAAGAAAAACATACAAACAAAAACAAAACAAAGATCTTCCTTTGCCCCAGCAAGGATCATTAAATGTGGCATGTTCTTTACTGTACAATTCATGTTGGACTTTGTACATACAGTAACTATACATGTACCAGTGATCAACAGACATGCTTTTTTTTTAAGAAACAATCCAATTCCATTTATTCCGCATTAAAAAAAATAAATTAACTGTGGCAGAAAGATACTTGCTTTGTTTGCCAGCTGGTTAACACTTTTTTCCATAACCTGATTGACTCCCAAGTTTTTGGCAACTAAAGGAATACATGTACAGATTCAGGACCTAACAAAATGAACTTTTAGCTATTATTTGATGAGGCTGAGTATGATACATGAATGAAGAATTATGCAGATCGAGGAGTGAGTTATTAGCCAATGCGGATAACACCCTCCAAGAGCTGTATAATTCATATCATATGAAAGCCTAATTCAATACTAATATTGTTTTATTATTTATTCAAATTATTTTCAGAGCTAAAATATGACAAACTTACTCCCTCATTCACTCCTTAATTAATTACATTGTAAGCTTCAGTTCTTATGCATTATGCTACAAAAACATGGTTGGCTTCACAAAATTCCTTGTCCTCTACAAAGTCGAGGCTCAGCATTTTTTTTAAGCATCCGTTCCAACCAAATTTCATCACACAATCTTCTTTTCATACTTGTGAGTTCAAATTTACTGTAAAGCTTTGGCCAATTTCTGCGATTGGACGTTGTTTGACATTTTTTCCTCAGAAGATAAGGCCAAAAAAGTAAATGATGTCTTTTTGTTGCCTTTTAAGTATTTTAATGATATTTTTATGTCAATAAATTGTCAAGATTGTTGTTGAGTTTCAAATTCAATTTGCTTGTGAGCAGCCATTTTGGCGCCCTCTGAAGCCATTGTGGCATGACAACATGTCGATCGTCCAATTATTTTATTATTGGATAATTGACATCATTTATGCTATAATTGAAAAAATATTGGACAAGTGACATCATGCTAACCGACTTGGTGGAATTATGTGGAGGTTCTAAGTCAATCCAAAACTGAAAAATAGTTTGAAGGAATGATTGTCCAGGTTATAGAGGTAGGCCTTTCATACCACTGGTCTTTTAAATGCTGAATTTAACAAGTGGTGGAATTGCTTTAGGTGAGGAAACTTTGGCTAAAACCTATCACTTAAATACTGTTCTCCGTAATTTCAATATATGTACCTTGTTTTGAGTGGATAGCTCCTTCACTTTATGGTTAATTGTGAAGTTAAATATATTCCATGCATGGCTTGCCACTTGCGCACTTAGATTTGTCTTGCACAACTTAGTTGCTTTTTTGACAATTCTTGTTGAGCTTCCTTTGTGGGTGGTTTGACGGCTTTTTCTAGATAATTAAAATTGACCAGTCAGCAAACACACAAGACCAAATAATGTTTGGAATAGCTATATAATTATTAAATAATAGCTACATACATTTAATAATTAAATAATATACAGCTGTAAGTTAATTACAGTGTACAGACAATCAAAGATTGAGGCAAATAGTTAAGGTTAATAATTTATAGCCTGGATAACCAATTTTAGTAAATGTACATGTATCAACAACTGGAGAGGCTATATTACCTTCGCTCAAATTGTTTAATTTGCCTTTAAGGTGGAGAATAGTACAAAGAGGAATTTCCCGTGTATTAATCAGCTCTGCGTTGTTTCCAAGAAGTCGAAGATCATCAATATCGTCATGAAAACGAACAAACTAAAAATCTTTTACTGATATTTGCTATAAACTTATACCTTGTGCTTGTCCATCGAGACAGGGATGAGATCCCAAAAACAATTCTGCATCAAGGACTCCCTAGCTGAACCAACCTCGGGCTGAGAAATGTACAATATAAATTTCATTCAGCCTGACCCACTGTTTAAACAATACTTCTACCAAGGAACATCTAAATGTGTTGTAAACTCTACCTGGCCGCATTCAGTGAACAATATTTTAACCATGTAAAGGGCTAACATTTGAACTGAAATAAGGTTTATGATCTCCTGCACGTCTCATCAAAGAAGTGTGATCTTCAAAAAATGGATGTTTCAGAACTTAATGCTTGTAGAAACGACGGAAAAGGACTTAACACAAGTATAAGAAGATAACTTTATCTTGTTGACTTCTGGGGACTCTGAATTTGTTGAAGAACTCATCGTTTCATGCAAACCAACGAAATGCACGGTACAAAATCCCGCCAAAAGTATCCTGTCGACTGTCGGCAAGGCTACCGAGCTTTGAGCGACTATATTGTTGAGAACAGCGGCATATCTTGCACCTTTTACTCCACATCAGCGAAAGTGACAGCAAAGTAAGAGTTCATTCTGTTAGCATTTAGTTTAATAGTTACCTCAGAATGGAAAACTCAGAAGAAGAAAGGCAACAGACAAGGGAGTTCAGGTAGAGAAATTTTTATTGGTATTTTTAAATTGAAGCAGGAATTTTTTTTTTCATACAAATCGGATACCCAATGTTCGCCGTGACGCTCTAATTACAACACTCGGAAAGGTCACAGCCAATATCTCTCATAGAGCTTGGGGTACCTGTGGGGAGACTAAACCCGAGGAGGAGAGCTCAGCAAGGTGCCTTTGTTTGTACGTATTTCTTTAATTTGATGTGATTTCGTTGCAAAATTATCCCAGTGTTAATTCTAATTTAGATTCGCGATATTGGGGTACTGGACTTTCTTTGGTACATTTGATGTTTAAAGGCCGGTACACTTTACTCTGAAATTGAGTTGTTTGTTACGGCGCCCCCCCCCCCCCCTCCCCCGGATTGGTACCCCTTGTCTTCATCCTCAGTTCCTTCCCCCGACCCACCCCCTACCTCAAGCTGGTCTTGCTGCTTTTTAAGCTGCTCTGTGAGCTTATCCTGCATTTCATTGTACATCTCTTTGAGATGTCTACACTTTGCTGTCACCCTCCTCTTATCACGGATGCAGGCATAGTGATAAATCGCGAACAGGATGCCACAAATCGCCAGGCAGGCAGCACAGCCTGCCACAAACATTTCAACTTCGCGGCACTTGATCTCTTCGCCTATAAAAAGAAGAAAAACGCGATCGAATCCTTAAACTGCTTAAGATTGTTTGAGCAACATTATATCCCATCAAATTTTCCGGACTGTGAGTGATTGTAGTGTAACTATAATGTAAATGTTTCTATTTCTATGCGTGTGCGCTAAAATCGTCAATCGATCAATCGCGTTGAAACTCGTCGCATTGAGCGTTAACAAAATTTAAGTTAACGAAAAACAAAATTCGCTTTGACTTCAGTAGCTTTCTAAAGGTGATTTGGACACTCGTATTCAGAGGTAATTATGAATTCGATAATAGTTTTACAGTATTTCAAAATTATTGGTATAGTTTGATAGCCAGCTCTATAAACTCTAATTTGATATAGGGGTTTAGGTATCTACAGTTTAAACCGGACGCGCTACATTGCTTGGACACGAGACACCTCTGAAGGTATACGGTAACACTAAAACAGGGAATGTGTAAAATGAAGAAAGCGGAAACCTTTTAAAGCCGGAGTGAATAATCTTTAAAATGGAGATTCTTGCTCCAGCTAGTATCTTGAAGGTCTTCTGCAGTGACCAAAAAGCATTATTCTGCGGGAGTTTATCCAGTGTACAATGAAACAACCGTTGAGACAAACAGGCGCCAATCAAAGATATAGATCAAACAAGATGCCTATACTGGCATTTACGCGGATGCTGTGGCTGATTCATTTATACCAATTGTATGCTCCGCAGATTGATAAAACTATCCTTGCTAATGGAAAAGTTTGACTCACGAAGATCGCGTATGTGTTGCGCTACTGATGGTTGTACTGGAAATTCATTACGATAACGTAATAATTTATGAATGACCTCTTCTCAGTATCATCGTGGTTCCACTGTCAAACAAAGCATGATTCCTTCGCCAGGAACTCTCCAATTTCCACCATTTTAAATGTCGAGTGCTTCTTAGAAGATCTTCTTTCGATTGACCGCTTACCGTGTAGCATGAAAATTTTGCGGGTTCTAATTTTTGCGATTTTGCGGATTGACCTCAATCCGCAATAATTAGTTCTCGAAGAAAAAAACACCCGCAAAATAAAACGCCCAAAAATTAACTCCCTTCAGTCAAATTTAAAACTCCGCTTTTGATCTACTGGAGCCATATACATTGCACTTAAACAACAACATTAACATGATTTTCCATTTGGAAAAAAGCAACTAGAGCTGTCAAGATCAACTAAATGTATCAATAACTTTTAAGCGGGGTGAGAGTAATTGATGTTTGCTTGGAAAAATCAAGCGGTTGGTTTTATAGTGGACGAATCGCATCTGACACTTCTGATCTATGAAACTGACCTCACGTGTTGTATTATTTCCGGCCAGTTTTTACAAAACATCGTGACAAGCTTACATGAGGTAATGCCCGACCTGCCACGACCGCTGCCGGCCTCTGTTGGGGTAATACTTTCCAAGAAGTAAAGTAAAGAAAAGAAAAAAAAAGTGTTGCAAATCACTTGCAACCATACAACGAATCTGGAAGTTATCTCAACTCAAACTGGGTGAGTCCAATTTCTCTTAAACCAGCGTGACCTACACGGCTTTGAAATCGTGCCTCTGGTATCACGCTCGCGCTTGGAAAATTCGTCCACTATAAAACCAAAATAATTTTTAGAATCGCTTGATATTTTCAAGAAAACATCAAATACTCTCAAGACTGTTTATCATGATTTCAATAGAAATCCGATGAAAATTTCTGACTGCCGGGCATTTAGTCTATTCAAGACTGTGCCCGGCTGCCAGGCATATCTAGCCACAGTGTTTAAAGATTCCCCGTTCCTGTTTCCGTTCCTAAAGGGTATTTCAGTACTGGCACTTACACGTTCCCACTTGATCTCGCAGTCTCGGCCTAATGTATGAATTTCTCAAAAAATTGTATGAATACGACCTTTGTCCATTAGAACTAGAACAGCAGAATTAAAACAGCAGTTGTTGTGTTGTTGAAATCCACATGTTTCTTCGGCAAGATGAACGTGCAACAGAGTTAATAATAATGTATGTGGTGACAGTCTTATTCTAATGATAGATCACTTTTTAAGAGTCATTCGGTTTTTGATACACAAAAACCCAATTCACTTTGTAAACTGATCAAATAAACCACCCCCGAAACCTTGATCATTTCAAACACTCAAACACCCCGCCAGTATTTTAAATGCATCCTTTCCTGGCCTTACGACCCCGTTGAGCCAAGACACGAATACCATATGATATGATACTTATAATGCTCAAGGACATAATCAGCAAATATTAATAATAAAAGTCTTAAAGAATGACTACATTTATCCTACTTACCTGAACATCTTGGAATTCCTGCGCACCAACTCGTGGATCACCGTTTGGGTCTGGTATGCTTCATGAGTTGTCAAATGATGTTAACAAACAGAGATCTCATGTCAACCATCTTACAACAATGATCAATTCTTCAATTCTTAAGCGTCCCGTTGAGGTTTTAAATTACTGGTATCTCAAGTAAAATTTGGTTTTTTTTGTTTTTATTATTGTTATTTTTTTTAAGGTTAAATGCGGTATTTGCACATCCCCCAAAAACAAATGTGCGTAATTAGGGAAATCTGGATATCCGCTTCCACACAGAAAGCGTATTTCTGGTCACATAACTACCACCCACAGTTTCTTTGCTAAGCGAAATATTGGTTGCTTGATTGTTCTGAAAGGCGATAACAGATGCATCACTTGCTTATTAGTGCGCCATTCAAACCTTGACCAACAGAGGTCGGAAAAAACACACCCATGCGGCTTGCAGTACTAGGTTATCAAGGGATAGATGACCAAAACTTTGTGGGGCATTGACTAGCCATCGACTGCCCATCGTGTATTGGCAATCATCAAAACACGAGCGTTTTTCAGGTCCCTAAGCGAGTGACAACCGGAAATAGCGGCAGTTACTTCAAGAGAGTTCGTAATTCAATAGAATTTCTTATTAAAATTTTATGCCCCCAAACCAGGTACTTGCGGTCACTTATCTGGTAAGGCTGACAACTGTAAAAGTAACATACGCACTGTTTTGTTACTGTGGATGATATTTAACTCTTGTTTCAACTCCTTTTCTTACCGTGAAATATCTTCATTCCAAATTTCGTGGCAATTTTTTTTTCTGGAATTTCCTCGCCTAGTATATTATCCAAATCCTCTTCACAGACACTGTGAAGACGCGGATGCCATTTTGTTGACGACTGCACAGTTTTAAGGTACTCACTCTACTCACTATCTACTTAACAATTAGATTATGAGCTCGAGATTTCTATCACGCATAGAAATCGAGAGCGAATAATCTAATTGTTTTAGTATAAATCTACTAGTCGGTCAAAACTAAACAAGTAAATTATCTATTTCCTCATCGCAGACACTTCGAAAACGCGAAGAAGCAGGCGCCATTTTGTTGAAAATCGCTACTCACTATCTATCACAGAATAGATAGCCAGTAGCGTAGCCAATCAGAGAACGGCATTCGTGATAGAACACTAGTAGATTTATACTAAAATAGAATAGATAGTGAGTAACGTAGCCAATAAGAGAGCAGCATTAATTTATACACAGAATAGTAGGATCATTACACATTACCTGAAAGACAGGTGGCATAATTTGTTATGTCATCTTTATCGCTAACGCTGGTATGGTGGTCTGTCTTACCTTTTCAAACCGACTTCCTGGATACCGTAAAGGTGATAAAGCCAATCAGCTTCCTCCATGCGTTTGCCTTCGCAATTATGACTGCCATGATTGGCGTCGTTGTTGTCATCAATTGACACCACATTACCACAAGGATCATCGCGAGCCAGACCAAAGGAATGCGCCAGCACCTGAACCATCTTTATGCTTTCCTTCCATGCGTCTACCACCAACTCAGGTGTGGGATAATCGTCCAAACGAACTTTTGCAAAACCATCTGGATATTGGCGGGCCCAAATACTTTCTTGGTTAGGGTGAGGCTTTGCAAACTCTGGTACCCTGGGATCAGACCGGATCTTTTCCAGCCAAATCATATAGGATGTACTTCTTTCAAGATCAAAAAAGAAATTGTAATTGTGGTGATTGCTACCCAGTCCGAACCAGTGAGGTCGAGATGGCATTCTTGCTGTGTGAAGTTGCCGCGCCTGTAGGAGATAAGAACAGCAAAGTAGCATGAAATGAGGACATAGGTCTCGCACATGATATAATTTCTATATGGCTTAACTTGGGATGTTGTTGTACGTAATTGTACCAGATAGCAAGGAAGTGGGTAACATTGGCTGTGTACTTGATTCGCGTCTGACAGCTGCAGAATATCTCAACGTAATACCCTTTTATTAATAGATACATCTTTGTGCCAAGTAAAGTTGGATTAGGAGGCTGGTTGCCACCGTTTCCATTCACCACGCTTTCAAGACAATGTCTCACTTTAGGGAAGGACATGGTCATCTAAGGGAAAGGTCTCGTGGACTAGGTGGAGGTGGTTCATGTGTACAAGGTACGGCCCCATAGTCAAAACTCGACTTGCATGGTCAAAAGGATTCAGTAGCTTCTTGTGATTGTGAATGTAGTCTTGGTCGCATAATCCACAGAGCACATAACTCCCATTAGGCTGATCTTCTCTTCTACATGTAAACACGAATACCAAATCACGGGATACTGGTTGAAACTTGTACTCCACGACTTCACTGTTACCTAGCTGGAGCATTATCTTCCTCCTCCTCCTGGAATCACCATCACAAACTGTTGCCGATCAAGGGACCAACAACAGACTCAATTTCAGCCTCATATAGCCTTTGTGCCTCTTGCCATTGTCTGAAGACAAAGTCCGAGTCAAACTTGTTACATGTGGGCATGATTAACACAGGTAGGCGAGGTAGGTTTAGATGGAGAGGATTCAAGATAATTGCTCTTGCGTAGGTACCAATTTTGTAGTTCTTAAATGCTGATGTTATGGCATACATGTAGCCTTCTTCACCATCAGAAACCAAGACACTGAAGGCATGAAGGCACTGATGCTGATCGCCACTGACTCCACAGAATACAAGAAGCTCATCTTTCGCTTCATTGTAAGTAACTTGACCAATAATGGTAGTCTCGTCTTCATAACAGGAACTATGTTCTTTTACCTCGAGATAAAAAAAATCAGCTTCCATTTTCCAAGGTTGTTTTTGTCCCAATATTTTTTTAAACCCAGGTTGATTTAAGTGCTTTGTGAAAAGATTTTATGTCAATCATCTTTAAACCTCCACTTACCTGATCACTGATCATAATATCACGCTTGATTTTCTCCCATTTTTATCCCAAAGGAAAAAAAATGCTGGTGATCCGTTGTAAGTGTAGCACTTGATTTCCAATTATTTTTCACACAAAAGCCTGAATGAAATCGTCGCGGCACAAAATAAAGAAACCAACTAAATGTAGAAATGGTTTGCTAAGGCAATCAGGAGCAAGTATTTTCGCCGCTTGACTAATCAGGAGTGAGTAATGTGCCCTCGGTGAAAGGAAAAGTAAGAATAAAGTGCCCTCTGTTCTGACCAATCAGCATTCAGTAATTTTGCTCTATGTTATAAATAGCATGAGTCATCCTCCTCTAGGTCATCTCAATTTCAATGCGCCTTGACAGCGTGAACATTTTCAACCTGAATTGTCAAGCAAACCTCTGGCTTAATAGACAATCCTGGACTCAATATGTCAATGTTTTTATCTAGCCTCTCTAGCCCCTTCTCCGACAGACTGAGGGATACAGCTTTCTTTGCAGAAATGGTTCCCTGTGGACCATTGGTTGTGCTTGTTATACAGTTACGTGATTTCACGTTTTCAATGGTTCCATTGCAGTACGAGGAAACTGCCTCGACCATCTGGTGTGCTTCCTTAAGTGTACAATTCTCGTGTTGTTGGTTCTTGTAATGACCGAGAATGCACAGTACAGCTTTCCGAGGTTCTCTAAGAACTCAACAATTCCTTCGAGATTTGTTACTAGCTTTATCGTACCAATTTGGCAATCAGATTAAATATAGAAATGCAATTAACTATAAAAATGAGCAAAAAAACGGAACGACGTTTTGGTGTCATCCTGGCACCATTTTCAAGTAAAGAATGTAACAGAAAAGATAATTTATACGTAAAATGAAGGTGTGAAATAGAATAAATTAAAACTAAAAGTAACTGTCCGGTGTTCAATCGGACAAAACTCCCATTTTATGACACCTTCTGAATGAACACCGGACAGTTACTTTTAGTTTTAATTTAATTTCAAAAACAGGTGCCTTATAAATACCTTTTTCAACAGCTGTTGCACTGCTTGAGGTCTTTGGTGTTCCTCAAGATGGCAGTGGCAACTGGTGCACTGGCAGCTGTACTTACACTTGCAGACATCGCAAGGTTGCCAGGTTGCCAGGTGTGTCTGAAGTGAAATCCTGGTACAGTTGGTGCCCTCTTCCTTCTGATCGCAAGTTATTGCTTTTGTTCTCCTAAATAACAAGGAACCATAATCAACATCATTGAGAGTATAATTATTAAGAGAGGGATAAAAACCTGGAAAGAAAAAACTGCAAGAAATAATCAATCAAGACTTAAGTTCAATCTCTCAGTATGGTATCAGGGCCTTGCATTAAGTGGGTTTATCAGTTCGGGTCATGTTGAAATTAATTTTGCATTCACTTAAATTTACAGGTCATTTATTTTTATTCAATTAAATTATTGTGACCTCTCACGCGAAAATGTACACTAACGGCTTGCCATTTTCGAACGGATAACTGTTCACAAGCCGTTTCTCATCCGTTCAGAAAGAATTTGCATCCGTTCAAACGGCTTGGGCGATGCGTTCAAAACGGAAGTCAAGCCGTTCGAACGGCTGTGTGATCCGTTCACAAAAATTGCCCAACCGTTCGAACAGCTAGTGTACCCGTTCAGAAAAATTTGCATCCGTTCGAGCGGTTTGGTCATCCGTTCACAGCAATCGTCCATCCGTTCAGAAAAATTGTCTATCCGTCCAAACGGCTGTGGCACCCGTTCAGAAAAATTTGAATCCGTTCGAACGACTTGGTCATCCGTTCAAAAAAATTATCCACCCGTTCAAAACTTCAGTTAGTTGCACCGTTCATTCAAACGCCTTGGGTGTTTAAATGGCCTAATGCAATGCCTTGTGGCCGGTCGTTTGCGAAACGAAGACTCAAAATGGTAGTTTGCGAAATCTTGCTCTAGCCATGCTTCGTTGCTTTCTTGCCGTAACGTAACATTGATCTCGAACCAAGCGCGAAATTCAGAACCCACTGAAAAACGTCTCACAGAGCGACGCGACAATACTGTTTCACTCGCTTGCCACAATTGTTGAGTCGAAAACGTGTTCCTCTGATCCTAGTTAAACTACTAAGAAACAATTGATGGAAGTGGCGATTCATCTCGTTTAATGACCCGTTGCCAGAATCACGGGGAACAGTCTACCAAACGAAGCAAAAAGGGTTTTACCAGTAACGCTTTCTGATCTTTCGGTTACCGATGCGAATGAAATTTGAGTCACGTGCAAACTCGTTGCCTAGCACGTGACCAACATCTGCTCGGTCACCCGACTCGGTCAACTATCTGATGATTTATTTTTCGTGGAGCAAAACTGTCGTCATTTTTTAAAAGGCCTTAGATTTTTTTGCAAAGAACAGTGTAGAACTATGGCATAGTTCTATAAAGCGAGGGTTTGTTTCTAGTTGGCCAGCACGGGTGAGAATCATGAGAAGCGTGACATCTCGAGCGACGTGACGCTACGCAATTAATTAGTTTCAAAAGGATCTGCTATGATGCAGGCTTTACTTCCATTCATAATTCGATATTCAAAAATACTTACCGTTGCCGATTTATTCATCATGATTTGAGCTTTTTAACATTGTGTCTATTCGCGTTTTTCATTTGTGATGACATAGCAAGTTTTTATTTAAAAGCATCAAAGCGTTCAATCGCTCTTTTTTTTGTTGTTTGTCTAGAGCAAGTTTGTTTATATTCTGCGTGGCGAAAAACACTCACCCGTTCATGACCTGTTCAATTGAAAACAGCCATAATAAAATTATTGTAGAATTTCTGCAACTTGTTCAAACGCCTGTCACCAATCTAAGGCCCTGCCAAAGATAATCCTGCGGCAAAGTGTCTAAATGACCGGCATTCGATATTCGATAACAATTATTTTGTCAATGCAGACCGACGCCTGTTAGTAACGTTTTTGAATCAGATCGACTGACACCTGTAAATAAATATTTGTCCTGTTGTTTTTTTCGTTTCAATGAGCACTTTCATATTAATTTTTATAGAATAATAGTTAATGACGCTGCTAGGAAAAAATCACAAGTTCACACTTGAAGGGCCATTGATATTGTAATTTATGACTTGCGACCTGGTAATTAACAACTTCGTAGGCTGTTGATATGCTAAGCTTTAAAACAATTACTCTCCATTTATCCAATGAAGATACTAGAATTTGGATCCGCTTGCCTTGGTATTAGATATAAAAGAGATCTTTTACCAAAAGTTGTCACATTTGTGCTAGCTACCGTCAGTAACAGATCTAATCTTCCACGTTTTATATTTTACTCGCGTGATGTCTGTCAGACAATTGTGCAAAGAAATGTGCAAACGTCCTTTGAAAGCGAGTAAGTTATCAGCTAACTCGCATTCCGCCATGGTCTTTCCTTAGAGTTTGATAATTGCGAATACGAGTGGCACGCGAGTTTACAGTGTAGTTGTCACGACAACGCGCCCACATGTCCAAGTGATTGATACGGATTGGCCGTTGTAATCATGTTGCGTTACCTGTCACGGCTGTTTAGAATTCTATGCAAATTTTGGCCAGTTTCGCAGAGCATCTCAGTCATGCTTGAATGAGCAACAACAATGTATCCTTGCAGTTTCTTTGATTTTAAAAACTGTTTGAAAGTCTAAAAAAGTTAGTGTGGGTTAGCATTGTGATAACAAGTGAAGCTGCTAGAAGTAGAAGGAAAAAAAACTTGAATAGCAGTATTAAAAGAGTATGTATTTTAATTTTAGTAAACAATGGACTGGGTGGCATGTTTTCGGCAAACAACCATGACCGTCGGGCGACGCCGTGACAAGTAAACTTTGCATTTGGCGGTATTTTAAAGGGCATTTTTCGCTGTAAAGGTGAGCATTTAGCCAGCGGTTTGCGTAGCGAAAGTAATAAGCATAAATCTTTGGTCTGTTTTGTTCGCAGCCAGTCATGACGATCCTTTCTCCCGTGCATGATCATCCATTCGAAATTTTACTCGAGCCGTTTACCTGTTCAGGACCATCGGTTCGAAATAATATTAAATTTTTACTCGTTCTGTTTAGCCGTTCAGGTCTACCGTTCGCAATTTTTTTTAGCCGTTCAGCCGTGATTACAATCCGTTCAAAACTTTTGACGAGCCGTTCAGCCGTTCAGGTCTACCGTTCGAAATTTTTTTTAGCCGTTCAGACCTGATTACCATCCATTCTAAATTTTTGGCTAGTCGTTCAGCCGTCATACCAATCCGTTCGGAATAAATTATCAGCTGTTCGGTTTTATCTGTTTCAAACGGCTTTGTAGGCCGTTTCTTACCCGTTCGACAGCCGTGCGTTTCATCCGTTGAATGGAAAGCCGTTAGTGTACGTTTTCGCGTGAGAGGTCACTATTAGTTCTTTCTCATTATTTTGTTCTTATCGCACCATCTAGTCAAAGATACTTGCCTTGTATAGACGCTTAACAACTTGGTTGTCTCCAAAAATGTTAATGAAGTGACTAACTGTTGTAGTAAGTCTTTCAATTTTTTGGGCCATGGCCTATAATGAAATGAATCAATTTTTATCAGTGGATTCAGTAATATTCAAGTTATCTTATAGTCAGTTATAAAGTATGGTACAGTTATAAGACCTATGTGGTTGGGAGACCTGGTGGATCAACATCTCAGGCACTAAATAGGTAGGCAAAGATAAAATTGCATCTAATAAAATTTTTTTGTCTTTTGTTTCTCTTTCTGGAGTTCAAAAATCACACAATAGTTCAAAAACCACACCTCAGTTCAGTGACAGTAGACCTTATGAGTTTTATGTCTTTTGTTTCTCTTTTTGGCGTTCAAAAACCACACCTCAGTTTAGTGACAGTAGACCTTAATCTTAATGTTATTGACTCTTTTCTTCTTTCCGGAGTTTAATAACCACACAATAGTTCAAAAACCACACCAGCTCAGTGACAGTAGACCTTAATAATAATGTTATAGTTTTTTTCTCAGATTTTTGATTTTTTTTCTCTTTTTTCTTCTTTCAGGAGCTCAATAACCATACAATAGTTAAAAACACACATCAGTTCAGTGACAGTAGACCTTAATACTAATGTTATAATTTTATCTCAGATTTTTTGTCTTTTTTCTTCTTTCTGGATTTCAGTAACCATACAATAGTTTAATGTCCCTTCCTGTCTTTCTATCTTGTTTGTGCATAGACCGATGGAGAAAAAACCGAACAGACCCGAAGCGCTAACGATTATCTGGTACACCGAACATCCCTGTACCAAGATAGAAGCCCCACTCACACTATAAAAAACAGATCCCGGCCCTTTGTCTGTGTATTAAAATTTTATGTTACTTCATATCGATTGTGTAATAGTAGGGGGGAAAGTAGCAATTATGTTCATGTTATATCACAAGGACCACTATGTACTACTATTATGAGTTAAAACAGATTTTTGAGGCATTAAATATTTTAATTAATTATTGTTGATTAATGAGTTTTAGGGACCAAATATTTAAATTTATTACTTATTGGTTAACTATTTTATTTTAATTTATTAAGAGTTTTAAAAGAAAATTACTATGGAATTAACTGGCAAATTTCTAATGACTTCTACATTCTTTATGATGCAGATCCTCCGATATCCTAAAAGCGACCTTAGTGAACAAGACACCCCGTCTGCGCGTTCATATTAGTCTGATTTGATATCAGCTTTGAAAGAGCAAGAAGGGGAAGCCGGCAACTACGCCCAAGCCGCATCAATAGGACCTAGATGTCATACTATTACGCTTAAATGACACTTTAAGGCCAAACTTATTAAAAAAATAATTATACACTATGGTTAAAATTTTTAGATTTATCAAAGAAAAATGAATGAAAAAATGAATGGCAAATCCCCCAAAGATAAGGCAGGGAAGAGGCAGCTGACGAGCTAATGAAAGCCAATAAATAATGAGAACAATACAGGTGATTTGCATCTGTTATTAATAAATATTGTTTTCTGCATCTGATTACAAGTTTTGATTTTTTCTGAAAATTAACAACAGGATCTGTTATTTTTTTAAAAATATATGTATAAACCGCTGTCCCTTATTATAATTTGATCTGCCAAGTGGTCTAGCTGACCAGCCATTAATCGGAGTTGGGCAGCCACCCGCTTGGCCTCCATAGTTGATTTCTTGATTTTCTTTGCTTTTTTGATAACTGAGAGCTCTTGTTCTTGCATTCGTGCCTCCATCTCAATTAGTTTCCTTTCCTTCTCCTTAAGCTCCTGGTCCCCTTCATAAGCCCTAATAGCCTGGATGGCTTCCTTGATTTCAAGCGTTTCCTCAGGTGTAAGCTGCAACAATGATGCGTCAAGCATTCTTATCTAACGTTACTTTGAAAATTTGGATACCTGAAAAGATGAGCTCATATATGCTATTTAAAACAATAAACAACCACAGTATAAGCAAAAAGTTGAATGCCTTGTCTCTTCAGGAGCTCAGAAGGCAGACAAGAAAATAGGCCCTAGGGAGGGAGGGGATATAAAATATCCGTAGGAGGTTAGGGACGGGAAATTTTGCAAATGAGCAGCACGTGACCTATTTCCACACGTTTCGACGCCATGATGATACCATTTGGCTGAGCCCTACGTGTCTTGCCATTGTAGGTTGCTTTTTGTTGTCTATAATTAATCAGTACCTGTACCTTGGAGAGCAGTCTATTTCGAGGAGTGTCCGTGCCTTTAACTGCAATAATATTTGGTAAGTCTAATATAAGTGTTTCTTACCTAAAATAATATTGAGCTCAAGTAACTTGAGCCACGAGAGATTTGACCTTGTAGAATCTCCTATACCGATTGAACCGTCTTGTCTTTCCGCTTAAGTGAGGCGTCGTGAGGCGCTGAGCTAATTTAAAATTTGAAAGGTAACCGACTAAATAACAGATTTTTAGAGCGTGAGCTGAACTGGTAGGAGTATTCATTAACTTTACAGAACTAAACGGGTTTAAAATGTCTTCTGCTGTACGTTCTTGGCTCAAAAAGGTATACCACACTCGTTTGATAACTGCTGGTCTAAAGAACGACCTATTGCAGATAGATAAGCTATATACTGGGATTTTTCAACGTAAACATGAAGTATACAACTAAAGAAAGGTGGTGGATTTGGAATACGTGTCTGTTGGTGGTGATGTGAGGTGCAAAGATGAGGAAGCAAAAAAGTCATTTGAAGAGAAAGAGACAAAATTAACTTATGAGATAGATAAATTGAGGAGATGCGTAGATGGCATTATTGAGCAGAGGACCAAACTAATTACATCTGAGATAACTCACTGGAAGAGTAAGAGGGGAATAACTGACAGTTTCTTGGTTTCATGAAGCTCATGATCATGAATTGACACAAAATGAAAGTTTCACCTAGGTACAAAAAGCAATATCCAGACATAAGCAAAACAGTTTTCCAAAACCATTTCCTGCAACACCAAGAAATATTTCCTTGTGTTGCATTTCCCAACAGTTCTTCTTTTTACACAATGAGTTTTTTTTTTTCAAACAAGCAGAAACTGTGAAAGGGGAAGTATCACAGGCATTCAGTGTTATATCAAAAACTCCAAAAAAAATTTTTTATTAACGGAACTTGAAAGTAGTGCTAAAATTTGTTTTAAGATTGCCACTGCAGTGTACTTAAAGACTATCAATGAGTTTCTTCGTCAAAAGATGGACTAGGTTAGAATAGACTACAACTTAAAAGATTTAGGCTAACTGTTTTCAAGCCGGTTCTCGCCTTTTCATTTCATTTCTTTTACTTTTAAGAGGTCAATGAATTTTTTTCTTGTTGCTATAAAATTATGTTGTAACTAAGTGAAGGTGTTGTTGCACCATTTTCGCCATAAAAGTCAGATCCCCGTGATACTTCCCTTTAAATTGCACATTAACCTAGTAGGGCAGTTACACCTTTCCTGTATTCAGTTGTCCTTTCTTTTGCGGAATACCAAATATGTACTCCTCAATAAAACAAAAACAGTGCTTCAGTTTCTTTGTGTATTCTAAATTAAATACAAAATGCACTCCAAAAAACGAAAACAACCCTTTCCTATAGGAGTTTAACTCCATGACTACTTGGTTGTCTATGACAACAAAAAGTTGTGGTTCCTCAAAATCGCCATCTGGAATGATGAGGTGATCATCTCCAGATAATCCTTTTACAAAATCACTGAAGCTGACATCATTCTGTAAAAAAAAAAAAACCAACTAGGTGAATTATTATTTCAATGAGCTTTACATTTGCAGATGCAAATATACTTTGCTTTAGTTACTCAAAGGCAATTTATTCATAGACTGATACAAGACAAAAAATTTCCAGTGCCAACACACCTAAACTTTCATTACAAATTTTCAAGCCTTGTTAGGCCATTTTTCAAAATATTGATACATTGGTATGAAAAAATACATTTTGACTGAGTTAGTTTGCATTGGATGGGAAGTTATTTAGCCATTGGCCATGGCACACGGACCTTGCTGTGCGTAGTCTGTTTTACATGACCTTTAGCCAAATCTTTTCTGTTCAGCCCTTCCACTCTGTGAACAAATGCATATTGTTTTATACATTTTCAGTTACACTAAACATAATTCTGTATGAAAAATAAATTGCAGATGATATATTAAACAATACATGTATATCACTATAATTATACTCATATGGCTTACATGTATATTTTTGGCAAAACATTCATTAATTCCCCATGCAGATGAAATACATGAAATGACCATGGATGTCTTTTCATCTGTTGAAAATAATTATATAGGCAAAATGTAATATCATAACAATGAAGGGAACTTTGACATAACCTAGTCTATCACAAAGTTACCCCCAGCAGTTATTCCGTCTGTCAAACATTTACATACCTGGGTTAAGTGAGACAATGTGAAGTCAATTTTGTTGTGTAAGGAAACAACACAACAGTATAGGGAATAGCCAAGCCTAGAACCACTAACACTCTGACCACTAAACTACCATGCCTGTGCAGCAAGTGATCGATTTTATTGAATTCAGGTCATGTTTGCAAACAGGATGTCTCTTTTGAGGGAACCAAAGTGCACAGTTATTAATCTGTACTAGTGAAGGGTCCATTATAAATAAGCAGTCTAATTGAATGTTACACAGCATTTAACCACATTTGCACACAACATATCCTCCTCCATTTCAGCCAAGTCTACTTCTTTTAGGTCATATCTTTCAAGGGTTTCCTCATTGTTGGAAACAACGAAATTCCACATCTGTGGTAATAACTTGGACCATGCATCTCCAAATTCTCTGCAGTTCGTTACCAATGACCCTTCCATCATAAGCTAAAAGGAAAGAGAGTAGTGTTCTGTAACATACATCCACCAATTACTACATTTGCATATTCGAAGAAATTTAATAATAACAATCTTTTAATAGGATGCTCCATCACAAGAGTGGTTTACATAGAGGTCCTATTACTAGATGTATATTATATGATGCAATTAAAATATAAAAAATTTAAGCTAAAATCGATATATATGATACAATTAAAATATAAAAAAAAATTTAAGCTAAAATCGAGATATAAAAATAATTACAACATACACACTACAAGGATTAAAAACAAATACATAATTATAAAAAGCAGAAAAAAGACACTTCTTAAAAATTGGAAAACTTGCTGAGTTTCCTACAGTTCTTTCTAACTCATTAAAGTCTTTGAAACAGTGGTACCGTGAACGATGTTTTCCCCAATTATATTTAATTTTGCGGAGCTTGATAGTATCGTTATTGCTCGTATTGTAGGAGTGCATATCACTCTTTCTTACAATGTCCAAAGAATGATTAAGTTGGCCATTAGTACACTTGTATGCATATATACATCGATGACATTTCCTACGTTCTTCAAGATTCAGCCATCTCAAGACTGTTAATGCATCAGTGGATGAGGAGTGAGGTGATCTATCGAATATCAACTTAGCTGCTTTGTTTTGCAGGAAAGAGAATAAATTTCAGTTAAATAGGAGTAGGTTATGAGTAAAAAAAGTGGGACAAATCCTGCATGAAACACAATGGTTAATGGTATTTTCGGTGGCAAATCATTCTAGAGTTTTTCACCATGGTGCATGTGGTAACAGGTAATTTCAGTTATAAAGGTAAATCCGTTAATATAAACCTTTCTCTGAGGTTTTCCTTTGCTTATATTGAATGGAGCATCTTGATTGGCTTGTTTTTCTCAACAAGTATTAAAACACTCTGAAAACTGACCTTTAAGGTTACTGCCATGTTTCGCGAGTGCCTTCAGTGAAGTCTAGCATGCTGATTTCGATAAAACCACAGAAAACTACATATCACTGTAAAGCTAATAAATTGAAGTTTGCGAAAATATCATTGTTTTTCTACTTTGTTGGATACATAAGCGCTCAGAGGCCTGCAAACTCAATACTAGAGACATGTACTTAACTGAATTACCCACTCTCACATAAAGGCACACAACCAAACAGACTGAACAATATCAATCAGGAGATAATAGGCCAAAAAAGTGTGTCAGGCTTTTTCTTTGTTCCTATTGGTTTGTGAGAAAAACCCATCCTAAAGATGGACAATGGAAAATTTTTGAAGTCGCGTCATATGTTAACACGTCACGGGAAAAATATTGTGAATTTCGTAAAAGCCTGACACACTTTGATGCATTAATATCTGATGACCATTTTGGCCAAATTTCGTGGAAATCTGGCAAATCTACATACCCTATTAATTCATTTGAAGATGGGGAATTCGCGCAAAAACAAAAGCCATGTTTTCGGCCTTGAAACATTTTCAGAGTTTTCGCACCTCATTGCGCTCACACCGCCGGCCAATCAAACACAAAGAAGCATTCCATGGGGAGTTCTGTAAATAAAAAAACAATCGAAATTCCCCACGGAAGCATTTAGTGTTACTGTAATATTGTAAAGCGATTTCTTTATGGGAAAAGTTAAGTCTGGCACGAGAAAGCCACCAGCAAAACCAAAACAAAGAAGAAAACGGCAGATAGACGCAGAACATGAAACTGGCAGCCCCAGCAGAGTTGACACGAGTCACGCACTCCTCACCGCTATCAGTACACGAGGCTGCGCGCTGAGGTTCACTGCTTTCAGCCAGTCATCAACGGCGAAAGTGGCTGGATTGTCGCCGGCATCTTCGATTTCGGACTCTGAACTGATGTTCGACTCTCCACTATCCGATTTCTCATCCTCGAATTTCTCTGCTGCCGAGGCAGTTATTTTTATCCGGCTTGCCCCGATATCTTTCGACAACGATGGGTTTGAAAGAAAATCTGACTGGTTGTACCAAGAACCCTTGTCGCTCTCCGCCAGCTAAAGTTTTTTGGCTTGGTCAAATGATTTTTCAACCTTCTTTAGCCCCGGTTTTTTCCTAGCTTTCGCCCAAGGCGACTTTTCTAGTTTCCCTTTCTTCATAACAACCTTTTACGCAATGCTTGAAGACAAACACGATGTAAACAAAAATATGCAAATTTGCCGGTAATTCGGGATCATGGGTAAATATTGCCGCTATAGACAAAGATACCCACGCAACTGTCATGTATAACAGCAACAATTATTTATTGATGTATGTCTTACCTTTACATGGTATTAGTATTATGTAAGCAAACAGATATGAACTTCAAGTAAATCTGAAAACCATCAACATTTATCTGTGCCTTGGTCAGTGGCTTTGCAATATGCCAGAATGTAACATACAAAAAGTATGATGCAACTTTAATTTCAAATTGATTTTTTTCTTCAAATAACGCAGAAAATAGTTCTCTTAACATTTTCACGACAAAATCAATTCTTATCCAAGTACAATATTATGTAAAGTAACAGATATTGCCTTTAAGTAAATCTGAAAACCATCAACATCTGAGCCTTGGTAAGTAGCATTGCAATATGCCAGAATCTAAACTACAAAAAGTATGATGTATTAATAAAAAACTTAAATTTCAAATTGAGTTTCATGAAATAACTCGGAAAATAGTCCACTTAACATCCTCTTAACAACGTCAATTATCCAAGAGGGCATTCGCATCCTCCCTGGGACAAACATACTTGTTTCCATTGTGCCTGTATACATGCATTACTGACGAAATCAAAAGGTCCTCTACTTCTACAATAAACAGGCCACTAGGTAGTTCTTCATCCTTTATCTGATAGCTATTAAGATCACTTGAAAACTCAACAGTGTCATAAGGACTGAGGCCAAAGAAAACATACGTGCTGCACAACCATATCTTCTGAAGTGAGCCAAACAGAGGATTTCTATCTTTCATTTCTGCTAACAAGATTGTGTTAACATCTCTTTTATAACAAGTCCCATGGACTGTCACAGAAGCTGCTTGGGACATAGAAGCGTCTGAGGCCCGGTTCAGACGCCGTACTTCACAGGAGCCAAAACGAGTAAGGCGTCTGAATCAATTCAGAACAGCCAATTTAATTCAGATCGGCTCAGCAATTTTTCCCGCCTGGCTCAGCCGGGAAAAACGGCTGTAGACCGGCTTTGATTTAGACGCCGTACTTCACACGAGCCGAATCGAATGCATAAATTATTATAATGTATTTTTCCAGCAGTTTTCCCTTAAGGCATGCGTAGAAGAGTGTTGAAGAAAACAACAACATGGCGGCCTGGCGGGCAAAACTTTCTGTGACGAGTTCTAGCGAAGCTGACATGTGTAGTTCGTGTTTTAGCACGACAAAATATAAATGTTTGAAATGTAAAATTCCCATTTGCAACAAGATAGGTTAATGCGATTTGCATTCTTCTTCTTCTTTTTGCTGAGTTTTCCAGTATTTTTCGCAGAAAAAAGGCTCTTGTTTGCATTTTGTTACCAGCGTCCACCATGTTTTGGCTGTTTTTTCAAGGTATATTTTACCGCTTGACCCGAATCCGCAATTTTTAGGGGAATTAATTTTGGCTGAATTAAGCTTGGCGTCTGAATCAATTCAGCCGGGATTAATTAATTTGGGTCGGTCTAAATTCGAATTTGATTCGGCTCATGTGAAGTACGGCGTCTGAACCGGGCCTGACAGCTGTCTAAAGGTTGGGTAGAACCTCGCAATGTAACCCTCCGCAGCAGCTCTTTCATTTGCATCAAGGATTCTCGAGTAGGTGGATCCACCACCAATCACTGTCAAGTCCCTCTGAAAAAAAGGGTGCTCTTCAGCTCAGGCAGCGTCATCAATTGAAAGTGGAACAGAATCTGCACAAACCCCACTTTGGTGCCTTTCGGCCAACGTCTTGGGCAGGTTTTTAAAGTTTTTAGTAATTTTCGGAATTTTCTTGAACTGATGATGCTTGGCTTCAGATCTCATTGCCTATGCTCTGATTAATGGTCCAAATTTTAGAATCTGACTTGGCAAATGAATATCATAATGTTGCTTTGGTGTTATATTTTCACCACAAACATCTTTAAGAGCCATTGTCAGTAACTTTCAAGAATCTGGTGACAGAAGCGAAAATTCGAATTTCTTTTAATTTGCCCCAAAAGACCCTTTTGGTGAACTATTTTCAAAAATAATATTCACAAGTTCCAGCGAACTTTTATTTTGACAAAAATTGGGAAAGTTAGAAATCAGCCAAAGCGTGGCCAATGGCCCAATTGAAATTATGCAAATAAGTACATGTTCAAAACTCTCGCTCAAGACAAGGCAGCGTTTTCTCGAGTTGACACTTTCACAATCGTTTTTACATCCCTTGTGCTTGCTTCCAAACTATATTTTATCTCCACCTGAACATTCTTTCATTTAAAGTTGCTCACGTAAAGAATACAATGTTTATTATTCCTTAGATAGAGTGATTTTTGCCATATTTCAGATGACCATATTATCAAGGGTATACAAACACAGTGGTAATGAAATAACTTTTTTGAACAGGCAATTTTTCTTATTTATCATGTTAAAATATTTAGTTTGGCCTGTGAAAAGCGACGCGCTAGGTCGAGATATGTGGAATGCACTTTGACACAATTCGCCATTTCAGTACTTTATGTTCCTCCTGTTACTTTGCACTTATCAATACACTTCACGGAAGCTTTTAGATAAAAGCCAAGGTCTCTGTGTTCATTTCATGCTTTTATACACGTAAATAACTAGCTTCAAACTTGAGTGCTCCCCATATTAGCATTAGGTTATCAAATGATTCCTTTCAGGGAAAATTTTTGAGTTTATATTGAGCAAGATGAAAGAGCCGTTCCCAGGGAAATAACTTGAAATCAGTGAAATTAATACTCTGTCTCTCATATCATGCTACACTTCCAAACTACCATTATTATTAAGCTAGAAAGTGTAAATGCTCCCTTTTTACGTGACCTAAAACAGAATTTGCTTAAAATATTATGAATAAAGTCCACCAAAAGAAAAAACTGAAAAAATCGCGCACCAACATAAAATGTAAACATCAGCCGTTTCTCGACTTGCTACATGGATGAAATGCATCTGTTGTTTTACCTCTGTATACATTTATGATCAGGAAGTAGAAACAAACAATCTTCTCTATGCCCATCTGTAAAAATGCACTCGCCAATCAGGCTTTGATTTTCTGTGTTTGTCGAAAACACTGAAGAATAGTACAACAGTGTTACTGACTACTTGACTCATTCAATCACTACCAGATAACACGACTGAAAACTAGATATAACCGCATATTAGAGGTTCAAAGTTTTGAACAACGCGAATAACTTTCATTGCGTGACAAGTGAAATGTGATATACAAGTGCGCGAAAATCACAGGAATAAACAAGGTCAAGATTCGCCCTTGTGATGACAGTGCCAAAATAATTTTTGAAATTACGAGAAGAAATTGAGGCAAGTCAAGGTCTGCAAGGTATATTTGATTGCAGGTGGGTACAAACTAAACATAAGCCCATAATTCTTGCTGGTTTTTCCTTAATTGAGAACAGCAACTGGCTATTACCTTTGAACTTTTAAGGTTACTTATAGGGAAGATAGGTCGAATTTTTCTCAGATAAATTTTTTTTAAATAATTAAACAAGAAAGGGATGCAAAGTTTCGTGAAAACAGCAGTTAGAAATTTTAAAAAGAACGTGAGCGAGTGAAGGTGTCATAATACAATTTATGCGGGACTATGTTGACATATTGCGCGGCAATATTTACCCATGATCCCGAATTACCGGAGAATGGTCAGACCTTGCTTCGCAAGTCGAGCTTTAGCAGTTACTAATCCCTGGTTCACTCCTGATGACTGTCTCACCACTGCATGTACTGTTGCACACACTCCATTCTTGCTTGCGTCTCGGAAGGCATGAAGCTCTATTTCTTCTATCTGCTCTTGCGCACAGGTTAAGATCCTTGCCAACATGACCTCAGCTGGTAGCTCTGCATTCCATCATGTCCACTGGCTCGCTAGCTGTTGGGGTAGCGGTGCATCCCAGGCCACTTTCGCGTTGCACGCATCTCTGTAAATGAACTTTCCCTTGACAGTTAAAGGCGCCACAAGGCCAAGAGGATCGTAGATCCTCGCTAAATTACGTAACAACGCTCTTTTGGATACGGTTTCATCGTCTCGAGGCATAACTATCCCGATCTGATCTTCTTGTTTGTCCCATAGGAGCCCAAGGAGACTTCCGTTCTTTGCTCTTGAGTGACCAAGCTGCTGTTTGGCAAACGTACTCTCGTCTCCAATCCGGCTGTCTCTCTCTTCTAATTCGGCGACATTCGAGTGCCACTTGTGTAACTTGAACTTGGCGTCCGCAAAAACTGAAATAGCTCCCTCTTTAAGTTCCCTCGCCTCTTGCACAGTTGGTTTCCCGCTGATCAGATCATCGACATATAGACTTTTACGCAGTTCAGCAACCAGAGCTGGCATTTGTTTTTCCCAGGTTTCCAGATGGCATTCAGTCACTCCCCCAGGGAGAAAGGCGGATGGCACAAGACCAAACAGCGCCCGTGTAAATCTCAAGACTTCTACTTCAGAATGTTGGCTGGTCTGCCAATGGAACCTGAGACCATCTCTTTCTTCTTTTTTGATGCGCACCTGAAGAAATGCTTGTTGTAGGTCGCCAGCGATCAGGACTGGATGAAACCGCATGCGTACTAAGACACTTCAAAGGTGGTTTTGCAGCGGCGGCCCAGAATATAGACAATCATTCAAGCTTGGCACTTAAGGGCTTGCACGAGACGAGGCATCATAAACGATTCTTAATTTCGTTGTTTCAGCTCCCATACGAATCACTGGCTTATGTGGTATGTAAAATTCCTTGCCTTGCGGTGGATCGCTTGCGACTTCTACTATTCCCTCGGATTTCTGGTTTTCAATAATCTCTGCGTAACTCCCGGTGACACCCAAGCGTTGAAGTTTCCTTTGGAGATTGCCAAGTCTTTGCAAACTCACTGTTTTATTGTGTAGCGGACGGAGGGATCTAGAGACATTCCATCGTTGCTCCGAACGCGATATTTAGATAAGACTTTATACTGAAACCAAGTAAGCCACTCGTATCGATCCAAGCTCTTTAATTTTTTGATTTACTTGATTACGTAAAAACTGAAAGGATAATTACAACGAAAAGCCTATTACTATAATTCGTACAGAACATCGATAGTACAATAACAACGCAAAAGGGGGCGTATCACGGTACTAGAAATTCACAAAATAACACTAATCACGAGCAATAATATAAGAGAAATACTATAACTAAATAGATTAATACAAATTACAACTACAAATCGTACCTCTTTCTCCAATCTTAACTCTTTTCTTTCGGTTTCTTTCGAGTAATCAACGCTACTATATTAACACGTGTTATCTCGTCGCTCGATTAAGAAAATTGATCTGCTGAGCTATTTGCATCTCATAACCCAACGGAAGTTACACAATTATGGTTAACTATTACACATTAATCATTACATGGCTCCCCTAAATTGTACACAATTTACTTCAACAGAGAAACCAGTGTTCAAATCACTAAAAAAAATGTTCTGGAATCAAAGTCAATCATTGCCTCTTGTTTAACACGCAATGCTTGTCTGTAACTCTTAGCTTCTTTCAAGGCTCCT